>NW_004524624.1:9238105-9256931 GCF_000260255.1 Octodon degus | reverse complement strand
TTTTTTTTTTTTTTTTTCTTTAACTAGTTTTGAGATAGGGTTTTGCTAAGTAACTAACTTGCCCAGGATGGTCTCAAATTTGGGATCCTCTTGTCTTAACTTTCTAGATTGTTGGGATTATAGGCATTCTTTTTTTCCTTCTTTCTTTCTTTTTTTAATGTATTTGGCACAGGGTCTGCAGGGACTACAGAGTTTAACTACATAGATCAGACTCTAGTGATTCTCCTGTTTTCAGCCTCCCAAGAGCTGTGATTATAGGACACCAGCCCAGTCTCAGTTGCCATCTCAGCGTACCCCCCCCGGGGTGGGTCCTGTGTGGCAGGCCCCAGGATTGAATTCCCTGACCCCTGCGCCAGCTTGCAGGCACTTTAATCCACTGAGCTATCTGGCTGGCCCAATAGGCATTCATTCTTGTGGAGGAGGGCCTTTTTTCAAATCAGCTGCCCTGGGATTTATACAGACCTTGTTTTCTTCTTGAAGAATGAAGGATTTCCCTCTTTATATTAGTTTGTGGGATATACAGTATTCCTTCTGTAGCTTAAACTAATCAATATTAATAAGTATATTTAAAATATGACATTGGAAGTTCTTTTCTTTTTTTTGCAGAACTGGGGATTGAACTCAGGCCATTGCGCTTGCCAGGGAAGCGCTTATTTCACTGAGCCATCTCCCCGGCCCCTTCTTTTCTTTTTAAATGTGGCTTGGGAGTATTAGCCAGATAGCTTTCTCACTAATAAAGAAGGGAGACTTAAGCAAGCTCCTTTCCTCCCTGGCTGCTCTTGGTAAAAGCCTCATGTTTCTCTGGTAATTTTCAGGGCTTATTTTTGTTAACAACACAAGGAGCAGTGTGTTTTGTTTTAAAAACAGAATGGAAGTTTGCCTGTTTGCTTGCTTGCTTGCTTGACACCCCCCCCCCCCCCCCGCACACACATACACACACACTCACTTTGTAGCCCAGGCTTGCCTCAAACTCATGGGGATCCTCTTGCCTCAGCCTCTTGAGTGCTAGGATTACAGACGTGCATCACCATGCCTGGCCTTGTTTTCAAAGCAGTAGTTATTAATCATTTTAGTGCCAGAGTAACCTAGATTTAAATTTTAAGGAAAAAAATTAGGGGCTGAAAAGTAAAAAAAAAAAAAAAAAAAATTTAACATTTATTTATTTGTGTGGGTGTGGGTGGGTGTGGGTGTGGCCAGCTCAGCCCACCTTGGGGCGGGGCTGGCTGGCATGTGGTGCTGGGGGATCGAACTGTGGTCCCTGTGCTTTGTTTGCCAAGCTTGTTCCAAGTAGGTGTTTTAGACCACTGACCCATCTCACCAGCCCTGAAAAGTAAAAATTTGAACATTAGTTTTTTCACAAATAATGTAACTCATTAAATTAATTTTTGTTGTTGTTGTTGTTTTGTTTTGTTTTTTTTGCGGAACCGGGGATTGAACTCAGGCCGTTGCGCTTGCCAGGCAAACATTTATTCTACTGAGCTAACTCCCCAGCCCTAAATTAATTGTTATTAGTCAAGAATCTATATCCAGGATATTTTGTTCAGTCTTTAATATGTCGGTTTTGGGTCTGAGGTTCAATCCTTTGCACCATAAGCCATGCTGGCTCCGCACCCAGGGTGTGCTGAGACTGCAACTGAGACTGGGCATCAGTGTATTGTAGAAAATACGCTACAATCAGTGTATTTTCTCAGAACTACTAAGGCTGAAGAATTAGATGAAATCTTTTCCAATTTATAACTTTAGGTTTCCGTTTGTTGTTTAACAGTAGGCGCTTGTAATTACAGCACTTAGGAGGCTGAAAACAGGAGGATCACTGTGAGTCTGATCTACATAGTGAGACCCTGTAGCCCCTGTACTAAATACATTTTTTAAAAAATGTCAGTTTCCCTCATTTAGTTAAAAAAAAAATTAGCATGGATATTTGTAAGCAAGCCAAGGTTCTTAGGCACTGTGGAATTCTCTGATAATTTCTACCCTTTGCTTTTTCCGTTTGTTTCTTCCTACAATCAGTGTATTTTCTCAGAACTACTAAGGCTGAAGAATTAGATGAAATCTTTTCCAATTCATAACTTTAGGTTTCCGTTTGTTGTTTAACAGCAGTCTTTTCATCCATTGCATATAATTGATCATTTTTTTTTTTAATCTCTATTCTCACCTCTGAATATAAAGACCAAATTTCCATCAATGAAAGGGGCTTTTACTTTCTTCTACAGTAGTGATTTTTTTGTGTGTATAAAATCACTGCCTTTTTTTTTTTTTCCTTCTGGTTTTTATGTTTGTCTTTAAGTTAGCCTTTTAAAAAGGTTGTGAAATATCAGGAATGCTGAATTTGGCTAGGCGTGGTGGCACATGCCTGTAATCCCATCAGGGAAGCTGAGACAGGAGGATCATTGTGAGTTCAAGAGCAGCCTGGGCTACAAAGTGATTTCAAGGCCAGCCTGAACTGCAGAGACCCCTTCTCAAAAGACAAAAATAATACTAAAATAAAATGCTGAATTTACTGGGTAGATTGTTAAACACAAAATAAAGGAGAAGGCTAAACAATCTTTTGCCCATTTATTTAAATGGAAGTTTCAGATACCAGACTGATAGAAATAATTCTGTTGACTGAAAAGTTGTGTGGAAGGCTTGTTACTATTTTTATTTTTTTTGGTGGAACTGGGGGGAAGGCTTGTTACTAAATTTAGCATCAATTTCAAGAGGAAAAAACCTTAAGATTTGGAATAGAAATGAAAAAAAATTTAACTCTCAAAGTTAGATAAGCTTTAAATATTAAATGGATTAAGGGGTCAGGTGTGTATTTCTCCTCCCTCTTAGGATAGCCATGGTGAGGAACCTTCACGCCGGCTGCCCAGTGGTTTTTGCTGAGAAGGCAGGCTGGGTCAGCACTGTGGGAAGGTAGTTCAGTTTGCTGAGTGAATTTTGTGAACCTTAGCATCTTTCTTGACAAAATTACTGTTCTCCCAAACCTTATACTTTTCCTTATTCCAGCCTTTTGTACACAGTGAAATAGAAAGGAGAATGAATATGATGATTTACTATGTAAGCTCAAGTGTGTATTTTTTTGTTGGGACAGTTTACATAGAACTTTAAGACAGCAGAGAAAATCTTGAGAAATTAATTTGGTGGTTGAGAGGACAAAGAAAGTTAGGTTCAGGTATTGAAATTTTTAGAGGTAGTAGAGAAAAAATGTGTATGAAAATTAATTTTTTGTATGTGTGGCTGTCTTAGCCCTCCCAAGGGGTGGGGCTGGCACAGCATGTGGTACCAGGGATTGGGCCCCAGTCCCTGTGCTTGCCTAAGCTTGCCCAATCAGGTGCTTTGGTCCACTGAACTATCTTGCTGGCCCTGAAAATTAATATTATTTAACTCCCAAGACAGTAAAACTTGGTATAAAGGAAAATTAAGTTGACTAACATAAGATATGAGGAGAAATTAGGTTTTAAAATGTAAAGGGAGTATCTTGTATCTTTTTTTTTTTTTTTGTCTGTTTACAAGTTAAGGGAATATATTTTGTGAAGTGTTGTTTGTGTTTTGTTTTGTAGTGCTAGGGATTGAATCCAGCGCCTTCATGCTGAGCTACATTTCTACCCCTTTTTATTTTTTGACAGTGTCTTACTGAGTTGGTCAGGCTGGGCTCAAATTTAGATCCTTCTCTCAGCTTTTTAGAGTTCTGGCTGAGAGTATAGGCTTGAACCACCAAGCTCAATGTGAAGTTTCTTTTTAACAAAATTCCCATGAGCTTTAAAAGGATAAAGAGTACAATTCAAATGGCAAGATTGTCAAAAGCCACTTTGATTGCATTATATACACGCTAAATTAGGGGGAGGAAATTGGACTATTCAGCTTAAAAGGCTTTGTTTCCTCCTCAGCTTCACTCTCTTTGCTATGTGCTTTCCTAAAACTATGTTAAATTCTAATATAGAGAAAGGGTAGGTCCTCTCTTTCACCTGTTTCCTTTTTTTCTCCCCTATGTTGAAGTTTACAAATAGTCTTTCATTTTAGAATCTGTAAAGACATAAATAAATTTTATGGAACCAAATGAATCTTTTGATTTTTATGGTTCATATTGTGTGAAACTGGTTGGGGGCAGGAGGGTGGAAATATGAAGTGTTTGGACCCTTCTGGTTTATGGGATTGTCTTTTTCCCTTTTTCCCCCTAGGAACGGCGTGAATGTTGAGGGGGCGACACACAAGCAGGTGGTGGACCTGATCCGAGCAGGCGAGAAGGAATTGATCTTGACAGTGTTATCTGTACCTCCTCACGAGGCAGATAACCTAGATCCCAGTGACGACTCGTTGGGACAATCTTTTTATGATTACACAGAAAAGCAAGCAGTGCCCATATCGGTCCCCACATACAAACATGTGGAACAGAATGGTGAGAGATTTGTGGTGAGTGTCAGCCTAACTTGATCCTCAGATACGTAGCTTTCATCTACCCCAGTCTCATCATTATGAATATTTTGAAGCGGTATCATAAAGACTGCTATGTAGGTCAGTTTATCTATAGGGACAATGGTAGCACACATAAGTAAAAAGCGCTGACCCTGTTTTATCACAGGGTCGAACTATAGTAATGATGATGAGTCTGTTTATGCTTAGGTACAATTCTCTTTTGTTTCCTGAGGTTTCAAGTTTTTATTCACACATGTGAGTTTGTTTTGCTTGCCACTTGCTTATTTGTTCCTTTATTGGTTACCGTATCTCTTTGCTAGTAGTAGCCTCATTTGGAGAGTCTGACTTCTACCATAGTTGGGATATTTATTCATTTGTGTATTTATTTTGGTACCAGGAATTGAACTTAGGACCTTGTGCTTGCCAGGCAGGTGCTGTGCCACTGAGCTATATCCCTGATCCCCAAGACAAGATTAACTTTAAAAGGTGCTGTCTTCCAAAATATTTGGGTAACTCAGAGCTTGTGTGTTTTAAGTGACGCTCTCTACATTTTGTTGTTTTTCATTCCTTTGTAGATGTCTTTGTGTGTGATTGACTCTGGGTTTTCCCCAAATATACTGTCAATGCAATTTTCATTAGATTGTTGTACATTCTCAGTTTGTTGCTATTGTAGATGTATAGGAAAACGCATCTTGAATTCCTGAATCCTGCTGTTTTCAAAACCTTAATTGCCAGCGATATATACACACTGGTGTACTTAGTTTTCTTTTGGTTGCAGTTTGCTTTATTTGCCTTTGATTATTTTGGACATGTTAATATAGTAAGAAATGTTAATATCTATTATTATTTGTAGGAAATTAAGGAGCTCCTGTTAGATGTTGGCAAACACAACTGCATATGTTTCAAACTGACCTTCAGCGAGGTGTGGTGGTGCATGCCTATGAGCCCCAGTGTCTAGGGTGCTGAGGCAGGAGAATCACAAGTTGGAGCCCAGCCTGGGCAACTCAGTGACTTAGTAAGAGCCTCTTTTTTTTTTTTTTTTTTTCCTGTATTTTAGAGAAGGGTCTATACTGTGTTCAGGGTCTTACTACTAGATCCGGCTTGTAGTGATCCACCTGTTTATAGCATCCCAAGAGCAGGGATTACAGGCGCGTGGCACCATGCCTAGTCTCAATTGTGGTCTCAATGTGCCCCAGGGGTGTGGATGGCACAGCAGGCGGAAGGAATCTAACCCCCAGACGCTGTGCCTGCTTGCAGATGCTTTAATCCACTGTGCTATTGGCCTATCTCAAAGCAAAGTTTTTTAAAGGAGCTAGGGATGTAGCTCAACACAAAGGCTTTGTTCCCCAGTACTGGGAATAAGTGGAGGAAGTTGACCTGTTGATTAAAGTTTCAATCTGTAAAATTTGGATTTGTCTCCTGCATATGAATGAGCTACTAAAATTTATAGCAATTTTTTTTTTAAGTGAGAAAGATGAGAACAACAGTGAAGCTAGAAAAACTTTTTTTTTTTTTAACTTTTTTTTTTTTAACATTTATTTATTGTGTGTGTGTGTGTGTGTGTGTGTGTGTGTGTGGCCAGCTCAGCCCACCAGGGGGCGCAGCTGGCTGGCATGTGGTGCTGGGGGATCGAACCGTGGTCCCTGTACTTTGCCAAGCTTGTTCCAAGTAGGTGCTTTAGACCACTGAGCCATCTCTCCAGCCCTAGAAAAACTTCAAGAGATCAGCTACATTTTAAGTTTAGCAGAGATGATAGCACATAGGTTTTGTTAACATGGCATGTTTGTTCTTGGAACTAGATGTAAAGTTTAAGGCTTTAAGAATCAAAAGGGGTAACTGATTAGTAAAGCAGATAAGTTCAAATTAGAGTCAGGTCCTAAAAGTAGAGCAGACAGCATTGTTGGGACCTTCTGGGGATTACCTAAGACCTTGAGAATTTGCAGGCCTGAGAAAAAGAATGAAACTATCATTGTTTTTTTAAAAACTCAACCTTACTGAACATACCTTACCTATGTTAACATTCATCCAGTTAAATGTTTAGTTTTATGAGTTTTGAAAATTGTACATAGTGTTATGACCACCATAGAACATTTTTGTCATGCCCCTAAATTCCCTCATATTTCATTTTCAGTTAGTCTTCTCTTCTTCTACTGCCCTGGTGAATCACTGATCTATTTTCTGTCACTGTGTTTTGCTTTTTTTTGAAATGTCAAATAAATTATACAATATGTACTCCTGTGGCTTTGTTCAGTTAGTATAGTCCTTTTAAGATTGACACATATTTTTGTATATATTAATAACTTGTTCCTTTTTAATTGTGGTAGAATAGTCTAGTAAATCTTTGTTCTTCCTCCTCTTCTTCTTCTTCCTCTTCCTCCTCTTCCTCTTCCTTCTCCTCCTCTTCTTCCTCCTCCTTCCTCCCCCTCCACTTCCCCCTCCTCCTCCTCCTCTTCTTTATACAGAATCTCCCTAAGTTGTTCAGGCTGCCCATCAATTCACTATGTAGCCCAGACTGGCCTTGAATTCATGGCAATCCTCCTGCCTCAGCTTCCCAAGTGCTGGGATTATAGGTGTGCTCCAGCACACCCACCTGTCTCTTTATTGATGCACATTCAAATTGTGTAAAGTTTGGGGCTATTATGACTAGCCAGCTATGAAATGACATTAATGTACAGGTCTATATGTAGATGTATGTTTTCATTGCTCTGGAGTATATACCAAAAGGTAGAATTCCAGGTTCTTATAAGAAGTGTAAATTGAACCTTATAAGAAATTACTAAGTTATTTTTCAAAGTAGCCATACCATTTCTCATTCTCATTTACAGTGGTGAGTTCCATTTGTTCTATAACCTCTTGAACACTTGGTACTTTCAGTCTTTGTTGTTGTTGTTGTTGATTTTGTTTTTGTTTTTTGAGACAGCATCAAACTATTTGAAACTGGCCTTGAATTCACTATGTAGCCCAGACTGGCTAATTTTTTTTTCCCTTCCTAGGGATTGAACCTAAGGCCCATGTATGCTAAGCATGCACTGTATCACTGAGCTACATCTCTAGTCTTCAGTGTTTTAAATTCTGGCTGTTCTTGTAGGTATGGTGATACCTCACTTTGATTTCATTTCATACTTAGTGACTCATGATGCACCGATTTGCCTCTGCTTAATGGCCCTTTGTCTGTATTGTTTGGTGAAGTATCTGTTCAACTCTTATGCCTGTCTAAGAAATTGCACTGTCCTATTATTTTGTGCAAGAGATTTTTACATATTCTAGTTCATAATCAGATAGATGTTTCTAGGCCTGAGAGATAGCTCAGTAGAATAAGTGCTTGCCTGGCAAGCACAGGGTCCTGAGTTCAATCCCTGGTTCTGAAAAAAAAACAAAAACAAAACAAAACAAAAAAAAAAAAAAACAAAAAACCAGGTGTTTTGTAAATATTTCTCCTGGTCTTTGTCTTACCTTTTCATTTTTTTAAAAATAGCACTTTGCAAAGAACAGAAATTAGAAACTGATAGAGCACAAGTTAGAAATTTAAAAATTTTCACTAGGAAGAATGTATGCAATGTGTGAATTATTGAAACTGTCCTACCAATTTGATTTGAAACTGTGTCATTGCTATTTATCAATAAAATTATGGGAAAAAAAGATTTAAAAATTTTTGGCACTAGGAACAATGTATGCAATGTGTTAATTATTGAAACTGTCCTACCAATTTGGTTGAAACTGTCTCATTGCTATTTGTTTTTCAAAATTATGGGAAAAAATAAAGCTTGAACAATAAAAAAAACTTTTTTTGGATAATGCTTTCTATGTTCTAAAAAATCTTAGGAGCCGGGGAGATGGCTCAGTGGAATAAGCACTTCCTTGGCAAGCTCAAGGGCCTGAGTTCAATCCCTGGTTGGAGGTGGGGGAGGAATCTAACCCAAGAACACAATTTTTTTTTTTTTTGTGACCAGGGATTGAACTCAGGACCCTGCGTTTGCCAGGCAAGTGCTTATTTTACTGAGCTACCTCCCTGGCCCCAAGAACACAAATCTTGATAGAAATTTTAGCTATTGTAGTTCTTTTTTAATACTTTTGTTAGGTGCTATAAATTTGTTCATACAAATTGTATACCTGTGGTTTTTAAAGTGCATTTACAGAATTGCATCCGCATTATCATAACCATTTTGGAATATTTTCGTCACATTAGAGAAATGCCATTCTTTGTAGCCATCATCTCCCAAAACTTCCATTTCTGCCAGCTGTAGGCAACCATTAATCTACTTTATTGTCCTGTATGTTGGCCAGTACTATATTAGTAGAATCATGTGAAGTTTTTTTCTGACTAGTTTCTTTCACTTAGCATATTTTCAAAGCTTATTCATGTTGTAGGGTGTATCAGCATTTTGTTTTATTTTATTTTATTTATTTATTTTTGGCTGAGGGCAGGGCTGGCGCAGTATGTGGTGCCGGGGATCAAACTGCAGTCCCCTGTGCCTGCCTAAGCTTGCCTAAGGTGCTTTAGACCACTGAGCTATCTCACTGACCCAGCATTTCGTTTTAATTGCCAAATACCATTCCACCATATGGATATGCCACTTTATTTATCCATTCTCCCAGTGAGCGTATTTAGATTGTTTCCACTATTATAAAGAGTGCTTCTTTTTTGTACAAGTTTTTGTGTGAATATTTGTTTTCATTTCTGTTAAGTATATAATTAAGATTAAATTTGCTGTTTTATTTATTTATTTAGGTGGAGCTGGGGATTGAATTCAGGCCCTTGTGCTTGCTAGGCAAGCGCTTATTCTACTGAGCTATCTCCCTGACACCCTGCTCTGTTAAATTTAAACTTTTCTTTTCTTTTTTTTGTTTTGCGGAACCAGGGATTGAACTCAGGCCCTTATGTTTGCAAGGCAAGTGCTTATTCTACTAAGCCATCTCCCTGGCCCCTTAAACTTTTATTTTCCTCTGTTTTTTTTTTTTATGTTTGTTTGTTTTGAGACAAAGGATTTTGTTATATATGTTCAGGCTGGCCTTCAACTTCCTGTGTAGCCCAGGCTGGCTTCAGTTGTCATCTTCCTGCCTCAGCCTCCAGAGTACTGGGAATAGGGTGTTTGTCACCATACCCCACTTGTTAAAACGTTTTTTAACTGGCAAGCCGCTTTTTAAAAACATTTTTTATTGGTATATTTTAGATCTAAATAATGATAACATTCATCATAGGGAATTTAAACCTGTACATGATAGGTCTTGTTTCTTCTCTTTTCCCTTTCCCCCTCCTCTCCTCTCCCTTTGTTTAAACTTTTGAGGAACTGCTTAGCAGTTTTCCATAGTGATTGTACCTTATGTTTAGGTTTATAATCCATTTTGAATTAATTTTTATGCATATTTTGTAAGGATCAAAGTTCTTTTGTTAAAAATTTATTTATTTATTTTAATTTTATTTATTTATGTATTTATTTGTGTGTGTGTGTGTGTGGCCAGCTCAGCCCACCAGGGGGCGGGGCTGGCTGGCATGTGGTGCTGGGGGATTGAATCGCAGTCCCTGTGCTTTGCTAAGCTTGTTCTAAGTAGGTGCTTTAGACCACTGAGCCATCTCACCAGCCCCTGTTAAAAATTTATATTTTCTAGATGCATAATTTTTATATCTTTAACACATAACTGTACATATTTATGGGCTGCAGAGTGACATTATAGTACATGTATACAATGTGTAATGATCAGATCATGGTAATTGGACAGCTTTGTCTCATTTGTGATCTTAAAGGAAATAATTTCAGCTTTTCCACATTTAGTATATAATGCAGCCTGCAGGTTGATTATATGTAGCCCTTACTGTGCTTAGCTACTTTCCTTCAGTACCTAGGTGGTTTTTCACTTTGTTTGGTTTTGGTGTTGGTTTTTGTACCTAGGTTTTGAGTGTGTAGTGTTTTTTTGTTTTTTGTTTTTGTTTTTGTTTTGCCAACTCAGCCAGCCCTAAGGATGGTGGCTGGCATGGCATGTTGTGCCAGGGATCAAACTGCAGTCCCCTGCACCTGCCTAAGCTTGTCGAAGCAGGTGCTTTAGATTGCTGAGCTGTCTTGCCAGCCCCAAACATTTAGTTTTCTGTTTGTATTCTGGAACATAGTATCACTTTAGTCCAGGCTGGTATTCAACTCATTATCTTCCCAAGTACTGGGATTGTGGGTCTGTGCCACCATGCCTAGCTTGATTATGAGGGATGTTGTGAACATTTTCCTGCATCTATTAAGATAGTCAAACAATTCTATTTTGTTTTACTTTGGTTTTTTGAGACAGACTCTTGCTTTGTATGCTTGCTAGGCAGGCGCTTATGCCACTAAGCTGTCTCCCCAGCCTTGCTATGTAGTTTAAGCTGGGCTTGAACTCACTTTGTAGCTCAGGCTGGCTTTGAACTCAGAGTAATCTTCCTGCATCAGTCCTGTGTGCTAGGATTACAGGTGTGCACCATCACACCTGGCTTACATGGTTTTTGTCCTTCATTATATTGATGTGATATATTATGCTTATTGATTTGCACATATTGAACCATCCTTGCATCCCTAAGATAAATCCCATTTGATTGTATTGTATAATCTTTTATATGTATCACTGGATTTGTAAACATTCTATGAGAATTTTTGCACCTTTTTTATCAAGGCTATTGGCGTATAGTTTTTACCTTTGGTTATATGCTTGTCTTGGTATCATGACAAAGAAAATCACATGGAGTGTGTGTGTAAGGATGCTTCCTTCTTGGTTTTAATACTTGGAGTAATTTTTTTTTTTTTTCTGATGCTGGGAATTGGATCCCAACCCTTGCACATGCTAAGCAAGTGCTGTACCACTGAGCTGTGTCTGTAGTCCTGAAGTAATTGGGAAAGAATTAGCGTTGGATTTCTTTAACAGTTTGGTGAAATTCTACAGTGAAGTCAGTCATTATCAGTCTGTTCAGGTTTTCTGTGTCCTTATGGTTGAATTCGGGTAGGTTATATATGATCAAAAATTTATCTTTTTTTTCTAGATTTTTGTAATTTGTTTTTGTCTATTTTATTGTTCAAAATAGTCCCTATGATCCTTTGAATATCTGTGTTACCAGTTGTAATGTCTACTTTTCCATTTCTGATTTTATTTGGATCTTCTCTTTTTCTATGGGTAGTCTGCCTAAAGGCTTGTCAATTTTGAGCTTTGTTTAAAAAAAAAAAAATCTTCAATTTATTGATCTTTTCCCTCTTTTAGGGGGGATCTCTTTCATTTACTTCTCCTGCTGTCTTTGTTACTTCTCTCTTCTACAAATTTTGGTTGGGTTTGATTTGTTCTTCTTTCTAGTTCCATCATTAGGCTATTTGAATATACATATATATATATATATATTTTTTTTTTTTTCCCTGTTTATTTACTGCTGTAAATGCCCCCTCAGTACTGCTCCACTGCTTTTGGTGTGTCCCATAGGTGTTGCTGTGTTGTACTTTGATTTTCATTTATTTCAAGAAAATTTTAATTTCCATCTCAACTGCTTCTTTGACTTATAGTCATTCAAAAGAATTTTAATTTTTATATAGTTGTACAATGTTTAAAGTTCCTAAATAAATAAATAAATAAATAAAGTTCCTCTTACTGATTTCTGGCTATGCCATTGTGGTCAGAGAAGATATATACTATCAAGTATTCAACTAAAAACAATAACTACAGGCCATTCTCTTTAATGAAAATAAATGCAAAACTTCCAAACAAGATAGTGGCAAAGAGAATGTGGCAAATCATCAAAAAGATCATACATCATGACCAAGTAGGCTTCATCCCAAGGATATAAGAATAGGTCAACATGAGCAATCAGTTCATGTAGTATATTACATAAATAGAAGCAGGAACAAGACACATGATCCTCTGAGTAGATGTAGGAAAAGCCTTTGACAGAATTTATTTATTTATTTATCTTTGACAGAATTTAACATCCAACAAAATCCAGCATCCAAAATCCAACATCAGTAAATATAAAAGCCTATCCAAAATTCAGCATGATAAAAACCTAAAGAAAACAGGTATAGAAGGAGCTTATCTCAATGTGATTAAAGCCATTTATGATAAATCTGTCAACATATTAAACAGGGAAAAACTGAAAACTTTCCCTCTAAAATCAAAACCAAGAGCTGGCAAGGTATCTCAGTAGACTAAGTGCCTGCTTAGGCAAGAGCAGAGACCGCAGTTCAATCCCTGTTCCACACAAGACATGCTGAGCTGGCCATCGAATCCAGGTGTGTGGGGCTGAGGAGATGGCTCAGTAGAATAAGTGCTTGCCTGGCAAGCACAAGGGCCTGAGTTCAATCCCTGGTTCCACAAAAAAAAAAAAAAAAAGAATCCAGGTGTGATGGCACATCTGTAATCTCAGTGCTTGGGAGGCTGGAGACAAGAGGATCACTACGAATCTGAGCTAGATAGTGAGACACTGTACCAAGTACATAAAAAGTTTAATTTTTTTTTCCTGGTATTGGGGATTGAACTCAGGACCCTGTGCTTGCCAGGCAAGCACTTATTCTACTGAGCTTTCTCCCCGGCTCTAAAAATTAAAAAAGGAAAGCAAGACAAGGATGTCCACTATTGTCAGTGCTATTCAGTATGGTTCTCAAAACATTGTCCAGAACTATCAGGCAGGAGAAAAAAATAAAAGGGATACATATTGGAAAGAAAGAAGTCAAATTGTCATTATTTGTAGAGGACATGATCCTCTCTACATATAGAGTTGCAGGAAAAACCTTGGGCTATCTGAATTTTTTTTTTTTTAATCTTTGACAAAAGGCCTAAAAATATACATTGGAGGAAAGATATCCTGTTTAATAATCGGTGCTGGCAAACCTGGCTATCCACATGCAGAATTCTGAATCTAGACCTGTGTGTGTCACCATGTAGTAACCTAAATTAAAATAAACCACAAAGATCTCAATGTTAAAACAGAATCAGTCTGCTAGAAGACAAAATAAAATCTTAAAGCCATAGGGATGGACAGCAACTTTCTGAACAGAACACAAGTTGCACATTAGAATCAAGGGGGGTCCGGCCAGATAGCTCAGTGGATTAAAGTGCCTGCTTAGGCAGATGCAGGGACTGGGGTTCAGTCCCCGGCATGCTGTGCCCGTCCCACTCCTGGGGCACGCTGAGACAGTGATTGAGACTGAATTTGGTGGCACATGCCTATAATCCCAGCACTTGATGGAAGGATTTCCTATATCCATCTTCATTTTTTTTTTTTTTTTTTTTTTTTTTTTGCTGGGGATGGCTCAGAATGCCTTCAGGGCATGTTTGGCTGACTGGCGTTGTGGGGATCGAACCACAGCCCACTGAGGTTGACTGCTTTGTTGAAGCAGCCACTTAAACAACTGAGCTAAGGGGCAGGCCCCAATTCCAGCACTTGGGAGGCTGAAAACAGGAGGATCACTACGAGTCTGATCTGTAGTGAGACCCTGTAGACCCTGTGCTAAATACATTTTTAAAAAAATAATAATTAAGGGGCCCAGGAGATAACTCAGTGGCGTAAGTGCCTGCCTGGCAAGCACATAACAAGATCCATGCTGGCCTTGAACTCATGATATTCCTATGTCAGCCTCCCAGTGCTAGGATTATGAGTGTGCACCATCATTCTAGACTCTATTAACTGTATTTCTTAATTCATGTATTGAATTAAGGTTTCTGTGTGGTTCTTATTTATGACATCTTTTTATTGATTTCTCATTCATGTAATAAATTGTCTTCATTGAATTACCTGTCAGTATTCTCTTGTGTCTCATTAAGTTTCCTTAAAATTAGTAGAGGCAATAGTAGTTCATTATTTTGAACCTTTTTGGGGGCAGTTTATTGATTTTGTTTTCTTTGGAGTCTATTGCTAGAGAATGTGTGTGTTCCTTTGGAGTTGTCATACTTCCTTGCTTTTTCATGTTTCTTTGTTCTCTATACTAATATTTGTGCATCTGGCAGATGAGTTGCCTCTATCAATTTTATAATGTGGCTTTCTTTTTTATTTATTTATTTGTGTGTGTGTGTGTGTGTGTGTGTGGCCAGCTCAGCCCACCAGGGGGCGGGGCTGGCTGGCATGTGGTGCTGGGCGATTGAACTATGGTCCCTGTGCTTTGCCTAGCTTGTTCTAAGTAGGTGCTTTAGACCACTGAGCCATCTCACCAGCCCTAATGTGGTTTTCATAGTAAGAGTTTCTACTGGTAATTGCTGTGGAGTGTTGGTTGAATAGGCTGCATTGGCATTTGTTACAGGTAGGTGCTATAGTATAGTGTCCATGTACTTTCTTTTGATGCAATCAGCGTTTGTGATATCTGTGGCTGTGTCAGTGACCTAGATTGCCTTGTTATGGAATTGCAACTAGAACACAGCTCTCTGAGGCATGGTAGTTTGTTGGTGGCTCTGGGCACTGTTCTGTGGATTGTATGAGGTCATGGTCACTCTGGCTGGCCTGGCGCTGCAGCAGAAGTGTGGTAGTCTCAGTTCCTAAGTCACATGGCAGTGGAGCCCCCTTGTGGCTACTGGTGGGTGCAGTTCAGCGTGCCCAGTGGCAGATCATGGCACATGTCAGTTTCTGAGGGTCACACTGGGGCCATGGTGTATACTGGGCCCAGATTGGACAACCATCCCAGTGTCCAAGGGCTGTGTGGGAGATGTGGGAGATGGAGGCAGGGGGCTACTTGCTCAAAGCAGGTGCCCAACTGCTGCTGAGAGCAAAAGAAAGTTAGATAGGCCCATTTGGTTCCTCCTTGGGGGCTCTGTGAGCCATTTCATTCAGACTAGGCTGCCTGGGACTCCTAGTGCCACAGGAAGGTGAGCAGGCCCCGGGTTGGTTCCCAGTGCTGAGTCCACCAGATTGCTGGGGGCAGCTGCTCTGCTGCTGCATGGGGCCCAGGATGGGTGAAGTCTCAAGATGGTACAACAGGGGCTTGGGTAGCAAATTCATGGTTCAGGTGTCTATGGTCTTAAGTGGGAACTGCTGGCAGCCTCCTGTTTACCTTTTTCTTTCCAAGCAAAGTCCCTCATGGTTCAGGGTTAACCTCAAGAGATAGTACTGTAAATGCTGTGTGCTTAGCCCTACCTCCTCTTTTGCTTGCTTTTTTCTTTTTCTTTCTTTTTTTTTTTTAATTTTATTTATTTATTTATTTTAATATTTATTTATTTATTTTTTTTTTTTTTGTGTGTGTGTGGCCAGCTCAGCCCACCAGGGGGCGGGGCTGGCTGGCATGTGGTGCTGGGGGATTGAACCGCCGTCCCTGGGCTTTGCTTAGCTTAGCTTGTTCTAAGTAGGTGCTTTAGACCACTGAGCCATCTCACCAGCCCTCTTTTTCTTTCTTTCTTTCTTTCTTTCTTTCTTTCTTTCTTTCTTTCTTTCTTTCTTTCTTTCTTTCTTTCTTTTTTTTGTGGGGAAAGGATACTGGGAATCAAACTCAGGACCTTGCACTTGCCAGGCAGGCACTACACACTGAGCAATATTCTCGGCCCTTCTTCTTTGCTTTTTGAGACAGTCTTGCTGTGTATAGTCTGGGCTGGCCTCAAATTCATGGTGATCCCCCTCTTTATCCTCCTAGTGTATGATCATAGGCATAGGCTCCCATCCCTGGCTGTGAGTTTCCTTCTTTATAAGGGCATTATGTAACTCTGTCCTGTGCAGTGTCTGCCAATATACTATACCCTCTGCAACCCAGTACTCTGTCTTAAATACTCTGTTGAAATAGCTATTTTCTTTCCTTTTTTTCCTTTGTCTTGGTCTTTTTTCGTAGAGGGAAGATGCTAACATCACCAAAGTTCTTTTATTTATAAATAGATAAGCTATTTGTTTCAGCAACTTGTTTTGAAAAGAATACAAGTATTGAGGAGATAGCTCAACAGCATAAATACCTGCCTGGCAAGCACAGGGTCTTGGGTTTGATCCCCAGTACCAAAAAAATAAAAATAAAATAATAATACAAGTGTGAGCAAATCATGCAGTGAATGTTTAAATTTTTAAAAAGTTTATTATAGTAAATCTCCCTCAATATTCCTCCTCACTTTGAAGACACTTAATATTCTTGCCACTTTCTGATTGTTCTAGAAGTCATGTTTCATGTGTCTTTAGTTGAGTTGTCATGGCTAGTTGATACTAGAAATGACCTTTCATGGTCATTGTGACTTTGGAGAAGAGCCAGAAAGAGGTCTCACAGTGCCAGATCTGGTGAATAAGGTGGATGAAGATGCACTGTGATATTTTCATGAGCCTGCCTTTTCCCATTGCGTAAGACTTTGCAGCAGCATAGTTTTGTAAAGACACAGACTTGGAGAACTGCTTCAGAAAGTGGCAAGAATGGTGAAATAAGTGTGTTTAAAGAAAAGCAAGGCGGGTATTTTTGAAGATTAATGGAAGTACATCTTTTACTGTAATAAATTTTAAAAATTTAAATATTCATTGTGTTCTTTTCATCCTTTGTATACTTCTCCACTGAAATACCTTGGCATTAGTTGAAAAACAGTTGACCGTATTGTATCACTCTTACTCTGGACACTATTCTTTTTTTTTTTTTCTTAAAGCATTTACTCTGAGACATAATGGAAAAACCAGAGGTACACATGGAAAAAACATGATCACAGAAGATCAGCCATGATCAAGTAAAGATGATGCCACCAGAAACGCTTAGTGATTGTTAGCTACATTGAAGCTCAAATTCTGAGAGCATGACATGTTGCAGGGCTGAAGGGAATACATAACTAATATTCCTCTCCCTTCTCCTCACCCTTTCCTTCTACAGAATCCACACCAACCTCCTCGTAATCCTTCTCGAAGGCAGCAGTGTCCTCCTGGGCCTCAGAAAACTCCCCTTCCTCCATCCCTTCACCCACATACCAGTGAACAAAGGCATGCTTGGCATACATCAGATCAAACTTGTGGTCCAGGCGAGCCCAGGCCTTAATGATAGCTGTGGTGTTGCTCAGCATGCACACAGCCCATTGTACTTTATGTTTGTTTGTTTGATTGATTGATTGATTGATTGATTGATTGATTTGGCAGAACCAGGGATTGTACTCAGGCCCTTGCACTTGCCAGTTAAGTGCTTATTCTACTGAGCCATCTCCCCGGCCCCCCCACTGTACTTTAGCCAGGTCTCCACCAGGCATCATAGTGGGAGGCTGGTAATTAATGCCCACCTTGAAGCCAGTGGGACACCAGTCCACAAACTGGATGCTGTGCTTAGTCTTGATGGTAGCAATGGCAGCACTGACATTTTTGGGGACCACATCACCACGGTACAGCAGGCAGCAAGCCATGTATTTACCAAGACAGGGGAAAGATTTATTTTATTTATTTTGATGGAACTGGGGATTGAACTCAGGCCCTTGTACTTGCAAGGCAAGCGCATATTCTCCTAAGCTATCTCCCTGGCCCCTTCTGGACACTGTTCTAGTGACTAATACATGAACGTCTCAACATTTACATCATTTGGGGGTTGGCCTTTATTAAATATCTTTTCCTTTGAGAATGGGTAATATCCTTCTAGTTCTTTGTGTATTGAGTAATATGGTTTTGTGTACTGAATTTTGTGAATGTTAAATTATATAGACTCTGGGCTCTATAATATTCCTCTGAACTATTTTATGTTTTAGTACTTCTGAGTCTCAGTTTAATTCTTTGAGCCTTTGCTGTGCTCCTTTGAATCTGAATGCAACATTATCCAAGAGAATGACCTGAGATATATATTGTTCATTCACAGAAAGAGTTCCCCTTCTCTGCGCTGGGATTTTCTATTCATTCTTTTTTTTTCCTTTCTTTTTCATTTTTATGTATTTGGTGTAGGGTCTACTATGCAGCTCAGACTCATAGTGATCCTCCTGTTTTCAACCTGCCCAGTGCAGGGATTACAGGCATGTGCTACCATGCCCAGACTCAGTTGTGGCTCAGTGTACCATGGGTTCAGGGCCAGAGAGGCATGTGGGACCGGGATCGAACCCTGGTCTCTGGTCCCTGTGCTTGCCAAAGCAGGTGCTTAGTCTACTGAGCTGTCCCACTGGCTCTTTCTGCTTATTCTGGTGGCAGCTGCATTGCCTGTACAGTGGTCCTATCTTTTTTTTTTTTTTTGCCAGAAATATATGAGATTTTCTTCTGGAGCCATTTGTTTTTATAGAGAGGGGATCTTGCTGTGTTACCCACACCAGCCTCAAACTCTTGAGCTCAACTGACGCTCCTATCTTAGCCTTAAGTGTGCTGCTTTGTGACTGATGGTCATCATAGGGCAAAGTGGAGACTGTCTCCAATCCTTGCAGAGGTTGTTTTGACTACTCTCCACAATCTGCTTGCTTCAGAATCCTTAGGCAATTGGTTTTCACTATGTAGTTGTTTTCCATGTGAGTATAAAAAAAGCTTATGTTGGCTGGGGAGATGGCTCAGTGGAATAAGCTCTTCCCTGGCAAGCGCAAGGGTCTGAGTTCAATCCCCGGT
>NW_004524624.1:9235722-9237525 GCF_000260255.1 Octodon degus | reverse complement strand
TTTTTATTTATTACATTTATTTATTGTGTGTGTGTGTGGCCAGCTCAGCCCACCAGGGGGCGGGGCTGGCTGGCATGTGGTGCTGGGGATCGAACCGTGGTCCCTGTGCTTTGCCAAGCTTGATTCAAGTAGGTGCTTTAGACCACTGAGCCATCTCTCCAGCCCCTCTTTTTCTTTCTTAAGATAGGGTCTCACTATGTAGTTCAAGCTGACCTTGAACTCACTATGTAGCACAGGCTGGCCTTGAATTCACAGCAGTCCTCCTACTTTATTTAGCCTCCCCAGTTCTTCAATTACAGGTATGTGCCACCACATCCAGCCTGGACGTGGGCAACATAATGAGGCCCTCTCAAGACGAAAAGAAAAGCAAGAGAATCATGATTAATACAGCTTTTCTGGGGTCCAAGAAGTAAGAAAATAGAATGGAGCCAAAGACTATAAAGTTTGAATTAAATTATTATCAAGATGCTAGCTTTTAGTAAGGCTTTTCTTTGGAATTAATGTTGGAAACTGTTTAGACCACACATACACACCTGTCATACTGCTTTATAATCCGTCCTAGGTTTTCATCTTCTTCCCTATTTGCTTGCTCATTCATTCACTAGATTACTACTTTAACTTTGAAAAGCTTATAGCTTTCTGGAAATAAAATCCACCCTTAAAAACTGACCCTGGGGGGCCGGGGAGATGGCTCAGTGGAATAAGCACTTCCCTGGCAAGTGCAAGACCTGAGTTCAATCCCTGGTTCCACAAAAAAAAAAAAAAAACCAAAAAACTGACTCTGTAATTATCTTCAAAGATTTTGAAAGTGTGTTGGAAGTAATTTTATTAGGATAAATAAAATTATGCAATCTCTTTGAAATTAATGGTCCTCTTTTGTACGGATTGACATGTTTTAAAGTGATCTTGAACAGTCTCTGATAAATGTATATCTGTCTGAGTCAGACTTTAGATGATTCTGTGATTAGATTTGTATTAAATATGCTTTTTTGTTATTCTGTCTCATCAGGTATACAATGTTTATATGGCAGGGAGGCAGCTGTGTTCTAAGCGGTACCGAGAGTTTGCCATCCTGCACCAGAACCTAAAAAGAGAGTTTGCCAACTTTACGTTTCCTCGGCTTCCAGGAAAGTGGCCATTCTCATTATCAGAACAACAATTAGATGCCCGACGTCGAGGCTTGGAAGAATATCTAGAAAGAGGTAAGCCAGCCAGTTAAACTCTCCAATCCTGTGTAACCATATGTTCCAGATACTATAGAATGACTCCTGAACCACATAGCTGTGTTTTCTAAAACTTGGTAAGGGCCAGCCAGATAGCTCAGTGGACTAAAGCGCCTGTTTTGGCAGAACACAGTGGCCGGGGTTCGAACTCTGGTGTGCCATGCCAGCCCCATCCCTGGGGTGCACTGAGACAGAGATTGAGACTGGGTATGGTGGCGCTTGCCTGTAATCCCAGAGTTTGGGAGGCTGAAAACAGGAGAATCACTGCAAGTCCAATCTACATAGTAAGACCTTGTACACCCTGTCCTAAATTCTTTTTAAAAAATAAATAAAACTTAGTAATGAAAAGTAAGTCAAGTTTCTGACTATAACAATTAAATGACCTGGACTTTGAAGGCCAGATTGAGATGTCTTAGTGATTAGAATATTGTTTTATTGACTTGCTGAACACTAAACAGCAGAAAAATGAATTTTTTTTAAATTTTATTCATTTATGTGTGTGTGTGTGTGTGTGTGTGTGTGTGTGGCCTGCTCAGCCCACCAGGGGGCGGGGCTGGCTGGCATGTGGTGCTGGGGGATT
>NW_004524624.1:9223449-9235622 GCF_000260255.1 Octodon degus | reverse complement strand
TTTTTGGCCGAACGAGGGATTGAACTCAAGCCCTTGTGCTTGCCAGGGAAGTGCTTATTCCACTAAGCCATCTCCCCAGCCCCTATGAATAGTTTTTTATGCATCTACATTATTTGCCAGCTAACAAGTAAGGCAGATATGCCAATATACGGAATTGATTTGGGAACTAATTGGGCAATATTTAAGATATTTTTATTAAAATGATTCTTGGGGGCTGGGGAGATGGCTCTGTAGAATAAGCACTACCCTGGCAAGCGCACGGGCCTGAGTTCAATCCCTGGTTCCAAAAAAATAAAATAAAATGATTCTTGGGGCTGGGGAGATGGCTCAATAGAATAAGCGCTTCCCTGACAAGTACAGGGGTCTGAGTTCAATCTCTGGTTCCGCAAAAAAATAAGTAAATAAATAATAAATAAATAAAATAAAATGATTCTTGACTCATTGATACATCCTACAGAAAAGCTATTCAGGGGCTGGGGAGATAGCTAAGTAGAAAAAAGGGCCTGAGTTCAATCCCCTGTTCTCCTAAATAAGGTAGCTTATCTCATGGCTTAGAAAAGAGAGTTTACCTTGCCACATTAGAGTTAAATAACTTGCTAGGTGTGGCATAGGCTTTCCCTTAAAATGGTAGTTTAATAGAACAATATGATGTTTAGTAATTTTGTGTCCTTATGTCCTGTAAGAACTAATGACCTAGTTAAAAATTTTAAAACTTTGGTAGAGAGCTTTATCAGTGAAGAAAAACTATTTCCCCCATAGAAGGTAGTGGAACTCTTCATCTGTTTTTAGCTTTTCCTAACATGGACTGGCCTATGAATGCAGCCCTAGGGAAATAAGCGAGGGTACATGTGTTTTTTTCAATCAAATGAAGTAAAATCATCAGTGTAATTTACCGTCCTCATGGGAGAATCAGGAAATTAAATTTCTTAGATTTAGACAATCACCTACTTTACACACACACACACACACACACACACACCCACCCACCCCACTGTTGTTTTGAAGCTAAAATCAGTAAAGTGAGATGATGTACTCAGCTTCATACTTCTTTACCAACAGTGGTTTTTACATCTTTATTGTTTTCTGACTGGCCTGTTCCTAGGCCTAATAGATATGTTTCCTTTTTTTAAAAAAAAATTATTCATTTATTTATTTATTTTGTGGGGGGGGGCCAGCTCAGCCCACCAGGGAGCGGGGCTGGCTGGCATGTGGTGCTGGGGGATCGAACCGTGGTCCCTGTGCTTTGCTAAGCTTGTTCTAAGTAGGTGCTTTAGACCACTGAGCAATCTCACCAGCCCGATATGTTTCCTTTTATGTTACAGTTTTATACTTGGCTTATCCTTTTTTTTTTTTTAATGTATTTGGTACAGGGTCTCACTGCATAGCTCGGACTCATACTGATCCTTCTGTTTTCAGCCTCCCCAGCAGTGGGATTATAGGTGTACCATACCCAGTCTTGGTACATAGCTCAGAGTGCTCAGGGTGGGGGCCATTGTGGTATGTGGTGCCGGAGATTGAACCCGGATCCCTGCACTTGCCTAAATAGGCACTTAGTCCACTGAGCTATCTCACTAGCCCCATACTTGGTTTATTCTTTTTTTTTTTTTTTTTTTCCAGAACCAAGAATTGAACCCAGGCCCTTGAGCTTGCCAGGCAAGCACTTATTCTACTGAGCCATCTCCCCAGCCCACTTGGTTTATTCTTAATTGACCTTTTCTTTCTACAGCTTCTTTCCCTCTGATCTGTTGTTTTAGCCTCGTAAAGGTCACATAAGACTATGAAGTTAGATTTACTATATTTTTCTTTTTCTTTTCTGGGTATGTTTAATTTTTTTTTTCTTTCTGTATTTTAGAGAAGGGTAAACAAAATGTTCAGGGTCTCAGTACTAGGTCGTACTCATAGTGATCTATCTGTTTATAGCCTCCCAAGAGCTGGAATTACAGGCGTGTGCCACCACGCCCAGTCTCCATTGCCTTTCTCAGTGTGTCCCAGGGGCAGGACCAGACAGCAGAGTACTTTTGCATTTCCTATTCCTTTCTTCTAGATCATATTTAGATGAATATTTATCATGCCTTAAAATCTTGCTGGGTGTGGTGGCACATAGCTGTAATCCCAGCACTTGGGAGGCTGATACAGGTAGGTAACTGTGAGTTTGAGGCCGAACTGGCTACATAGTGAGTTCAACACCAGCCTGAACTACCGAGGAAGACCCTGTCTCAAAAAACCATAAAAAAAGTAAAAACTTCATATATCAGGGATTGCCTGATATTGGTGATTTAAACTTAGGCCTTGATGTATTCTTGACTTTGTATTCTTTATTGTAAGTGTAGGACTTTATGCCAGATTCTACCTTTGTTTCCAGTTTGTTCAATACGAGTAATTGGTGAGAGTGACATCATGCAGGAATTCCTGTCGGAATCAGATGAGGTAAGTGAATACCCCCTTTAGTGACTACTTTTCCTCTTTGATCCTTATGGGACAGAAATTATTAAAGATATTGATTATGTATGGATGGCAGTAAACTCTCCAGATGACTATATTTCTTTTACTTTGTTTTTATATGTATCCTGCTTGCTACCCTTTGAGACCACCAGAGCCACCTTCTTTTTGCTGCTCTCTCTGATGATTCAGGTCATGAGTTTTTCATTCCACTAAGAGCATCCACAGCCAGTAACACTCAATTAATCACCTTATGACTATCTCATTCTCTTATTTTTATACATAGTTTGCAGTAGGTTTGTTACTTTGGTTTTTTAGCTTACAAAAGTTTGAGCTAAGTCTTGATCATCTTTATGTTTCCAGTACCCTAGAACAATATCAAGCGTGTTGTAGGTGCTTAATAAATATTAATTAAATATGTTTTGTTTTCTCAACTAGATTATAAGTTTCTTGCAGACAAGGGCTTATAATAAAAGAATAGTAATCCTTCCCTGTCCCTGATTTTGATTTATCTAGTTTCAATTAACCTGTGGTCAACCATGGCCTGAAAATATTAAATGTAACAATCCAGAAATAAGTAATTCATGAGTTTTAAATTGTGTGCCATTCTGAGTAGTGTGATCAAGTCTCATGCTGTCCGTCACAGTTACATTGGGGGTCTGAATTGAGCATACTTACTCTGTATGTCGTCTACTTGTTAGCCACTTAGTAGCTGAATCAGTTGTCATATTGATTGCTCAATGCTTATACTCAACTTTTACTTAGGAATGTTTTTAAGGACAAAAGTAGTGATGCCAGCAATTCGGATATTAGCTCCTTTAGTAGTGTTGCTTCCTTTTAAGTTCAAAAGGTAAAATTTGTCAGCAGTAAGATCATAGGCATGATGGCACATACCTGTAATCCCAGCAGTAGGCAATTTGAGACCAGCCTAGGCAATTTAGCAAGACCCTCTCTCAAAATCAAAAATTATAGAAAAACCATACACAGAAGTTGAGGTTGGTAAGATCTGTGGGAAAAATGGATCACTTTTCTGTGAGAAGAAAAAATAAATTCATGCTAATTTTGCTATCTTGCCTCAGACTACAAAAGCTGCAGCCACAGTGGGTGATAAGTAGTTAGGGAGGATGGAAAGAGCATTAATGACATGATTAGTACCATCCCTGGTTTCTGGCTCCCACTAGGTCTTGGAACATATTCCCAGTGGGTAAAGAGGGACTACTGTGATACTTAGGGTGGTTTTAGGCAATGAGTAATAATTTTTCAAAGTGTTAATGAAAATGGACTTATCCCTAAATAGTTATTTCTCTGTAATAAAAATTATAAGGTCAAAAATCTGTTAGAGAAATGTGTTAAATAAGAGTTTTTATTTTGCTTTGTTCTCATGGTACTGAGGATTGAACCCAGGCCTCATAAAATCTCCACAAGTACTCTGCCGCTGAATCACACCTTTAGCCCTAAATATTTCTTTAAAACTGAATGAGTTGTTTGGTCTTTGCTAGAAGATTGTGTATCATATTAATTCATATCCTTGAACCTCATTCATTTTCCTTTCAAAGATGTCCTGATTATTTCAGGGTTTAGAAAGGAACTTCAGATACCCGTCAGCCAGGCTACAAACCTTAACTATTGAAACCAGAGAGTATTTGCTAGAATTACTGCTTTCAGTTGTTTTCTCATTTGTGAGTTCTGAATGAGGTGATAGAAGTAGTAAACCCAAGATCTCTGTGTTTGACCTAGACTGCTTCGCACAGTTTTCTGTCTTGAAATGTGAACACATTGGCTTCCAATATGTTTCTTTGTTCCCTGTGCATTTAAAGGTTAACTTTTGTCACAGCCTATAGTTAGGTGTATGACTTGTAAATATATTACCTTTTCTTTTTCTTTTTTTTTTTTTTTGGGTGGAACCGGGGATTGAACTCAGGCCCTTGTGCTTGCCAGGCAAACAGTCTACTGAGCCATCTCCCCAGCCCCTGTAAATATATTACCTTTTAAAGCATCTCTTTCCCCCCTTTTTGTTAGAACTAGCTTTCTGTCTATTAACATGTTTGGATTACTGTCTAGCTAGCATGTTTGAAGGAGAGTGGGGAATGTACTGGGTCAAATTCTTTCTCTGTCTTTTCCCCAGAATTACAATGGCGTATCTGATGTAGAACTGAGGGTAGCATTACCAGATGGAACAACAGTTACAGTCAGAGTGAAAAAGAACAGTACTACAGACCAAGTATATCAGGTAAATTAAACTTTTTTTTTTCCTTTCTTTTTTTTTTTTTTTTGTGGAACCAGGGATTGAACTCAGGCCCTTGTGCATGCCAGGCAAGCACTTATTCTACTGAGCCATCTCCCCGGCCCCAGGTAAATTAAACTTGAACAAGTAAATTTCAACTTGGGATGGTACAAAGCTAAGAAAGGAAAATAGAATGCACTAATCAAATCAAGTGCTTATAGTATCTAGCACCTAATACATTTATTTTAAATCGTTACTATTAATATCAAAGCACTTGGTCCTCCTTGAGGACCCTACCTTTTTTATTGTAAAAAATATTAATATACGTGAGTTCAGAATAGTACAGTGACTATCCATATATTTTTTGTGTGTGGGCAGGGCACTAGGGTTTGAACACAAGGCCTTCCATCTGCTAGGCAAGTGCTCTACCTTGGAGCTACGTCTTCAACACTCATCTATTGCATTTAATAAGATTTTGCCACATTTGTGCCATGTATCCTTTTTAAGCTTTTTAAACAAAACCCATCTTAGGAAGACCTATCTATACTTTAGTATGCATCTAAAGCTATCATTGTTCTTCTTAATTACCACAATGCCATTATCAAACCTAAAAAAAATAGCACTATTTTCTTAGTATTAAGTAACAACTACCCATAGTCAAATCTTTCTAATAGTTTAAAAGTAATTTTTTACATTTGGCTTAAAATCTATATCTAAATAAGATTTATATCACATTTTGTTTTTATGTTTATTTTAATATAGAGTAGTTCCTCTTGAGAAACCTCCTCCCCCGCACCTTGGTGCCGTTGCTTTCTTACTAAATTTGGGTCAGTGTCCTGTGAAATGAGTTTGCTTGTTCTTTTGTAGTGTCATTTCATATGTTCTTCTGTCTCTGTCTCTGTATCTATATTTTGTTTTTGTTGTTTTTGAGATAGAGTCTTGCTATATATAGTCCAGGCTGGCCTTGAACTCGTGATGTAACCCAGGCTGGCCTCCAACTTGTGGCTATCCTCCTGCTTCAGCCTCCCAAGTGCTGAGATTACAGGTGTGCATCATCATTCCCAGCTTCTTATATTTTCCATAAATTGAAATTTGCTCTAGAGGCTTGTTCAGATTCACATTCTTTTTTGATATGAGCTTCATTAATAGGTACTGTGTACATAATATTCCTTCTCCACAGGTGGAGCACAATATCTGGTTTCTCTGCTTTTAGTGGCAGCAAGATTAATCAGTAGGTGTGACCTCTCTATAGTAAAGTTTCCTGCTTCTCTTTTACCAACCATTGATAATTAACAAATAATTTCATAAAAGTTGCAGAGTGATGGTTTTCTAATAGTATTTTCTATAAATAACTTTTTCTTATAAACTCAGCTTAGTTATTATGAAACATACTTTGTGGAGAAAAGGATATTTCATTTTCCTTTTATTACCAGTTCTCAGAGTAGAGATTTCCTTTTAGTTGATTCTAATGATGTCCATTGTTGTATTTTACTTTGTAGTATCACATTTTTAAATAAATAATTTTTAATAACTTTATAAAAGTTAAATATTGTTTAATCAGTAGCGTACATTATTGTTTTGATGTTCAAATTCGCATCACTTGACAGTAGATGCTCCATCATATCTGTTCTTGTATACTTTTGATGCAGTCCATTAGTTGATGATAGCATCTTTGCCTTTTGCAGGATGTCTTAGACTCACCTGTGTACAGTTTCTGCCATTGATCTAGAATAAGTTATTGCCTCGAGGAATTCTGATTCCTGTTAATAAGAAATGGTATTTAATACTTTGCACTGGTTTGAACTATCACTGGTATCCCAGTAGGCAGCTTGTGCCACTTATGGCAGTAATAGATCTAATCATTTTTATCAGTCTTTTTACTAATAAAATTAATAAAAAGCCATCTGATGAGACAGCTATACATATACCACCAGTGGCTCAAGCTTCTTCACAGTGAAACATACAAATTACAGCACTATTATGAATATGTCAAAAATCATAATCTGGGTGCTATGTGGCATAGCATTGTTTGTAGGTGGGCCTTTTTCATTTGCCTTCAACCTAATGATCAAGATTTTCAGGCAGGGGCTGGTGGATGGCTCAGTGATCTAAAGCACCTACTTAGAACAAGCTTAGGGGCTGGTGAGATGGCTCAGTGGTCTAAAGCACCGACTTAGAACAAGCTTTGCAAAGCACAGGGACCACGGTTCAATCCCCCAGCACCACATGCCAGCCAGCCCCGCCCCCTGATGGGCTGAGCTGGCCACACACACACACACACACACACACACACACACACACACACAATAAATAAATAAATAAATAAATAAACAAAAAAGAATTGATACCTAGAAACCTTGTTTGCCTGAAAATCTTTTTTTTTTCCATTTTATTTATTTATTTATTTATTTGAGTGTGTGTGTGTGTGTGTGTGTGTGGCCAGCTCAGCCCACCAGGGGGCGGGGCTGGCTGGCATGTGGTGCTGGGGGATTGAACCGCGGTCCCTGGGCTTTGCTAAGCTTGTTCTAAGTAGGTGCTTTAGACCACTGAGCCATCTCACCAGACCTAGGTATCAATTCTTACATTTCCTTTTTTTTTTTTTTTTGGTAGCAAACAAATCTAGCCCTCATACTTTGACAAATACTGTGGCAAGGATATCGTAGGATATGAGACATCTTTAAAATTATACAGTGAAAGCCAGGCAGAATGGTGCAAACCTATAATCCCAGCCTTTAGGAGACAGAAGCAGGAGGATCACTGTGAGTTCAAAGCCATCCTGGGCTACATAAGTGAGATCAAGGACAGCCTACACTACACAGTGAGACTCTTTAAAAAAATGAAATTTTACAGTGACATTATATATTTTTTTCTTTTTTTCTTTTTCTTTTTTTCTTTTTTTTTTTTCAGAACCGGGGATTGAACTGAGGCTCTTGCGCTTGCCAGGGAAGCGCTTATTCCACTGAGCCATCTCCCCGGCCCTCTAGAGTGACATTATAGCTGCAAGAAAAAATAATTTTTACAGCTTGGTGATATTTTTTGTTTTTTATTTTTTCAATGTGTCTTTATCAAGGTATAGGGTCATTGTTGTTGGTTTTTATTTGATTGGTATTTTAATACCTTCTCCCAATCCTTTTTTTTTTTTTTTTTTGGCGGAACTGGTGAATTGAACTCAGGCCCTTGTGCTTGCCAGGGAAGCACTTATTCCCCTGAGCCATCAGTACTGTTATTGAGACTTCTAAGTAGAAGCATTTTCTAAACCTTTTTTATATTTTCTAAAGTTGGTGGCATTTCAGTTTCATTTCAGTTTCAGTATAAAGTGGTAATGGAGAACACTGCAAATGTCCTGCTCCTACATCACATCCACAGTGACCTAGGCTTGATGTGTGAGCAGATGTGGGAAGGATGGAATCATATTTGGTTCATGAGGTACTAATATGCAGAAGTTTTGTATTCTTTAATTAACACTAAGATTGATCTTGGTGTTTTGTTTTGTTTTTTTGTTTTTGTTTTTGTTTTTTTGGTTCCAGCGATCAAACTTGGGACCTTGTACTTGCCAGGCAGGCACTTATGCCGGTAAGCCATCTACTCGGCAGTAGGATTGATTTTGAAAAAGGGATTTTATTACTGTTGTTTTGTTATTGTTATGCAATTTCAATTCTCATATATTTGCACATGGAGTCTTTTTTATTTTTTATGTTAGTACCTTAATTCCTACAGTAGAGAACTGATCCTATTTAATATGTATCTTGTCACATTATTTTGATATTTTCATATGGGTATTGATGATATTAATCTTTAGGAGATGATTGTAATCTGTCATAGATCATCTGAAAACAGAGTATTGGTGGGCCAGCTGTACTCCTATAAACCTGGCTCCTAGAGGGGCTGAGACTAGAGGATCACAGATTTTAGCCCAGCCCTGAAACAAAAAGTATAAAAAGAGTAGGGATGTATGTCAGTGGTAGAACCTAGCTGGGTTCAATTTCCTGTACCTTTAAGAAAAGAAAGCCAAAATAAAGTTAACCTGCAATGTTTCAAGCTGAATAATCCAACTGGCATTGAGATTCACGCCAGTAGTTCTAGCTACTTGGAAGGGGAAGACAGAAGGACCACTTGAGGATGGGAGTAGCCTGGCACAGAGGGACAGAGGGAGTTTCTGTCTTTATTTTTATTTATTTATTTATTTTTGGTGGAACTGGGGATTGAACTCAGGCCCTTGCACTTGCCAGAGAAGCGCTTATTCCACTGAGCCATCTCCCCGGCCCCTATTTTTATTTATTTTTAAAATTTTTTTTGTGGTACCAGGGATCAAACTCAGGACCTTGTACTTGCTCAGGAGGTACTTATACCACTGAGCTATCTCCACAGCCCATTTTTTTTTAAAAAGAAAGAGAATGAAAACTATATGTATTATTCATTGATCTCTCTCCCTTTCCCTCTCCCTCTCCTTTCCTTTTCCCTCTTCTTCTCTCCCTTTCTCTCCCCCTCTCTCTCTCCTCCCTCCCTCCCTTTCTCCTTCCCTCTTTCTTTTGATGTCCTATATAAATGTAGGCTATGTGCAAATGAATATTTAAAAATTTGTTTTCTTTTTTAAGATTTATCTTATTATCACATACTTTCCTTTTAAATGCTATTAAAGAAAAAGCTTTGTAAAGTGCAGTCATATTTCAGAGGAAAGCTGATAATAAAGAGAAACTATTATCAGCTTGTATTTGAAGGGAGAAACTCATACAGATGTGCTGTGTGGGTCAAATGCAAGTGTCCTTTTCCTTTGCTTTCATACAATTATGTGCATGAGTGCATGGACACTGGAGAAAGATAATCATGGGGCAGGGAGTATAGCTCAATAATAGAACACTTAAAATAATAATAATAATAGAACACTTGCCTACCATGTGTAGTGCCCTGGGTTTTAAGCCGTAGCACCAGTGAATGAATGAAAGAATAAATGAGATAATGATGAGTCATGATAGTTCTTATAAAACCAAGATAACAAACCTTTCCCCTCCTCCCTTGCCCTCTCATACATACACCTGTGTTTCCCAACAGCATTGTCTGACTTGGTCTTCTTAAACCATTCTATCCTGTTTGAACTTTAGGCTATTGCAGCAAAGGTTGGCATGGACAGTACAACAGTGAATTACTTTGCCTTATTTGAAGTGATCAATCATTCCTTCGGTAAGTGCTAGAGGCTAATATTGAGTTTGGGGAGTATTTTATTCTGGTCTTGTTGGGCAAAAACTCTTCCTTGAAAAGAGCTTGAAGATGGGGGAAGATCCCACTTAGCAAATCCTGCTACATCTGGTCATAAGTATGCCTGATCATTGTTGATCTTTTTTCCTTTTTTTGTCAGCACCTGTGGGTTACATCCAGCACCAACTCAGATATTTTCATGTGGGACTTCTAAATCATAAGTTCAGAATTTATGTATTTCAGGGAAACAAATGGCTTTAAAAGAGAAGGCCATATAATTTCAGATTATTCCTTCATGTTTTTTGTCAAGATTTTTAAGACTAGTTTTTTGTTTCTAGAAGTTGGAGATACTTTTTTTTTTTTTTTTTGTATTTTTTAGTAGGGTCTACAGGGTCTATAGGATCTTACTACGTAGATCAGACTCGTAGTGATCCACCTGTGTTCAACCTCCCAAAGAGCTAGGATTACAGACACACACCACCAGGTCCAGTTTCAATTGCTATCTCAGTGCGCCCTGCGGGCAGGCCGGCATAGCACAGCACAAAGTGCACGGGGATTGAACCCCAGCTGCTGTGTCTGCCTAAGCAGGCACTTTAATCTGCTGAGCTAAGCTGCCTTAAAGGCAGGTCTGGTGTGGCCTGTGGAGCTGGGGATCGAACCGCGGTCCCCTGTGCCTGACTGAGTTTGCCCAAGCATTCACTTAAACAACCGAGCTAACTTGCGCACCCCCAGAGATAATTTTTTTTTTTTTTTTGCGGAACCGGGGATTGAACTCAGATCCTTGCGTTTGCCAGTCAAGCACTTATCCTACTGAGCCATCTCCCCGGCCCCGAGATACTTTATATTGGTGAAAAGCTTTTGTTTTAATGCATATATTTAAGTTCCTGTGTGAAAATTTCCTCATCCTAGAAAATTTTATTGCATGGTGACAGGAAATTTCTTTTCTATAAAATCTGCAGGTGGTAGTCACATTGGTTGCATCGCAATCATAAATCTGAAGGGATTCTGAGGGCTTGCTCTGATGACATGGGTTTCCTGTAATTTATAGGTCTTTTCCACATCATGTGTATACAAGCCTAAGATCAGAAATGACATAGATAATACTGATTGATTAGATCTTCATCCCAGGAGAAGAGTGTGGCAGGTTGCAGTCATCTTGCAATCCCAGGTCTATGTCTTTTTTTTAGGTCAGAACTGGGGATTGAACTCAGGCCCTTTCATTTGCCAGGGAAATGTTTATTCTACTGAGCCATCTCCCCGGCCCTTTATTATTATTATTATTATTATTATTATTATTATTATTATTCCCAGGTCTAGAGATAGCAACTTTGATTCCCCTGAAGCAATTATTTTCCACATTATATTTTTCTCCCCAACTCTCAACAGCCTACCTAATCAGATATAAATTATGTTAGAAGGGATTGATAGGGGCCAAGGAGATGACTTAGTAGAATAAGCACTTTTCTGGCAAGCACAGGGACCTGAGGTCAGTCCGTGGTTCTACCAAAAGAAAAAACTTTAGAAAGGATTGCTAAGGTATCAGGATACTTAGATTCTAATCTTAGGTCTTAACAATACAAGAAGTTTGTTGAGAATGCCCATAGCTAGGTAAGAGCAGAGACTAATGCTGAAGAGTGGATAGCAGCTATAACTTATCAGATAATGGATCGGGTATTTCAAGCTGAATTTGGAGTTGTTATTGTCTGCAGTCATCATGGTGACTGAAGGACCTACCTTTCAGTGATAGATTTCAAATGTTTGGGCTGAACTGACCTTGGTCATATTTAGAAGGGATAGACTTGCACAAACCTGGGCATTTTGTGGTGCTTGGGCAAGAGCTCCTTGATGACTCTGACCTGTGCTCTATTTAATGATAACCTGCCATATCGGATCTGCCTTGAATAGCTTATATTTTTTTTCCATAAATTTATTGAGAAACAAATAGCAATGAGACAGTTTCAAACCAAACTGGTAGGCTAGTGAGATGGCTCAGTGGTCTAAAGCACCTACTTAGAACAAGCTTAGCAGAGCACAGGGACTGCGGTTCAATCCTCCAGCACCACATGCCAGCCAGCCCCGCCCCCTGGTGGGCTGAGCTGCCCCCCCCCACATAAATAAATAAAATTTAAAAAAAACTGGTAGGACAGTTTCAATAATTAACACATTGTATACATTCTTCCTAGAGGTTAATTGCTGTACAAGATGCAGACATGATATCCTACTTACATACACCATTAGAACAAATCCCTCTATTCATTAAGAGAATGTAACTGTGTATCGATCCTAGCCATTTGAATACACAGATACAAAATGGACA
>NW_004524624.1:9222184-9222658 GCF_000260255.1 Octodon degus | reverse complement strand
AGCACTTAATATTGGATCATTTATTTTGAAGGATCCATATCGGATCTGCCTTGAATAGCTTATATTAAGGAAATTTTTTATATATTTTTTTCACTACAGCTCTCTTTATTTTGTCTTTCCTATAGTACGTAAACTGGCACCTAATGAATTTCCTCATAAACTTTATGTCCAAAATTATACGTCAGCTGTGCCAGGGACCTGCCTGACCATTCGAAAGTGGCTTTTTACAACAGAAGAAGAAATCCTCTTAAATGACAATGACCTTGCTGTTACCTACTTCTTTCATCAGGTAGGTGAATTGGTTTCTTTTTCTGTGTATATGTAGTTGGTAATTTCCCAATTCATGGTGAATCCTTGGATAAGACATTTTACTTCTGGTTCTGAGTAAATTTGTAAAATGTTGTATACCATTTCACAAAAGATATATAATTTAGAAGTGAAGATATCCTGGAATTTAAAGAATAGTTATTTTTC
>NW_004524624.1:9220238-9221624 GCF_000260255.1 Octodon degus | reverse complement strand
AAAAAAAAAAAAAAAAAAAAAAATTGTTTGTCAATATTATATGTAGTATATATCTGAGGAAAACAAATTGTCTATTTTCCTCTGTGAAGTCTTTGGCACATAATCAGCGAAGAAGATTTCTGTGCCCTCAAAGTGTATTTCTTTGTCAGCAAGCAAACAGTTCTGCAGTGGACACCACCTGGCCATTGGATTTAATTAAACTCTTGACATTGTCAGATCCCACAGTTAATGGCTCAATCTCCAAGACTACCCCCACTTTCAATCTGGTTACAATACCAGCCCTCTAAAATTTTTAACCAACTGTCCATAGGTTTTGTTAATTTGCTAAAGCAACTCATACAACTTAGGGAAGCACTTAATATTGGATCATTTATTTTGAAGGATATTTTAAAGAATATAAATAAAAAATGCAGAGAGGTATTTAATAGAGGTAGGCCTGGAAAATAGGAGTGTCCATGCCTAGGGATAGGGTGCATAAATGTCCTGACACATGTTTTTATTTCCCTTCTGTGAGCTCCATGTGTTCTACCATCTAGAAACTCCAGGACCATATCCTTGTGGGGTTTTTATGGAGACTTTATTTATTGCATGGACATGATTGAAGTGTACACAATCATGTTGACATGCGATCAGATAAGAAAGGTGTGGTCTAAAGCTCAGTAAGGGTACCCAGCAAGGTCTGTCTGTTCAGGTTCCTTTTGGCCTCTCTATGCAACCACTTCTTCATGAGCATGGGGAAGGACTCTTCTGAATTGGGGGTCTTATCAGAGGATGTCTTTTTGGCTGTTCTAATACAGAAAGACAAGAGGAAGATTAGTCTATACTTAGTATGTACAACTTGTTTTAGGGAAGAGAAATTGTTGTTTCTCTGGCTTAACTTGTGTTCATATAAGGGGTTTTCCTCTTAACACTTGTCTGCTCAAGTTGAGTATCGGGCAGCAGGATAGCTGATTAGAAGTTCAGTTTTTGAGTGTATCTTGTTGACTGTAAGCTTCACTGTAGAGATACTACAGCTTCAATCTAGCTAGCATTGGAGAGCATAGTCATGTGGCTCTAGGAAATAATGGATAAGGCCAGGTAATCTGTTTCTCAGATAGGCTTTCAGTTCTCTCTCTCTTTTTTTTTTTTCCATAATTTTATTGAGAAATAAATAGCAATGAGACAGTTTCAAACCAAATGGGTAGGACTGTTTCAATAATTAACACATTGCATACATTCTTCCTAGTGGTTATTTGCTGTACAAGATGCAGACTTGATATCCTATTTACAAACACTATTAGAACAAATTCCTGTATTCATTAAGAGAATGTAACTATATATCTATCCTAACCATTTTGAATACACAGATACAAAATGGACATTCATCTGTATCCCCTTTTTTGTTTA
>NW_004524624.1:9217937-9219003 GCF_000260255.1 Octodon degus | reverse complement strand
TCGAGTTCTTGCTTTCCTTTTACTTGTATTATACCTTTCTATTTGTATTTCTTCTTTTGAGTTCTTATACTAGGGAAACTATATGATATTTACACATGTGTGTCTGGTTTATTTCACTTATGAATATATCTTCAAGTGGCATCCACTTCAATATAAAGACTTGGAGTTTATCATTCTTTATAGCTGAGTTATACTCCATTGTATAAAAAAACCACATCTTTTTCAACCATTCCTCAGGTGATGGGCATCTTGGTTGTTTCCAAGATTTGGCTACCACAAATTATGCTGCTATAAACATAGGCACACATATATCCCTATGATACGATGTTTTCAGTTCTCCAGGAAAATTCCCAGTAAAGGAATAGCTGGTTTAAATGGGATTTCCAGTACAAGTTTTCTAAGGAGTCTGCACACTGATTTCCATAACGGTTGCACCAGTCTACATTCCCACCAGCAGTGAAGAAGGGTTCCTTTTTCCCTACAGCCTCTCCAGCATTTGTTGTTGGTTGATTTCTTTATGATAGCCATTCTTTCTGGGGTGAGATGATATCTCACTGTTGTTTTTAATTTGCATTTCATGGATGGCTAGTGATGTGGAGGATTTTTTCATATATTTATTCGAAAAATATGGAACACTTCATGAATTTGCGTATCATCCTTGTGCAGGGACCCTGCTAATCTTCTCTGTATCGTTCCAATTTTAGTATATGTGCTGCTGAAGTGAGCACTCAGTTCTCTTTTGATTAGGCACAGCCACTATCTCTCCTACCAGACCAGCTGGTGGTGATTCCTACATCTTTAGGGAATTTGTTGGAGAAGTTTTTCACTTTCTCCATTACCAGTGTAGAAACTTTTTTTCAGGTTTTCTGTGTTACTACTCCTATATATTATATGTTCCAGATTACATTTTTATCTCTTCCCCCACCCCCATTCTTGCTGATCTTTTGGGTTTATTCCTTTAAAAAAAAAAAATTCCTTGGGTTGGGTATGTAATTCAATATTAGAGTAATTGCTTGCCTAACCTGCCTGTGAGTCTGGATTTGATCTCCAGCAACAAATGCACACA
>NW_004524624.1:9211278-9217837 GCF_000260255.1 Octodon degus | reverse complement strand
CTGGCATGTGGTGCTGGGGGATTGAACCGCGGTCCCTGATGCTTTGCTGAGCTTGTTTTTTAAGTAGGTGCTTTAGACCACTGAGCCATCTCTCCCTTTAATGAAATTTTAAGGTGAAGTAAGAGATACTTGTTTTGTATTTGCCATCTCAACCTGAAAGTCTTCTTTTATGAAATATTTCTACAAGTATTTATACTTAATTTTTGACATTAGGTATTTGTGTACACATGTAATTTTTATAGTTATCCTGATATAGATACAAATTTTCCTTTTTCACATATCTGCATTATTCTTTTATATGTCTTTCATGACTGAGTTAATGTACTGTCTGTTAATTATTCCCTCACTACTCTAAGGGTATTTTTGAATGTATAATTGTAAATAATGCTATTATAAACTTTTTTATTACCACTGTTTGTGGAGGGAGGGGTTGTTTTGCTTTTGTTTTTGTGTTTTGCAGTGCTAAGGATTGAATTCAAAGTCCTCACACATTGGGCGAGCAGTCTACCACTGAGCTACCACTCTCTGCTGTTTTCCTTTTAAGAAGCTACTGATGCTCATTCATTCAATATGGTACTAGGTATTGACCCCAGGACCTCACACATGCTAGGAAAGCACCCTACCACTGAGCTATATTCCCAGCCATTTTTTTTTTTTTTTTTTTTTTTTTTTAGACAGGATCTCATTGTGAAGCTAAGTATGGGCTTGAATTTTAAAGTGTTTGTCATTTTTGCAAATACTAAATCTGTTCCAGGACCAGTCAAATAGCTCAGCAGATTAAAGCACCTGCTTAGGCAGACACAGTGGCTGGGGTTCAGTCCTGGGGCATGCCAAGTGCCGGCCCGCCCATGGGGTGCGTTGAGATGGCAATTGAGACTGGGCGTGGTGGTGCACACCTGTAATCCCAGCTCTTGGGAGGCTGAACATAGGCAGAGGATCACTACAAATCCAATCTATGTAGGGAGACCCTATAGACCCTGTACTTTTTTTTTTTTTTTTGTATTTTAGGGAAGCGTCTACAGGGTGTTCACGGTCTCACTGCTAGATCAGACTGGTAGTGATCCACCTGTTTACAGCCTCCCAAGAGCTGGGATTACAGGGGCGCACCACCACGCCCAGTCTCAATTGCATCTCAGCATGCCCCGGGGGTAGGGGTGGCATGGCATACCTGGGGATCAAACCTCTGCCCCTTGCACCTACTTGCAGGGCTTTAATCTGCTGAGTTATTTGACCAGCCCTGACCCTGTACCAAATAAAAAAAAAAAAAAAAAACTAAGTCTGTTCCATTGATTTTCCTTTTATATCTTACTATTATTTTTTGAGACAGGGTCTCTGTATGTAGTGCAGGTGGCTTTGAGCTGTCTTATATAGCCCAAGCTGGCCTTGAACTCACAGCAGCCTTCCTACCTTATCTTCCTGAGTGCTGGGATTATGAGTATCTATCACCATACCTATCTAGTATTACTGATTTTTTTTGGTGGGGGCCGGCTCTGCCTACCCTGAGGGATGGGCTGGTGGGGCATGTGGGGCTGGGGATCAGGATCCGAACTGCAGTCTCCAGTCTAAAGCAGGTGCTTTAGACCACTGAACTATCTCACCGGCCCCTGATTTTTGTTTAAAGATGTTTTCACATCTTGTGTAATGTTTCTCTTTTTGTAATTTCTGTTCCTGGGGGCCTGCGCATTAGCTCAGTTGTTTAAGTGCCTGCTTAAGCAAAGCAGTCAGACTCAGGATTCTGTGGTTCGATCCCCAGATCCTCATGCCTTACCAGACCCACCCTTAAGGCATCCTGAGCTGGCACCCCGCCCCCCCCAAAAAAAAAAAAACTTCTGTAGTTTCTGCTACTTAATTAATGAGTACATTTTCATTCCTTAGTATATTTACATATAAATATACTACCCTTTTTATAGTTTATTTTTATTTTCTTTTATTTTTTAAAATTCTGTTCTATTTTTTTCTTTCCCCCAAGACAAGGTCTCACTGTATTGCCCAGACTGGTCTCCCAGTATTTTATCTTTAATATTTAATGCTTTAGAGGCCCAGCTGCAAAGAGGCAGGCAAGAGGCCAGGTGTGGAGTGGGGGGCACAGAAGACAAGCCTGCCCTCCCGTTAGGCCTGTCGGCTACCCGCTGGCCAAATTGGTGCTCAGGGTGCTTGTAGTCTACTTTTCTGCAGAAAAAGAAGTACAGGGTCTGCAGAGGCCTGGACAGCTTGTCCAGATGATGTGGACCCTTTTGCTTTTGCAGAGGAAAGGGATCCCCAAAGCAACTGTGACCCCAGGCTGTCTTATGAGGTGGCACAAGCCCTAGGTACAGTTGGGCAGCCTGATTGGGTCTGGCTCCATTGAATGTTCCTGTTCTTCTGAGCTCAGTTCAGAGAAGGGATAGAATGATAGTGTCAGAGCAAGCCCAAAAGCCATTCCTACTCCATGTGCAGGCCACAGTGCTCCAAGCCAAAGATCTGAAGCCAAAAGGCAAAGTAGCACCAATGATACATACACTATAATTCAGTTGGGCAAGTAAAACTATTCAACCTCTCTGTAGCTGAGAAACCTTTGAGCCAGTTTGGAAGGAAGAGGCCTCCTTTGAGCTGTCTGGATTGCTAATGAAGGGGAATCTAGAAAAGTACATTGTTTTCCTTATAATTATACACAGATTACTGGTAGATTTGGATAAATTTTTAGGGCAAGGGGAAGTCAATATCAATGACACCTGTGAGGACAAAAAATGAAAAACAGTAGTTTAGATAAAATCCAGACCAAAAAAGTCAAAAATAGGAGTGTGAGAAAGGTCAGTATTCAGTTTATGAAGAACAATTTGATAGCAAGTATGTTTGACTTATTAATAAAGGACAAAACAAGAACTCCCTCTACAAAATTAAAAGATGAAAGGTAGAAAATGATGGGACATTTTGTTTTTGTTTTTGTTTTTTCTTTTTCTTTTTTTTGGGGGGGAGGGTACTGGGGATTGAACTCAGGACCTTGTACTTGCCAGGCAAGCACTTATTCTACTTAACTATCTCCCCAGCCCAGACATTTTCTGATTTGTCTTCTGCAATCATTCTGAGTACTCAAATGCCTTATGCCAGTACTAAATTTTCAAGATGAAATCCAAACCAAAAAAGCTGTTTCTTTTGAGTCCTTAGAGACTTTCTTCTGCACGTTCATTATGTGCTTTAACTGGGTCCCACACATTTTCTGAGAAACTTGTGAAAAACTTTTTTTTTTTTTTGGCTCAGGCTGCCTTAAGGGCATGTCTGGTGTGACATGTGGAGCTGAGGATCAAACCATGGTCCCCTGCACCTGACTGAGTCTGCTGAAGCAGGCACTTTAAACAACTGAGCTAACCCACAAGCCCTTGTTCTGAGAAACTGAAGTCTGGTGCTATAGGTCAAACACATGTTCTTGGACACCAGATAGATTTCTTTGGAGCAGTTCCAAAAAGTGAAAGTCTCAAATCTCCACACAGGGCAGAGGAGATAGCTGAATAGAATAAGCACTGGCCTGGCAAGTGCAAGGGCCTGAGTTCAATCCCCAGTTCTGGGGGAAGAAAAAAAAAGAATTCATATTTGGGGCCGGGGAAATAGCTTAGTAGAATAAACACTTGCCTAGCAAAGCACAAAGGCCTGAGTTCAATCCCTGATTCTGCCAAAAAAAGAAAGAAAGAAAAAGAAAAAAAAAAAAAAAATGATTTCAAATCTCCACACAGAAGAACTTCTTTAAGCTTTGATACTTCTATTCTAAATGAACCAACCAGGCAGCATTGTGAAGGTGAATTATCTTTTAAAAGACAAAATGACAAATGTGACTGCTTTATTACCCCCAAAATTTGCAACACTGAAAATAAATAAAAATCCATTTGAAGAAAGCAGTGAATCATGGGACAGTAGTATGAATTTGTTTTCAAAATCAGTTGAACTGGGGCTGGCCAGATAGCTCAGGGACCTGGGTTCAATCCCTGGTACGCTGTGCCAGCCCTACCCCCGGGGCACACTGAGACTTCAAATGAGACTGGGCATGGTGGCATTACACACCTGTAATTCCAGTGCTTGGGAGGCTGACAGCAGGAAGATCACTACGAGTCTGATATGTGTAGTGAGTCCCTGTAGACTGTGTTAAATACATTTAAAGAAAAAAAAAAAAATCTTGTCTCAAAATCAATTGCAGGGGGCCGAGGAGATGTTTCAGTGGAATAAGTGCTTCCCTGGCAAGCACAAGGGCCTGAGTTCAATCCCTGGTTGCACCAAAAAAAAAAAAAAGATCGGAAGAGCACACGTCTGAACTCCAGTCACGCCGCAGCCTGAGTTATATATCCAGTTCAAAAAAAAAAAAAAAAAAAAAAATCAATTGAAGTAAGAAGAGAAAAGGGAGAAAGTTAACTTTTTTAAAAGAGTGACTGGGAAAAGAAAGCAGAAGGTCTGATAAACTGAATAGTTGGGGATTTGATAGCCCTTGTGACTTGAAATCACCTAATGGTTTTAGTGAAAATCAGCAGGACTATTTTGATTGAGTCAACTAATCTGTTTACAACAAAATTCAGGGCTTCAAATATAATGCCATCTTCAAGGTAAGCTTAATATGGGGGAACTGGTGCTATTTAAAAAAATCTTGTATTTGAAAGTAACAAATACTCCTCTTAAATACATGACTTAAATTTGTTTCATTTTACTTTAAAAATTCTAATTAAAATTATAGAGCCAAGCAGTGTTACATATATCTTCTGAATTGAACTTTTTATCTTGGATAAATAAAAGATTCCCACTCCTTCACAAAAATTTAATGCATTAATGTAGCTGAATTTATTGTGGTATGTTGCATAGATGGTTGGTCTAAGTTAAGTTTTCTTGATGTTGCTATCCAGATAGAATCGCAACATGTATTAAATGATAAATTTCTAATTTATTATACTTAATTTTGTTAAATTTAGTGTTGTGTGCGGATGTTGTGTTGCTGTATATACATATACAGGGACATATATAGTCTATTTTAGACCTTTTGTTTATCTGTGCTGCTTTTTTTTTACTCTGTAATTTCCCCCTTTCTTTGAAGTGAACATAACCTCAAGATCTTTTTTTTTTCTTTCCTTTTTTGTTTTTTGCAGTACTGAGGATTGAAAGGATTGAACTCAGGACCTTGTGCTTGCCAGGCAAGCACTTATTCTACTGAGCTATCTCCCCAGCCCCCTTCAATGTCTTATTGTTGCTGTAATCCCAGCAATTGGGAGGCTGAGTGGGGAGGATTACTACAAATCTGAGGCCAGCCAGGGCTACACAGTGAGTGCAAGGCCAACCTGAACTACGTAGCAAGACCCTGCCTCCCCCACAAAAAAAGATTTTATTTTCTTCCCAATAAAACAAAAGATGAAATTTAAAACAGGATTACTAGGCCTTTGTTTTTCTTATCTCTTCTTAACTAAAAACATTTGTTTTTTTCTTCAATCAGATTTTATTGGTATATTTTAGATACATAATGATCAAATTCATCATATTATCTCTTAATAGCCAGCATTTGCTTAGATAGGTAGTTGGGCTCAACACACACAAGCTACACCACCCTTTTGTTTAGCTTTACTGTTTCTCTTGAAAACCAGCTCACTCTACCTATTATAACCATTCTGTATCTTATAATGGCACTTTCCCTGGGAATAGACAATCCTTGCTTTTCTTATACTGGGTCCCTTTGTGTGGTTGGTGCTTGTCACACTTCTTACAAAAAGTCTGGTAGTTTTGGCAATGTTCACCATGTTTATAGGAGCGCTATGGCATATAAAGCTACATTTTCAGTTTATAATACATTTTAATATCTGGTAAGGCAAAGCCATAGCTTTGGATTAATTTATAAAGCAATTAATTTATAAAGAGAAGAGATTTTTATTTACACATCTGGAGCGTCTTTTCTAGTTCCAAGATCAGGCAACCCTATTGCTTTGTGTCTTATAAAGCAGCACATTATAATCGAAGCACATGATGGAGCAGATTGCTTATGTCATGAACCATAAAGCAGAGATGGACAAAGACTGACAGAAGAAATGAATGAATGAATGACAGACTGAGATCTCAGAAAACCATTCAAGAACAAATGCCCAGAGACCTATAAACTTTGCAAAGGCCCCACCTCCCAAAGATTCTACCAACTCTTTAAAGCGCTACCATGGGGACCAAGCCTTTGACCCATGGTCTTTGGAAGACATTCTAAATCCAAACAGTAGCACCTTCCTCTTTTAAAAAACTTGATATTGACCATTTTGTTTCTCCAAATTTTAACCATTTTGTAACCTACTACTAATACCCTATTACTATCCCAATTGAAATCTTAATAGAATAACTTTTTATTAAATATAATATGCTTAACTAAATATATAAGGTTTCTGTTTTACTCAACTCCTCTTATTTCCTTGGATAAAGTTCCATAGCTGCTGTTTCTCTTTCTTCTCCTCCCTCTTACTATTTTTTTGTTTACTTTTTTTATTTTTGCAGTACCAGGGATCGAACTCAGGACCTTGTATTTGCCACACAGGTGCTTATGCCGCTGAGCTAGCTCCCCAGCTGTTTTTTTTTTTTT
>NW_004524624.1:9210028-9211163 GCF_000260255.1 Octodon degus | reverse complement strand
TTTTTTTGAGACAGAGTATTGCTATGTAGTACAGCCTGGCCTTGGACTTGCTTATGTAGCCCAGGCTGGCCTACAACTCATGACAACCCTCCTACCTCAGCCTCCTGAGTTCTGGAATTACAGGTGTGTTGTAGACTTATGTTTCATCTATATCCTCTTAAATTTATTCCTAAGTATTTGCTATTTATTTATTCATTTATTTTTATGAGACAGGGTCTCACATGTAGTTCAGGCTGGCTTCAAACTGACTATGGAGCCCAGGCTGTCCTCAAACTCAGTGATCCTCCTGCCTTGCCTCCCAAGTGCTGGATTACATGCATGCACCACCATACGCAGCTTATTTTTTTACTGTTATGATTGAGATATTTTTTCTTTATCAGAGTAGAAATTGTTAGTTTGAAGACAGACTATTTATTACAAGTCCAAGCTCTGCTTTGAGTAAATCCTTAGTATAGTTTTGATGAAATGTGTTTGATGATCTGCAAGTGAAGCACAATAGTATTTCACAGTTGTTTTTTTTTAATGAGTATTAAAATGTAAACGGGTGGGGCTGGTGAGATGGCTCAGTGGTCTAAAGCACCTACTTAGAACAAGCTTAGCAAAGCACAGGGACCGATGTTGGATCCCCCAGCACCACATGCCAGCCAGCCCCGCCCCCTGGTGGGCTGAGCTGGCCACACACACACACACACACACACACACATACACACACACACAAATAAATAAAATTTTTAAAAAAATGTAAACGGGACAAGTGTGTGAAATTGGTTTTTAAATTTTTTTTTTTTTTTCTAATGTATTTGGCACAGGATCTCACTATGCAGGTCGGACTTATAGTGATCCTCCTCTTTTCAGCCTCCCCAGTGCTGAGATTAGAGGCAATGCCACCGTGCCAAGTCTCGTTGGCCGGCTCAGCATGCCTGAAGGTAGGGTCAACGAGATGTATGATATCGGGGATCGAATCCTGGTCCATGCACTTGCCTAAGCAGGTGCTTTAACCTGCTGAGCTATCTTGCCGACCCATGTTGTTTGAATTATAAAACTGAGACAAAAAATAAAATCTTTAAAAACAAAACGAGGGGCTGGAGAGATGGCTCAGTGGTCTAAAGCACCTACTTAGAACAAGCTTAGCAAA
>NW_004524624.1:9205287-9209672 GCF_000260255.1 Octodon degus | reverse complement strand
TTTGGCAGAACTGGGGATTGAACTCAGGCCCTTGCACTTGCCAGGCAAGCGCTTATTCTACTGAGCCATCTCTCCAGCCCCCTATTAACTTTGTCAATCTTTTTGAGGAGGAAAGCCAGGGCCTTGCCCATGTTCGGCAAGTGTTCTACTCCTGAGCTACATCTTTGGTTTTTTAAAACCATTTTTAGGTATACAATTTAGGAATATTTTTATTTATTTATGTATTTGTTTCAACTTTTTGGGGCAGTTGAGACAGGGGCTCACTATGTAACTGTTAATATTTTAGAGTGACTTTGAACTCACTGTATAGACCAGGCTACCCTCACTCACCGTGATCTTCAGCCTCCAGAGAGCTGGGATTGCAAGTGTGCACCACAACGCCCAGGACAATTTTAAAATATAAAGTATATTTATGTTGTTGTGTAACAGATATCCATAACTTTTTAATCTTACAAAACTGAAATTATATACCTGATAAACAATTCCTCATTTTTTTTCTCTGCCATCCTAAGTCCTAGGACTATAGGCATGAGCCATTACACCCAGCTCCTTTCTTTTTAAGGCTGAGTAATATTATATTTGTGTATATACCACATTTTGTTTTCTCCTTCATTTGCATATAGATATTTTGGTTGTTTACATCTCTTACTAATTGTGAATGATGTTACACACAGGTGTGTAGATACTCTTTTCCCTCCCAGTATACGCAGAAGTAGTATTGCTAAATCATATAGTAATTTTTTTTTCTTTTTTTTATTTAGTACAGGGCCTACAGGGTCTTACTACACAGATCAGACTCATAGTGATCCTCCTGTTTTCAGCCTCCCAAGTGCTGGGATTACAGGCACACACCACCACTCCCAGTCTACAGAATAGTAATTCTGTTTTTAAGTTTTTGATGGATTGTTATTCCTACCAACAATGTTCAGGGTGCAAAATTTTGTGTGTCTTTGAAAATAAATTTTTCTTTTACTTAATTTTGGTTAGTTTTTGTGTTGTATTTTGATGGTGGGAATTTCTAATGTATCTTATTAGTTCTAAAGTACTATATATAGGGCCAGCAAGATAGCTCAGTGGAAAAAAAAAAAAAAAAGATAGCTCAGTGGGGGTGCGGGGAGATGACTCAGTAGAATAAGCATTTGCCTGGCAAAGGCCTGAGTTCAATCCCCGGTTCCGCAAAAAAAAAAAAAAAAAAAGATAGCTCAGTGTACTAAGCACCTGTTTAGGCAAGCATGGGGACCAGGATTCGATCCTCAGCACCACATGCTGCACTGGCCCCGCTCCTGGGCGCACTGAGCCGGCCACCAAGACTGGGCATGGTGGTGCTTGCCTGTAATCCCAGCACTGGAGAGGCTGAAAACAGGAGGATCACTATGAGTCTGAGCTGTGTAGTGAGACCCTGTATCAAATTCATAAATGAAAACAAATCTGTAATAAAAGAATACAAATACAAGAGAATAAAAGAATACAGGAGATGAAGCTGACAGCAAGTTTATTTTTTATTTTTTTTTAAAGAATTATTTATTTATTTATTTATTTATTCATTCATTCATTCATTCATTCATTTTGTGTGTGTGGTCAGCTCAGCCCACCAGGGTGTGGGGCTGTCTGGCATGTGGTGCTGGGGGATTGAACCGCGGTCCCTGTGTTTTGCTTAGCTTCGCTTGTTCTAAGTAGGTGCTTTAGACCACTGAGCCATCTCACCAGCCCCCTGACAGCAAGTTTAAGAAAATGAATTATTTGAATGACTCTAGAGTAGTTTTGATATTTGATTATTATGGAAGAATTAGTGATAAAATTGGTCATTGTTTGTGAATTGGTTGATTCAGATTGCAGGAAGCAGTTAACCTCAGAGGAAAAAATATTGTATAAGAAGGCATAGATACAGTGTGTGGTTCACTGGTGAATACTGTTTATGTACTTATAATAATATATAGTATTGGTTAAATTTTTTATTGAGCAGTCAGGGAGATGGTTTAATAGAATAAGTGCTTGCCTGGCAAGTGCAAGGGCCTGACTTCAATCCCTGATTCCGCAAAAAATAAATAAATAAAAATAAAATAAATTTTTTATTGAGTGGTTGTGGAAAGAGGATGCAGGAATGTTTGGCATAACCTTTCAAATCATGGAAAGATGATCACAAAAACTACTCAAAGTGCTTAAAAGTAAGCTGAATGTGGTAGTGCATGCCTGCGTTCCCAGCCCTGTAGGAGTCTGGAGCGGAAGGATGTCGAGTTTCACGGTTTAGTTATTCTCAACAATAAAAATAAGGTCTTCAGTTGTAGCTCATTTTCAAGGCCCTGGTTAGTACCACTATTTAAGAAAAAAAAAAATATTTGGAATAAAGCTCTGGGATCAGGAGATTGCCATTTCTATCAGGAGTCTTTTAGTAGCATTTTTGTATATATGTACATGCTTTAGTTTAAACATTTTTTTTTAATTTTTTTTAACATTTATTTTGTGTGTGTGTGTGTGTGTGTGGCCAGCTCAGCCCACCAGGGGGCGGGGCTGGCTGGCATGTGGTGCTGAGGATTGAACCGTGGTCCCTGTGCTTTGCTGGGCTTGTTCTAAGTAGGTGCTTTAGACCACTGAGCCATCTCACCAGCCCCAAAGATGACCTTTTATTTACTTATTTTTGCGGAACCGGGGATTGAACTCAGATCCTTGCGTTTGCCAGTCAAGCGCTTATCCTACTGAGCCATCTCCCTGGCCCCTAGCTAAATAATATTTTAAGTTATGGTCCTCCCTTTGTATCCTCACGGTGTTGGTTTCAGGACATAAACACCGTATACATCACCCATGAATACCAAAGTCTGAGAGGCTAGAGTCCTATAAAAGGGAATAGGATTTGTATATGATGTATTTTCTCCTGTGTACTTTTATCTGTAGGTTATTTTAATATCTAATAATTATATATTGTTTAAGGAATAATGACCAAAAAAGATTACATTTTCAACACAGACATCGTTTTGTTTTTAAAAATTATTTTCTGTCTTCAACTGGTTGAATCTGCAGATGCTGTACCCACAGGGTTTGCTTTACATTGGAAGCTGGACAGAGTAGTATCTGCTTATTGGTCCTTTTTATTTCTGCCCCAGCTTTTCAGTAGTTGGCTTAAATTTGGCCTGGAGTAGCACAGTCTTTGAGCAATAAATGACACTGTCTGGGTTCTCAGGACGTCATACAGCAGTTCTTACTGTGCATCCCTCTGTGCATGTAACCCTGTCTGCTCAAGAAAACCCCTTTGTATGGCCAGAATTGGAGAGAGACTAGCCAAACCTGCAATTTCTGGCAGGACATTAATATCCTTGTGTGGTTCTCAGAAGAATTTAACAGCTAAAAGATACTGGTAATACTACTAGTAATAACTATATGTAATTTTTAAAATTCTAAACACATGTCATTTTATTGTGATCTGTGAGGTGAATATTATTTCCTTTTTACAGACTAAGAAGGTTTAAAGTGATTTTCCCAAGTGCAGTATTTGTAAATAAATAAGCTGAAAGATGAACTAGTCTTTTTGTCACTGGATGGGACCCAACAAGGTGGCACCCTCAATTCACTTTGAGTAGGTTCTTGCAGAAAAGCATTTCAGAATGCATCAGTATGAGAGGTACTGACAGATTTATTATGCAGAATCAAAAAGTACATGCTCAGAGAAGAGAGTGCAGGAACTCAAGGAATGAGACACATCATAGGCATGTATGTGTCTTTAGGTTATCATTGGGCTAGATGATCTAGGATATTCTTTGAATTGTTTATCTTTTACCTAGTGTTTGTCTCGTTACACATTAGAGAGCTAAAGCAAAACTGACTTTATCAACTAGGTTAAAATATAAACCGTTTGTTCTGCAGTTCCCTTATCTCCTTTCTTTCTTTTCTATTTTTTTATTTTAGGGGAAGGGTCTATAGGGTGTTCAGGGTCTCACTACTAGATCGGACTTGTAGTGATCTTCCTGTTTACAGCCTCCCAAGAGCTAGGATTACAGGGGCATACCACCACGCCCAGTCTCAATTGTCTTCTCAGCATGCCCCAGGGCAGGGCCGACACAGGGCCCCTTATCGCCTTTCTACTTACTTTTATTTACATATTTATTTTTTAAATTTGATACAGGGTTTCACTGCATAGTTCAGACTCATAGTGATGCTCCTGTCTCAGCCTCCCCCAGCTCTGGGATTGCAGGTGTAAGCCACTGTACCTGGTTTTGGGTGGGGTTCCGGGCCCCCGCATGGCATGCAATACCAGGGATTTTTTTTTTTTTCTGTTTTTTTCCTTGAATTTTTTTATTGGTACATTTTATATATACATAATGATAGCATTCATCATAGGGGAATTGTACCTTGCTTCAAACAATAGTTTCAAGCATTTTTTTTTAAAGATTTAA
>NW_004524624.1:9194327-9204817 GCF_000260255.1 Octodon degus | reverse complement strand
TCTTATGTTGGATTATACACGTATTTTTTTCCATATATGTGTGTGTGTGTATGTATGTATAAAAGACAGGGAAGAAGTAATATAAAGTCAACAGAAAATGGAAATATACTTTTTAAAGTTTCTAATACTAGAAGATATCATACAATGTCTTTTAAATAAATTGTAAGTCAAAGATATAGTCTAAATCTTAGAACAAAAATTAAGATTAAGCAATATTCAGAAAATTAAATACTAATAAAGAATTAAATGTTTCAAAACAATTGCACTAAGAAAAAGTTTTCATGATAGCAAAGAAGTACTAAGAGTAAAACATAAGATAAATACTGGAAAATACCAGGGATTGAACTCAGGTCCTTGCACTTTTTGATACTAGGGATCAAACTCCAGACCTTGCGTTGCACTTGCCAGGCAAGCGCTTATGTCATTGAGCTGTCTCCCTGGCCCTCTACTTACTTTTATGTCTTTTTTTCTTACCTTGATTTTAATCCTAAACTTACTCAGTTATCCACCCTTTCTTCCTTAATGACTGTGGGAAATAATTTCTACTTTAGTGCCACAGCACCCTTTATCTCCTTTATTGCATTCTCTCCTTGGCTTAATTCATTTGGCACAACAGCAGTGACACATCAGACACAAATCAGTCTTTTTTTTTAGTCAATATCTCACTGTTTAACAACCCACTGCCCCTTCTCTCTGTCTCTCTTTGTTGCAAAGTTTACTTCAATAAGTAGAACTAAAGAATGAGAGAAACTTTGTCTGCAAGAGAGGAAAAAACAAGATAAAAATACACCTTGGAGGAAGCAAGGCAGGTTTATTTTGACCAGTCTCTGCAGCCTTTTAATTTTATTTTAGTTCTCTACTTTAGTATGTTTTCTTGAGTTGAAATGCTGTGCCGGATTATTAGGATCTTTTAATATCTATTGTTAGCCTCCCTATCCAGCACTTGTCTTTCATTGTCCTGTAACACATATATCTGTTTCTTGAACAGAGACAGAGAGAGAAGAAGAGGGAAGAGGAGGGGGAAGGGGGAGGGAAAGAGAGGGGGAGAGACAGACAGACAGACACACAGACAGACAGACAGACACACAGACACAGACACAGACAATGAGCTATTTCCCCAGACATTCGTTTGTTTTGAGATGGGGAGCAGAGCTTCCCTAGCTAGGCTTGACAAACTTGTGATTTTCCTGCCTCAGCCTCCAAAAGTACTGGGATTCCAAGCATACACCACCATGCCTTGTTTCTTGAATGTTTAGAGTTCAAATCCATTCCTGTTTCCCGACTTCATCTTGTAGTTTTCCTCATCCTTTCAAGGTCCGCCTAAGGCTTCCCTGATAACTGTAATTAACAGTAAGTGTTCCTGTCCTGACTGCGTATATCACTGTCTAGACCTTATATTTTGCTACCTACTATGCACTGTCTTTCAGTGTTTTTTAGTTGTTTCTTATTTTGTTTAATACTTTCGGGTTTTTTTTTGGTTTTTTGTTTTGTTTTGTTTTGTTTTGTTTGCGGAACCAGGGACTGCGCTTGCCAGGGAAATGCTTATTCCACTGAGCCATTTCCCCGGCCCCTTGTTTTTAAAATTTTGAGACAGGGTCTTGCTAAGTTGCCTACATAGGATTCAAACTTATGACCCTTCTTCTTACTGTTTTCACGTTTATAAATTTAGTAGCATTTAAGTCTCTTGAGAAAAAAAGATTTTTCACATGCCTAGAGCAATTCTTAAACACATGGTACTTTTTAAATGTTAGTTATTCCAATTAGTATGTCCATGTTGATACAGTTATGATGATGATCCAAGAAAATGCAGGTTTTTCTAAAAATGTACCTGTATCTAGATTTTTATCAAAAATGTGCTTGATAATGACTTTTACTTCTCCTTCTTCCCTGCTTTTATTTTGGTGATAGGCTGTTGACGATGTGAAGAAAGGTTACATCAAAGCAGAAGAAAAGTCTTACCAATTACAGAAGCTATATGAACAAAGGAAAATGGTCATGGTAAGTTTATGCTCCCATTAACTTTTTTTTTATAAAATGCTCCTTTTACCTCTTAAAACTGATGTTGCTGGGGGCCTGCCCCTTAGCTCAGTTTTTAAGTGGCTGCTTCAACAAAGCAGTCAGGCTCAGGTTGCTGTGGTTCGATCCCCACAACTCAAGCAGGCCAAACCTGCCCTGAGGTCATGCAGAGAAAAAAAAAAAAAAAACAACTGATGTTGCTGTACTCTGGTTTCTCTTCAGATCATATAAGTCTTCCATCTTAAAACTGTTGTTCCTGTCATTTTTGAATTATATTGGCTCAGTGAATTAATTTTTTTTTTTTTCTTCCTCGAATGCCTTCAGGGCACTTTTGGCCAGCGGGAGAGTTGTGAGGTTCGAACTCCAGCAACCTGAGGCTGACAGCTTTGTGGAAGCAGCCACTTAAAGGACTGAGCTAGGGCCAGGCCCCCGAATTAATTAATTTTAAGAAAGTAAGGACTGTGATGCAAAGAAACTCTGATGCAAAGTCTGTTGTGTTCTTCATTTGATGCACAAAAAGCTGGATTGCTTACATAAGCATGTAATTTATTGTAACGACTAAACAGTATTCTTTCTGATTTAAAAAGTGCTGAAAGAGTTGTGCAAAATATCACTAAATGATACAGATGAGACTGTATAAGAACTGGTATTAGAGAGAGAGAGAGAGAGAGAGAGAGAGAGAGAGAGAGAGAGAGAGTGTGTGTGTGTGTTGGGAGTAGAACCCAGGGCCTCATGCATATTAGCCAAATGTACTTCTCTTGGGCTACATCTGCAACCTATATGATATTTAGATTTTTACCATTACAAATTATTTTATTTATTTTTTTTAAACATTTATTTATTTATTTAGTGTGTGTGTGTGTGTGTATGTGTGGCCAGCTCAGCCCACCAGGGGGCGGGGCTGGCTGGCATGTGGTGCTGGGGGATTGAACCGTGGTCCTTGTGCTCTGCCAAGCTTGTTCCAAGTAGGTGCTTTAGACCACTGAGCCATCTCGCCAGCCCCCTACAAATTATTTTAGATGTGATTAGTAATAGCAAAATCATTTGTTTTTACAGCTTCCCTTTCTGTAGTTGCTTAGACATTTATGCTTAGTAGCACTTTTGGTTTGTATATTCAGTTTGCCAGCTACAAGCCTCATGTAACTATTTAAATCTGAATTTAAATTGAATAAATTTTAAAATTCAGTTCTTAAAAATAAAATAAAATTCAGTTCTTCAGTTGCGCTACCCATATTTCAAGTGCTAAGTAGCTATAGAACAGCTACAGAACATTTTTGTTTTAGAAAATTTTATTAGATAAAGCTGCCTAAGGTAGTCCCTAAAATGTTTTAAAATTATTTTTCAATTTGTATCTGCCATTGAAACAGGGATGAAAATTGTAAAAAATAAAATTAGTAAAGAACACTTATAATAATTTTCAGTAAAATTTTTTTTTAAAACTCAAAGCATTTTAAACTTTTTCTTGGCAGATTCTCATGTAGTTGGAAGTTTTTTCAGTGACAACTTATTTTCACACAGAGTGGTATTGCATCGGTCATGATTTTAATAGCTCACGTGAATTATCTTGTACCTTTTATATACTTTTTTATGAAGGAATATTAATCTACTTAATTTAGTTAAGTTACAGCAAGAATACAGACAAGTCAGCCATTTGACCTTAGAGCATGATCTTACATGTAGCTATTTTATTACTATATGATGAAAAGTAATAAATCTCTTTGCCTTAAAAATATTATCAGAGCCCAGGGAGCCAAAAATGGAAAAATACAAAAATCTTTTAAATAAATTAAATCTTGGCAGAGGGCTGGCCAGATAGCTCAGCAGACTAGAGTGCCTGCTTAGGCAGGCACAGGGATCGGGATTTGATCCCACCCGCACCCCCACGCGTGCCCTGTTGGCCCTGCACCTGGGGTGCACTGAGACGACAACGAAGACTGAGCATGGTAGCACATGCCTGTAATCCCAGTGTTTAAGAGACAGAAAACAGGAGGATCATTACAAGTCCAATCTATGTAATGAGACCCTGTAGACCCTGTACTAAATACATAAAAATAAATAAATAAATCTCTGTAGAATTTTAGTTAGGAAATTTTTTTATGTGTGAGACAGTATTTTAGTATGCAACTTCTGTGGGGTGTGGTGAAGTGTGCCTGTAATTCCACCACTCAGGAGGCAGAGGTGGAAAGATCACCATGAGTTCAAGGCTAACCTAGCCTTCATAGTAAGACCCTGTCCAAAAAACAGTAGGTACAGGGCCGGGGAGATGGCTCAGTAGAATGAGTGCTTGCCCGGCAAGCGCAAGGGCCAGAGTTCAATCCCTGGTTCCACCAAAAAAAAAAACCAAAAACGGCAGGTAAGTAGATAGATCTTTCACCTGTTCTTTAAGATAATGACATTGTCTTCTATATAGTAATGCAGTGTTCTGACTAATATATTTGCATCTTTCTGTGCAAAGGTGAATTACTAATAAGCTTCAACCTCTGCAATAGTTCTTTGCTTTTGCCAAAGCCAGTAAGTCTTTCTGTCCCTGAAAAGACAGCAGAAATGAAAGTCATTTCATAGGACCTTCTTATAACATCAGTGTGGAATACATATTGTTTTTTTGTATAAACACACTATTCTATTTATGTGTTTAACAAAAAATACTTGGGGGCCAGGGAGATGGCTCAGTAGAATAAGCGCTTGCCTGGCAAGCTCAAGGCCCTGAGTTCAATCCCTGGTACTGCAAATAAATTAAAAAAAAAAAAAAAATACTTGATGACTGCCAAGTATGTACCAGGCACAGTGCAAAGTGCTAATGAAATAAATGGATTTAGGTTATCCTTTGGCAAAATATAGAAAATCAGGATTTAGTAAACACAGAAATCTATTATAAAATCATTTTGAGACTCAAGTTCATAATTTTGTAATCATCCACTTAACTAAAAAGTGAGGTTGATACATAGGTATTTTCCCACAAATCATTGGCATGGAGTGTAAAATATGATTAAACAGTTCTAGAATTTCATTGTATTGGAAATATAATACCAAGAGAAGTATATACTAATGTCATATTACTATATATTTTGAAGAAATTCTCACAAAAGTTCAATTTTTTTTTTTTTTTTTTTTTTTTCCAGTACCGGGGATTGAACTCAGGCCCTTGTGCTTGCCAAGCAAGCACTTCTTCTACTGAGCCATCTCCCCAGACCCCTGAATTTTATGTATTCACATAGCAATGTTCAAAGACAGCTTGGGTCACATGTGCCCTTCAAAGCTCAGAAATCCTGGGGTCAGCCAGATAGCTCAGCAGACTAAAGCGCCTGCCTAGGCAGGTACAGGAACCCAGGTTTGATTCCCAGCATGCTGTGCTGGCCCCATCCCCAGGGCGTGCTGAGACAGCCATTAAGACTGGGCATCATGGCACATGCCTGTAATTCCAGTACTTGGGAGGCTGAAAACAAGAGAAACACTATGAGTCCGAGCTGTGTAGTGAGACCCTATAGACCCTGTACTAAATACATTTAAAAAAATAATAAATTTAAAAAAAAAACTCAGAGATCTTGATGCCATTGACTAGAGCAACTTAGTAAAGTTGATAGACTTGCAGTAAAGTCACATCATGCAGTTAGTTGCCAGATCACCATGAAACACACAGCAGCTCAGCAAACTTGCTGGTTTGTTTTCTTTAAAAAATGAGAATGTTCAGATTGTCAGCTGTTAAGATAGAACCTTGGGCCGGGGAGATGGCTCAGTAGGATAAGCGCTTGACTGGCAAATGCAAGAATCTGAGTTCAATCCCCGGTTCCGCAAAAAAAAAAAAAAGATAGAACCTTGACAAAATAAGATTTGTAAACTTTGTGTAAATTCCCTTCTCCTCTAAATACAGAGGACAGCTTGCATCCTTGCCATACATTTTGCCTTCTGCTTATCTGCAAGGTTAGGTTGAATCTCAGGTTTAGATGATTGAGTTTCCCCCTCCCCCTTCCCTTCTCCCCTTTCCCCTTTCTTCCCCTCCCTTTTCCTCCTTTCTCCTCCACTCCTCTTATCTCTGTCTGTATTTTCACACAAACAATAAACATGTAGATTGTGCTTTACATGTTTGAAATAGCCTCTGTTGAACTGACATTGTCTATGGCCATTAGCATACTGAATGCATCTAATCTTAACTGATGTGTTAGTGTTTCTTAATATAATTGTAATTATTTTAGACAGGACAGTATGTATGAAAGTCTTTTTTCCTCAAAGTGTGGTCACAGCCCACTTCCATGGTGATCACTTGTGAAGCCCCTTAAAATGCAGATTTCTGAAAAAAAAATGCAGATTTCTGGATATCTCCCCACAATTAGCGAACCAGAATCTCTCGGGGTTTGGACTTGAAGTGTTTTGTTTTAAAAAATACTTTGTAACTCTGAAACTTTTAGTGTTTCAGAACCTCTACTACTCTAAGAGTTTCGAGAGAACTGGTTCCCAAGGTTACTCTCAAGCCCTTTTTTCGATTTTAGACCCTCTTTGACTCTTTGGCAAGTTGGTTGGGAAAACAGAGATTCTTCAAAATGGATCTTGACCCATTCAAGCCAACGTGTTCTGCTCTGTTAAGTATTGCATCTCTATGTTTGTGTTACTAACTGCCCTACATCTGTATGTACTTGTATTACTGAATATTGAACATTTATGAAATGTTCTTTACTGTACCTGTCTTCTTCTCTCATCTAAATGTGAACCAAGGAAGGTAATTGATAGTTACGATAACTTTTTTTTTTTAGTACAGGGTCTACAGGGTCTCACTCCATAGATCAGACCCCTAAGTGAGCCACTTGTGTTCAGCCTCACAAGAGCTGAGATTACAGGCATGTACCACCACACCCAATGATAACTTGTATTTTATTTATTTATTTATTGCAGTACCGGGGGTTGAACTCAGGGCCTTGTGCTTGCCAGGCAAGTTCTTATTCCACTGAGCTATCTCCCTGGCCCCAATAGCATGTATTTTAAATATATGTTATGTTTAAAAACAAAAATTCACCTTTTCCCAGTTTTGAACTGACTTAAGCATGTGTTTCTTCTCTTTAGGTTTTGTCTATAGTAGGAATGTAGCTTTTGCCCACTTAAAACTGAAAAATGCTATCCAGATGACCTCTCATCAAAGCACAGGGTACCCTTAGTTTTCGCTCAGGTTATTCCATCAGGTGGAAGTCCTCTGATGATCTGTTGCTTTCAAGGACCACATTCCTGGCCGGTGATACAGCTCAATGGCACAGTGCCTGCATGGAACATGCAAGGTCCTGAGTTTGATTCCTGGTACAAAAAAATTCTTAATGTGGAGGAGTTGATGTCTCTTTTGTTTGAAGGAGTAAGGGGGGTGCACAGATACACAGATATTTGTATGTTAATATGCTATGCTGGTACCACTTTAGCCCTTTGTGTACACTCTCATTCCTTCTCTGAGAGCCTGCAGGTGTGATTCCCTACTTCATAGAGAGGAGAGGTAGAATCTGAGAAATTGTTTTTTTGTTTTGTTTTGTTTTGTTTGAGACAGGGTCTCACTTTGCAATTTGGGCTGGCCTTGAGCTCACTTGTGTAGCCCCCAGGCTGGTCTCAAATTCACAGAGATCCTCCTGCCTCAACCTCCCGAGTGCTGGGATTGGTTCTAGGGCCACATGGTGGGTGCTCAGGGATCCTGGTGCGATGACGCACCCAGGGTTGACTGCATGGAATGCGGGGCCAGGGATCAAACTCAGGTCCTTGTGCTTGCCAGGTAGGTGCTTATGCCTCTGAGCTATCTCCCTAGTCCTGAAATTAAGGTTTTTAAGACAGGCTCTCTTGTAGTGCAGGCTGGCATTGAACTCCTGTGATCCTCCTGCCTCAGCCTCCTGAGTGGTGGAATTACAGGCATGCACCACTATGCCCAACTGAAATTAAGATTTTTAACAAAGGGCTGGTCATAGTGGATCATGTCTATAATCCCAGGAGTGGGGAGGCTGAGGCAAGAAGATAATAGCAAGTAGACCAACCTGGGCTACATAGTAAGTTCAGGGACAGCCTGAAATGCCTACTGAGACCCTGTTTCAAAAATCTAAGAGCCCGGCCAGCCAAATAGCTCAGCAGATTAAAGCACCTGCAAGCAGGCGAAGGGGCCAGGGGTTCTATCCTCAGGCCTGCCTTGCCAGCCCCACCCCCAGGGCACCCTGAGACAACGATTGGGCGTGGTGGCACATACGTATAATCCCAGCTCTTGGGAGGCTTTAAACAAGTGGATTACGATGAGTCTGATCTAGTAGTGAGATTTCCTTAAAAAATACCAAGAAGAAGAAAGAAGAAAGAAGAAAGAAGAAAGAAGAAAGAAGAAGAAGAAGAAGAAGAAGAAGAAGAAGAAGAAGAAGAAGAAGAAGAAGAAGAACAAGAAGAAGAACAAGAAGAACAAGAAGAACAAGAAGAAGAACAAGAACAAGAAGAACAAGAACAAGAACAAGAAGAACAAGAACACAAAAAAAATGATTTTTAGCTAATATCACATAGCCTATCAGAAGTGGAACTAAAATCTGAATACATATTTGTCAGGGCCTGGTGCATGTTTTTCCCACAGAGTGGTAGCAGAATCCTTTTGGGCCAGCAGAGGGGAGTCTCCAAGTAAAGCAACTTTTTTTTTTTTTTTTAAGGTACTGGGGATTGAACTGAGGCACTTATATATGCTAGCCAAGTGCTAGCTATACCTCCAGCCTAGCCCTATAGAGTGTTCTTGAGGTCATAAGAAAATGTTTAAGATATGCAGAGGGCCAGATTTCTTCAGTCTAATCCTAATTCTAATCTAATTTTCCCTGTCTTTGTTGAATTGCTTCCTTTTTTTTTTTTTTTTTTTTTACAATTAGGAAGAAAGCTGCTCTGAACATTTATGCACAGGTGTTTGCATGAACGTAAGTTTTTTCAGAACCAGGGATTGAATTCAGGCCCTTTTGCTTGCTAGGCAAGTGCTTATTCTACTGAGCTATCTCCCCAGTCCCTTCTCTCTTTTAAAAAAATTTATACAGTAAAATTTCTAATTAGAAATATGTCAGAATTGTGTGTGTGTGTTTTTTTTGTTTTTTTTTTGCGGAACCGGGGATTGAACTCAGGCCCTTGCGCTTGCCAGGGAAGCACTTATTCCACTGAGCCATCTCCCCAGCCCAGAAATGTTTTTTTCAAGCAGTAGTGGTGTTTCTCAAGGAAGAAACCTCTTAACAAATGAGTTACATGTAAATGTGTTTTGTCAAGGACATAAACAGAACACAAGTCTCCCTGGCATCCACTGGCGTTTGCAGAAGTCTTAAGGTGTTCACGGAGCATATCAGTGTTTCTGATGGGATGAGATGGATGCTGGCCTGGTTGGAAAGTGTGCCTCTTTTCTTTCACATTTTATTACAAATGTTTTCAAACACATAAAGAATTTTTTAAAAAAAGTACAGTAAGCCTTCATGGACGTATTACCTACCTTCATCCGGTAGACTTTAACTTCTTGTCATTCGTATTCTGTGTGTCTCACATGTTTTATTCCTCTAGTTTCTTCAGGTTTTTGTTGATATGTTGTTGCTGTTGATTGTTTTGTTTGGTTTTGTTTTTTGCAGTGTTGGGAGTCAAAGACCTTGTGTGTGCTACACACATACTATATCATTGAACTATATTTCCTGTCCTTTGCCTGGATTTTTGAAAGTAATATTCAGATACATCATTTCACAAGGCTTTTGTACACACACACACACACACACACACACACGTGTGCACGTGCGTATGTGTACAACATGTGTGTGTGGCATTAGGGATTGAGCCATGAGGTGCCCAAATGCTGAGCTACATCTACATTCCAGCCCTCTTTATTTTGAGAGGTTTTGCTAAATTGCCAAGACTGGCCTTAAAGTTGTAGTCTTTTGCCTCCGTCTCCTGAGCAGCTGGAATTATAGATGTGTACTATTATATGCGCATACGCACACCATTCTTAAGAGGGAAAATGGGGGGCTGGTGAGATGGCTCAGTGGTCTAAAGCACCTACTTAGAACAAGCTAAGCAAAGCACAGGGACCGAGGTTCAATCCCCCAGCACCACATGCCAGCCAGCCCTGCCCCCTGGTGGGATGAACTGGCCACACACACACACACACATAAATAAATAAATAAATAAAATTTAAAAAAAAAAAAAGAAGGAAAATGGTTGAGCCCTGTGGCTAAAAAATACTCTCTTTATCTACCACTTATTAAATTCCTAATTATGTAACCAGTACTATGTATATTTAATGCTTGTAAATAACACTATACAATTTCCTACTTTATAAAAGAAGAAAGTAAGGGTCCTTTGCTTGAATTTAAGTAACTTGCATCCAAGGTTGTACAGTTAGAAAGTAAAGGCCAAAATTCAAGTAGAGGGCTGGTGAGATGGCTCAGTGGTCTAAAGCACCTACTTAGAACAAGCTTAGCAAAGCACAGGGACCGTGGTTCAATCCCCCAGCATCACATGCCAGCCAGCCC
>NW_004524624.1:9165022-9194195 GCF_000260255.1 Octodon degus | reverse complement strand
AAGGAATTGTATTTTACTGGGGGCCAGGGAGATGGCTCAGTAGAATCAGCGCTTCCCTGGCAAGCGCAAGGGCCTGAGTTCAATCCCTGGTCCAGAAAAAAAAAAAATTGTATTTTACAAACAACATGATTGTCAGGAGTGGTGGTGTACCCCTATAATCCCAGCACTCAGGAGGCTGAGGGAGGAGGATCAAAAGTGCCAAACAAGCTTGGACTATGTAGCAAGTTCAAAACCAGCCTGGACTATATATCAAGACTCTGTCTCAAAACAAAAATATTGGGCCAGAAATATGGCTCAGTGGCACAAGCACCTGCCTGGCAAGCACAAGGTCCTAAGTTTGATTCCCAATACAAAAAAAAAAAAAAAAAAAAAAAAAAATCCGTAGAACATAAAGGGGAGTTAGAGTACAGTGAGGGAGAAATGAGAGGAAAAACAGTATGAGTGGAGTATGGTGGCCCTCCTTACTTTATTATCCTGTCTGTATTCTTGCTTTTCCCGTAAAATTTTCCCCTTACAAGGGGCCGGGGAGATGGCTCAGTAGAATAAGTGCTTGCCTGGCAAGTGCAAGGGTCTGAGTTCAATCCCCGGTTCTGCCAAAAAAATAAAAAATAAAATAAAATTTTCCCCTTACAGTTGCTATTATTTTACCAAAGCAGAAATATAAAGTAGAAAAGAGAACAAATACATGATGATCCCCTGATTAGCCCTGAAGTCTTCTGTTTCTAGTGGCAGTAGCTGTGGTTTTAAGTGCCACTCATCAGTAGCAGATCCTAGGTGGCCAGTGTCCTTTCTTTTCTCCATTGGTAATGCAGAGCGTGACTTTCAGGTATATTCTAACCTCACTGCTGTCTGATTGAAGATTACTGCTGTGCTGTGTCCCCGCTCTTCTTGTGTGTCATACACCTGGTGTGGAGCTCAAGGCTGTTCTCCTGTTTCCTTACCTTGGCCCTGAAAGAAAACCAGGGCACAGATCATGACTCTTTCCCCTTGATTTTCCTTTTATTATTGTTCTTTTACTCATGTTTTACACACTCTCCTCTCAACTCAGAATAGTGAGTTGAATCAGGAGAGGTCTGCTCTGCCTGTGGAGTTAGCATCAGTATTTCAGTGCCACCGCTAGGTTAGGTTCATAGTTTGTACCTGTGGCCATTCATACATGCTTCTTGGTTTTGTTTTTCCACTTTTTAAGGAGCCATACAAATGAGAGACCCAGCTGATTTGGGGGCCAATGATGGAGCAGGGGTCTAGAAATTAAACCCTGGTTACAACCCTGGATATGCCCGTTATGCTTACCTATGATCTCAAGATAGTCTTCTTATTCTTGGTGATTGTAAGATGACTAATTTGTAAATTCATTTCCGTTTCATTTCAGTTTTAACATTTTACAGGTATGAAATGAGTAATTTAGCCTTTTATCACTGAGATCATTGTAACTTTTGGTTGGAGAGTAGCTGAGGTAAAGCATTATCTTTCTTTGTTAACTGTAAGCATAGATTAGATGCTCATCTCTGAGGTGCAGTGAAAAGAGAAGACCAGACTAAATACTGTTGTAAGGCCCTTTCTAGATCTGTGGGTCTGGATCACATTGGATTACAATATCTTTCATTTATGTATCTTGTGTAAGTAGATAAATACAGATTGGAATTATGAAGGCAGGTGCTGGGAACAGGTATGGGTCCTGTGCCACCTTGGGGCTAAGCGTGAGACCAGAAGCAAAGTCATCAGGTGATTGAATGAGAGTACAGTACACTGGTACATCTCAGCTCTCCAGTTGCTGTAATTCCTAGTAATACTGTTTCCCCTTCCTTTTCCCCTAGTACCTCAACATGCTAAGGACTTGTGAAGGCTACAATGAAATCATCTTCCCCCACTGTGCCTGTGATTCCAGGAGGAAGGGGCACGTTATCACAGCCATCAGCATCACGCACTTTAAACTGCATGCCTGCACTGAGGAAGGACAGCTGGAGGTGAGAGTTCAGTGCGGGGCTGGGAAGGAGCATTGCAAGTGGATGCTATGGTGCTCATTCATTTGCTGTGTCTCAGTTCCTCCTTTTTCGGGCTCAGGCCCTTGTGCTTGCCAGGGAAGCGCTTATTCTACTGAGCCATCTCCCCAGCCCTTCAAACTATATTTTCACTGAAGTAAAAAGCACTGGGTCCAAACTGACCTGATGCTCAAATTTACTGGCTGCTTCCACTTTTACCCTTTTTCCAGTCCTTTCCCAGAACTGGTGCAGATGTTTCATTTATCTTCTGCTGCCCGGCTCAGAACCACCTTGTCTACTAAGCTCCCCAGCACTCTCCAACTCTCTTACTCTTGGTTTTTCAGAACCAGGTCATAGCATTTGAATGGAATGAGATGCAGCGGTGGGACACAGATGAAGAAGGAATGGCCTTCTGTTTTGAATATGCACGAGGAGAAAAGAAGCCCCGATGGGTTAAAATCTTCACACCTTATGTGAGTAGGGCATGAAGAGGGATACTTGGGGAAAGTAGATTGAACTTCAACTTTTTAAAAAAGCTAAATACATAGAGACAGAGAGATGTGCCTTTCTTGAGGTCAGAACCTGTTTGAATCCAGGTGCCCAGCTTCATCCCTTTTCCTTTAGGTTCATTACCTAGGATTGGCAATTTCGCATGCTGCTTGACTTATAATTACCACTAGACAGAGCTAGAGAGCAATAGATGACCAGATCTGAGTTTTGTGAAACTTGTCAACATTCTTTCTAGTCTGTGTGGGTTTGGAAGAAGGGCTGATCTGGCAGGAGTTCAAAGACATGGCCCTATGGTGCCTGGTCTTGAGAAGTCAGTGAGTATTGCTACTTTTTCTCCCCTCAGTTTAATTACATGCATGAGTGCTTCGAGAGGGTGTTCTGCGAGCTCAAGTGGAGAAAAGAGGTAATTTTAAAGACTTCTTGAATTAACTTCTTCATCTTGTAATTTATAGACCCATTGCCAAATACCTGGGACCCTCACCTCCATTTCTGTCTTTCTAGGAATATTAGTTAGAGTCTGGTTATCCCAAGTGAGCCAGGACATTCTTCCAGCGGGGCTGACTTCTGGATGGTGAAATGGGCTATGCAAAAGAGCCAGCTTCTTTTCTTGTCTAGAGGGTGTACTTTGGCTACAGGCTCTTCCATCCTCATGATTTTGTGGACTCTCTTCTGTTGTTCTTGGGTGGTTTTGTTTGTTTGGGTTTGTTTGGGTCTCTGTTCTCCCTCAGTTTTAGCTATCTGACTGGATGGGTCATGACAGAGTCCTTCTAGACTAATGATGGCAAACCTATGGCATGCATGAAACAGCAGGCCTGTTTGTATCATTGAAATCTGTAAAATGGTCACCATCACTGCTCTAGACTAACCAAGAATGTGTATGCAGGGGAAAGTTTTTGCTATGATATGTCTATGCTGGAACAGAATTTAGAAGATTGTAAATAATTAGGTGTTTGTTATCAAAGAAAATCAGTAGATCAAGAGGTGAAGTCAGCCTGGTTCCACAAAAAATTAATTAATTAATTTAATTAAATAAAAAAGGAGGTAAAGTCAGGAACATGAAAATTTATACTTTTAGTATGGTACAAAGAAAACTGAGCTCTGGGAGTCAGATCTGTTTCCTTGTAGCTCTACGGTTTTGGCTAAATCAGTCTCCTTAAGTCTGACTTTTTGGGCCAGGGAGATGGCTCAGTAGAATAAACACTTGCCTGGTAAGTACAAGGGCCTGAGTTCAATCCCCAGTTCCACAACAACAACAACAACAAAAGTGAAATCTGACTTTTCTCTCCTGTGAAACAGGAAAGCTTAGCTGGGTGATTAATGTTCAAAGTCCTTCCCACTCTAAAAGGCTATTATGATTCTTGATAGGAAGTACAGTGAGGGGAACAGGCCAGCCAGATAGGGTCATGCAATCATACCACTTTAGCTTCTGTTTGAGGATTGTCTCCACATTAGAGGAGATATGGCTTCCCAATAACTCTTACTTTCTTTATTTTTTTTTCCCTTTCAGAACATTTTCCAGATGGCGAGGTCACAGCAGAGGGATGTGGCTACCTAGCCTTTCCTTATCCCCTTCCCTTCTCGCCTTCATCCTCTTATCCCTTTCATCACCCTTGTCAGACAAAGTAACCGTTAACACAAAAGATAAAGGAAAAGTCATTACATTCAGAAGCCCTAAACTAAATATTATTAATAACTCCCTCTGAAATTGAGCTAGTAGAGAAAAACAGATTGGTCAGTATCAGAAATCCACTGAGATAAGACAGGAAAAGAAATAAGCCCAACCAACTCGCTGAAGGTATCTTTGTTCTTTCACCTGGGCCTCATACCAACGACACTCCTTGTACTATATTTTTAAAACTGGAACTATGAACTTCATCCGTTTGCACTGTTCAGACATATATATGTATGTATGTAAAAAATTATATATACACAAATTAGCTGCACGTATATACATATATATATTTCTTTTTAAATTTCATATTGATGGCAGTACCTTTTTTAGCTTGTGTTTTTACACACCTTTCACTAGAATTCATGACCTCTCTCATTCTCTTTATTTTGAAACAAACTTTAAAAAGGAAAAAAAAATTACAGGAAAAATACCTCTCCTCATGAAGGACTCGAAAAGTTTACAACCTGCTTGGTTTCTCCCCCCTTTTTTGTATTGAGTGCAATTTCTGGCTCATGGGTTGCTGTCGAGTCTGAGGAGCAAGGAGTGTAGTATCTTTATCTTCCAAGAGGGCACTGGGAGGAGAAACAGGTGTGTGTTTCACAGGCACAAGGCTGCGATCTGCAGAGAGTCTGAAGACCTGGTGTGGTCTCTTGATTCCAAGACCGTTTCCTAGCCCACCTCTCTCACTCATGGCTTTCTGGCCCATTCCATACCTCCTTCCTGCTTCCTCGGGCCCTCTGGTGTGCTTTTCCTCAGCTGCTCAGAGCAGACTTGATGCTACAGGAACCCAAAACATTTCATGGTAGTAATTGCTGATCTTGCCTTTTCTACAGCAGGGGTGGCATTAGGGACCAGAGTAAAGCTTGATACCTTAGGCATAAAGGTTGGATTTGCTGAGGGAAAAGAAGCGATACCCTGTGTACATAAGGCTTTACCTACCCCATTCCTGAACAGTAACAGCCATAACTATTATATTGTCTGTCACATCCTAAAAAAGCAGTGTTGGGAAGGGACCTAACAGTATCTTCAAGATGGTAGGGAAACTTAGAATAGGTCTATGGTCTGTGCCAACCAAACCATAGCCTTGTCCACACCAGCTGAGGACCCAGGAAGGAGTGGGAATATGGTCAGTTTAAGCCACATCTCTACCTTTTAAGACTGAAGGAAAACTTTTGTATTTCTCAAGGAGCTGCTTGTCTGACCTTGCAATTAGAACTTTTGTGACCTACAAGCTACATCCCAGGATCAGAGACCAGGGCTGATGCGTAAGACAATGTTCCCAGCCTTTGTGCTCTATACCCGTTACGTGAGGAGCCCTAAGTCTCGCTCAGGAGCAACTGAAACATCTTCAAACATTTTTGAGTATTTTTTTCTCTCCCTTTCAATTTCTAAAGAGAACTTCCATAGGTTTTTTCTCAAGATATCTTCTGCCTTGTCTAGTTTAGAGGCAGTCAGAATTGGTTATAGTCAGTTCCACTGAGCAGTGTTGGGGTGGTTTGAAGTTTCTGCTTTGTGACTTGTTTTGTAGATCATTATGAGGCCATTTTTCTTTCTTTCTCACTGTTATCCTAGTGGCTGTAGGCTCCCAGGGAGGCATAAACTTGTATAAAACATCCTAGCCTCCTCACTTCTCCAAGTCCAATCTAAGAAGAATCACAGATTTTAAAACACTAGAATGTTCAATGTTTAACATTGGAGAGGGCAATCCCTGCTTTGAAGGCTTTATTTAGTACAGGCTCAACTCCTTTTTTCGGTTTAAATGAATTTAATAATGAGCCAAAGGATCTTAAAAAGAAGAGAGGTTGATTTCCCAGTCCAAGATGCTAAAGAGTCTTTTGACATGTTCAGACTATAAAAACAGCAGCAATGCATCCCCACACTGTCATAGTGAGAGATGAATGAACAAGTCCTAGAGTCTGCAGTGACAGACCAAATGTTGGCCTCTGGATATGAGACACAGGAGGCCCCTAGAGTGGATACATTGTGCTGTGTTCCTTTTCTTACATAGTATCCACTTGGGTGTTTGGAGGTTGCGTAAGGGACCCCGTAATAGTTGGCCTAGTAGAAACCTAGGACAGGCTTCTACTGGAAGCCATGCCACTAAGCACCCAGCTGCAGCAAGGAGGGAGACCCCGTAGGATGGTGCCTTCTCCTTTCTCACATCAGGCCTCCAGCAGTGGAGGCATAAGTCATTGTGGCAGCAGAGGTCCTAGGATCAAGCTCTTCTTTGCATGAAGCAGTGTTAGGTATGATTCCACTTCCCCCTTATCCCTTGTACTTTGTTTCTGTAATCCCTCCTTTCCTTAGTCCCAGCTTCTGCCCAAGGAGGCATCTGCCCAGTCATCTTTTACAGACTCTGAAAAAAGAGAACCCACCTCACCCTCAGCTTCATTCCAACAAAGTCAGAAGGATCTTCCTGTTTTCTCACTGTCATCCCATCCACACTGGACTTCTGTCCCATGGGGCAAAAGCTTAGAGTTTTTATGAAACAAGAGAAAGTTGAGCCCCTAAGGAGCCTGTCCCAATAGAAAGGTTCCCTTGGGCCATAGTTTGAGCTTTCTGCTTTTCATATTTTTTACTTGATTCTTACCTTTCTGGCCTCCCTAAGCCTAAACTCTACACAGGTACAAATATGTGCTCAGGGTCCTGTAGGCCTGGACAGAGCTTTCAGTGAGGAATTAGATAAATATTCCAGTGTCCTCATGCTGGCCTATTTTGTTTCATCTTTTAGTTACCTGGGCCAGTGACTCTGGGTTATCTCTTGTAGCTCAGAACCCAGCAACCAGGGCACTGACAGGAGGTGTGGCAGATGACCTCTGTCTTATCTCAAATTTGCCAACTAGGGGCCTGGCTCCTGAGAAGCAATTTTCTTAAAGGGAACTGCTTGCCAGGTGACCTGCAGTCTCCAGGCCTGGAGGATGACTGTGCCCTCCTCTCTGTCCATTACACTGGCTGGCTGGACTGATGTAGTGGAAGACCTCTGCATACTGCTGTTCCTTCACCAGCTTCATTGGGTCACACTAACTTCCTTTTGAAGGGGATGTATGGCTGATTACTACCCAGAGAAGGAAGGAGGAAAAATGCAGGCAGTGGGAGTGCTTCTGTGGCCCTCATCTTCCGGCTCAGCCTGCTGTTCTCTCCCCTAACCCTGACCAGATCATGCCAGTACAACAGTAGTTCATTCCTCAGCGGTAACCCTGGATGTATTGAAAGTTAGGCTCTGGGAGGAACAGAACTGAAGAGAGGAATGATGTAGGGTGAGGCACTTGGCCAACTGCTAAACTTAGCAATTTTCTGTCATGCCCCCTTTTAAGCTGGTGAGCTGGGCTTTGGTTTTTCCCAGGTCATGCACACTTTTAATTTATTTGAGAGAAATTCTAGTTGTATTTTCACTCCAGTATCTTGTATTTTTTATTTGTGATTAAGAAATGTGAAGAGAAAATACACAGACATATAATGGCTAACAGTGTTTCTTTCATTCCTTGTTCTAGAGCTAACCACTCCAAAAATTGTTTGGTAACGTCATTTAGTGTAATTAATTGTAACATATTCTTTTAAATAAATTGATTTATTGATGAAACAGTTCTTTTGTTTCCTAGACTACAAGTCCTTTGGGGTGTGTGGGAAGAAGTAAAGAGGACCTTTTGAGGTTTGAGTTAGAACTGTCAACTTGAAAATGAGAAGGAGCATTTATTTATGCAGTTTTCCTAGTAGCTAGTGGGGCAGTCTTTGGAGGGCAGGAGATAGGGAAGGACAGGGCAAGGAGAAATAGGCAGGCCCCTGGCTTTCAGCTCTGCTTGTGGTAGCTTCTTTGAAATTCTTTCTTCTCCCCCAGCTCTCAGAGTTGATGGAGCTTGTCTCTCCTGGCTGTCAGCAGGCACAGAATCCTTTTAGTCACAGGACTCCTTTCCCAGCTGAATACAGATAAAGCCTAGAAGAGCCCTTGAGACTTGTCCTCTCAGCAACACCTAGGTGCTTTTTCACTTTTTAGTAACTCAGGAAACTTTCTCTTGGAGATCTGAAAGTGAAAACATGTCACCCCTAATGAATGCCCGGATGCTACTAGATGCTTGGTGGGTATTATCCCCACTTTGATGCTACTAGATGCTTGGTGGGTATTATCCCCACCCTAATAATAAGGGTGGTCCCTCTACTTCCCTTCACTTTTACAGAGGGAGTCCCTATTTACATCCCTCTCCCTGTGCTTTATAGACAGAATCTGAAAAACATGTAGTAGATCAGACATTTTAAAATTGTTTTTATAAATCTTCACATTCTTACTATTTTTATAACCCCCAATTGATGTAGTTTTGTTCCTTAGTTGATAACCATAAGAGCAAGAATCAGTTTGACATTTTCTTTGGCATTTAGAGGAGAGACTTTATTCACGGCCTCATCTACCCAGCTGCTAGCATTGAATATTGGAATCTGATAAACACTACTATGCTATAGGAAATTTTTTTCTTTAGCAAGGAAAGAATCCATAGAGAAATAGAAAATAGAAGTATAGAATCACAGCTACAGAAGTTAAAGTCAGAAACATTTATTATTGGGCTGGAGAGATGGCTCAGTGGTCTAAAGCACCTACTTGGAACAAGCTTGGCAAAGTACAGGGACCACGGTTCGATCCCCCAGCACCACATGCCAGCCAGCTGCGCCCCCTGGTGGGCTGAGCTGGCCACACACACACACACACACACACACACACACAATAAATAAATGTTAAAAAAAAAATTTATTATTTACCGTGTATGAGGCATTGTGTTAGATACTGCCACAGATACACAAGCAAAGGAAACATTCTGCTCACTTCTAGTCTCACAGAAGGAGACACATTTGTGATAAGCAGCAGTGGAAGGTTCAGGGCTGAAAGCGCTGAAAGAAAAGGAGGGAGGGAGACCTACAGCAAGGGCATGAAGAAAATCTTGAAGAAAGTAGTACAGTGTTTAAGGTGAATTGCTTAACATGAGCGGGATTTCAGCAAGCAGGCCATCTAATACTGAGTCAGTTTGCCAGGCATTGTAGTAATGGGAACAGAAAAGACACAGGTGGAAAGGATCTGCCTTGTCCAGGGAAAAATGAATGGTCCTATTCAAGTAGAACTTAGGCCATGTGTAGGGATGAAGAGAAAAGTGAGGCTCAAAGAAATTTGATGCCAGGGAAGTGCTCTACTTTAGAGGAAGCAGCAGAAAAGGATTTTTATCAGGTGCAATTTAAAAAGATTAATGTTTCAGACTACAGAACAGAAAGGTCAATTAGACTGCTATGATTATTCAGTTAGTAAGTAGAAGCAGTGAGGATTGAGAAGAAGGAAATGGATATGAGAATAGCTGTGGAAGTAAAAATGACACTGAATTTATGTGAGAGGAGTAAAACAAAATAGCTAAGAATTGAGATTTTGGGCCAGCCAAATAGCTCAGTGGATTAAAACACCTGCAAGCAGGCGCAGGGGCTGGGGGTTTGATCCCTGCCCCCGGGGCTCACTGAGAAGGGGAGTGAGACTGGGCGTAATGGCGTACACCTATAATCCCAGCTCTTGGGAGGCTGAAAACAGGCGGATCACTACCAGTCCCATCTAGTAGTGAGACCCTAACACTCGGTAGACCCTTCCCTAAAATACAAAGAAAAAAAATTGAGATAATACATAAGCAGCTGCCTGGCAAGGACAAGATCCCAAGAGTGTCCCCTGAGAGAGAGAAACAGAGAGAGAGAGACAGACAGAGATTGATTTGAGGGGAGAAAGGATTTTGGTTTTAGACTCTTCTGGTTTCGGCACAGGCTTCATCTGTACCATCCAGTCTAGACATCCAGTGGCCGTTTCTTAATCATTTAAGTAACTTGTAGTGTGTTGGGCTCTGCTGGCCAAGGCAGAGGAGGTAACCAATAAATATCAGTAAATTAACTTTTACAGATAACTCCAGCTTCTTTGGCAAATAGGTTGTAGGAGAGCAGAAGAAGAAATGAATGAGACAGCTGAGGCTGCTGCGGCCTGGGGAGGCTGGGGGCAGTGGGATGTGTGGACAGGCAGCAGCCTGGTGTGAGCTGTTAGAGCTGACTAAGAACGCTGCAGATGAAGACACAGTAGGGCTTTGCAGCTGGGTTGGGTTAGGGTTGAGATGTGGGAGGGAGAGGGTGTAATCCAACTGGGGGTTGAGTGGTATGCAGTGCTGAGGAGGACTAAGAAGACAAGGAAGACTAAGAAAAGGTAATTCTGCAGTTTAGCATACAAGAAAAATTAGGCTAGTAATACATTGCTGGGAGTCATTTTTATCCAGAAGGTGAGAGAATGCAGTACATTGGTAGGAAACTCCACTTAGAGAACAAGAGGAAGCTGACTCCTTGGTGAAGTAGAATGAGAGAGAGACCAGAATGTGAGGATTTATGAGAGCCAGGAGCTGGGTCAGAGCTATTAAGGTTCTCAGAACTGGAAAAGAGAACAAGGTGTGACCCTGAGCGGTAACTGCTTTAGTCACAAACACTAGAAACCAAGGTTATGAGAAGTTTTGAAATTTTATCAAGAGAAATAAAGTCACAGGGAACCCACTAGGTCAGGCCATGCCTGTCAAGCCAGCAGGGCCCAAGCCGAAGGAGATGGAGACACCTCCCATTATATGTACACATGTGAAAGCTGTAAGTATAGGAAAGAGAAAGAAAACACATTGAAGGAATAATTCTTAGGGCTTTTTCCTCTGCTGCCATGTTCTCATCACTTTGGTCTCCCTGACTAAGGATATTTTTGGTTTTGGTTTTACAATTGAAAATCTTCCTCTATCCCTGCTTTTAACTTAGCAACTCCTCCTTCTGCCTCAAAGAAGCCATTTTCCTTCTCTACGCTACCATTAACATTTGAGCATAGCTTGATTATTACAAAAGAAACAGACAAGGAAGGTAGCTGTTAATATTTGTGTGGGGGCTGCCATACCTCAGCTGCCTAAGGTTTGGAAAGATATCAAAGAGGAAGACACTTGATGCTTGTTCACTCACAGTAAGCCAGTCTGGGAGATGCTCTCAGTCTAAAACCATGTCTTTGTTTTTTGACTCAGACTGTTGTGAAACAGACATCTCAAGGGAAGTTCCTGATAATTAATACCAAACCCTTTGCTGCCACCTCTACACACTTCCCATCTCTGACCTGTACACAGGCTTCTCTCTCAATTTCAGATGCTTTGTATTTGGCAAAGAATCCTGGGTGGGTTCTCCTGAATGAGTCTCGTTCCTGATTTCTACCAATCCAAGAGTTGTCCCCTCCCTCCACAAACTGTCCATACATACATCTCCATAGTACTTCACATTTTGCTTCTCTTTTAAACTACAGGAAATTCTAAGAGGAGACAGAGGTATGGGGCAGAAGTGGGGTGAGTTGGAACTGGTGGCTATGTTTTTGTGAATAAGTGGCCTGAGGCCAGATCAGAGCTAGAAGGTGACAAGCTTCTGAGAAGGTTAGGGTAGTAAGTAGCTACTAACAAGCAAGTGGCCTGTGCTCTGTGAAGTCAGAGAATCCACCTGTGTGCTCCTAAATCCAGCCCTAAAGCAGTTCACAGAGAAGAATCTAGAGACCATTGGGTCCTGGCAGTCTGCCTTCTACCTGATGGGGATCACTGCTATCGCCTGCTTGGTACTCCTTAGGACTTTTGTCTCCAGTCAGAGGACAGGTGAGATGGCAACCTTATGGGCCTTGTAACCAGGCAAACTGGGCTCAACTCCTCCAGCACTCGCTTCCATACTGGTTTTGTAACAGGGTAAGTTGGACAGCTGTCAAAGCCTCCTTTTCCCTATCTATACAGTTATATCCTGCCCTACAGGGCTTTTGTGAGGTTAAGTGTAGAGATGTTAAAAGACCTAGAACAGATCTCATATACAGCAGTGGCTAATACGTGATGGGATTACAGCCAGCCAGGTATCCCCACTGGCCTGCATGCAGAAATGCTTCAGAATGTAGACATCAAGGCTCCAGCCTTCCGAGGGACATGAGTGGATACTGGAAGAGGGCTGCCTACAAGCTCTTCCCCCTCAGCCTAACTCTGCAGAACATTCCAGAATGAAGTCCCAAAGATAAGCAGAATAAGATCATGAAGCCACGAGCAAGTGCTGGATACTGCTCGACAGCAAGGGTAGGGCCCCCCAGAGAATCTCCTCTACAAACCTGACTTTACTTCCCTCCCTCCCCAGCCCCAGTGTGAACAACCCCTACCCTCAGCCTTCCAAGACTCTTTATTTGATGCTTTTAAACTTTCTTTATTTAGACAGAAAAGACCAACTCTTTAAAAGTAAAATGCAATAAATAAATAAGTTAAGCATAGAGAACTGTCTGAAACCGACTCCCCAGTCTCCCCTTACCACTCCCACCCCCACCCATTTTCCTTTCCCTAAAAGCTTTTCCTAAAGAAAATCATCAGGTTATAAACCCATTTATCCCTCCCCACACCCTCCCAAATACCCAGTCAACCCTCACCAAACCAAAGGGAGAAATCAACAGAGTGAAAAAAAATCCAAGGGTAACATTGTCTAAACTCCCAGAAAGAGAGATGGCAGCGTCCGGGACGGGCCAGGTGGGCTGGATAACGCACAGGTGGTCGTGATATTTACATGGAGGGGGCCAGCAGAGACTGTAAACATTTTTAGGGGTTGGGGGGATCTTTTCCTCATGAAAGGAAGAGGGTCTCTGTGGCTGACTGGCAGAGAGGCAGCCCTCAGGGCTCCCCCACACCCTCCTTGGAGGGGGCCCTTGGGAGAGGCAGTGAGTTTTAGGGCTGGTAGCCCAAGGTTCAGGGATATCCTACCTCTAGATGAGGGTGGAGGAGGTGTGAGAGCCAGCTTCTGAGAAGACCCTACTGCGGGGAAGAGGCTGGGGCGAGGGCAGGCTGGGGCCTGCACCACTAGAATGGACTCCCAGGGGAGAGCAAGCGCTGGGCACAGAGCCCGTCACAGGAGCCCTAGCAGAAGGCAGATACCCTGGAACCCTCAAGCCTATTCCTTGCTCCCTCACAAAGGCCAAAAGGGCACCTGGGAGGAAACAGGCCCTTGGAGCCAGGGAAGCAAAGCCACGGCCCTTCAGAGAGGCGGGTGGTGAGGTGGGGCGATGTCCTGGTGCCCCGAAGGCCATGAAGCAGCTTTTGTCCCAGAGGCCGGTCAAGGCCCAGGGCAGATGTGCAGAGAGGCCAGGGGCCAGTTGAGGGAAGAGGGTGTGAGGTGCCCCTTCCTCTGCTACCTCCAGACCTGTAAAGGAAGGAGACATGGGTGAAGGCTGGGGAAGATGATGTTCGGTGTCCATCTCAGGGAAGGGGAGGTGGCTGGGGTGTTCACAGCACCTGAGATCGGGCTGCCTAAGGAAGGCAGGTCTTTAGACAGCCCTCAGCACAAATGGAACCACCCCTTACCACCACCAGTCATGAGAGCAGAGGCAGGGATAGAGACAAGGAGGGGAAAGCTACCAGGTAAACCAAACAGCCCATGAGAAAAATAGACTGGAAGTTACAGAGACAGACCTAGAGGGGAAAGAGGCAAAGAAATGCAACAACAAACAGGCAGGCAGAAGGAACTGAGAGAAGGACAGAGAGGGGTGCATTATGAGACAGACACCTGGAAAGAGAGAGGGGGCATCCGCAGAGAAGGCCACGGTGGACCCAGGACTGGGCTTAGGGAGGAAGTCTCATGGGTGAGACCACCCCCAACCCCTAGGTAGTGCTCTCATCCCTTTTTGGAAAGGAACAAAGAAAGCAAGAGAGAAATGCACAGAACACAAACCACAGTCACCAACCACTGTTGACCAAGCACGTCCCGCGAGCTGCCCCCGGCCCCGACCCTGGGCTGGAGGGCGCTTCCCTCCGCGGCCCCTCCCCAAATAACAAACAATCGGCTCCAAAGACAACACGCTCGTTCCATGCAACTTACAGGGGCCCGGAGCAGGGGTCCGGGGATGGGGGCTTCAGCCGACAATGGACACGGGCCCTGGGCTGGGGGGCCCCCAGGGTTGGGGGGAGTTAAGCAGCCAGGATTGGGGGGAAAGGGGAGAAACAGAAATGTGGGTATTGTTCTTGGGTTGTGTTTTTTCAGGGGTTTGGCCCAAAAGAGATTAAACACCACAAAAATAACCAAGGCTCACAGATCTGTGGCCCTAAGTTTGGGATGGTGGCAAGCAAGGGGTGGAGGGGACCTCATAAGCAAGATTCATAGACGGTGCAACATTCCAACCTCTTCCACCTAAGCCAGAGTGACTCCCAAGGGGCCTGGAGGTGGCCTCCCCCAGTCTGTTGTGCATGCTCTCCTGCCCAAAGTTCACTGCTGCATAAGAAAATCACCCAAAGTTCAAAGCAAAAAGGACCTGGTGTATCCACTTCTCAGAACAGATTCCAGGAGCCTGAACCAGCCCCCTGTTCCCCAAATCCTACTCCCTTAATTCTATCCAACCCAAAGGAAAAACACACAGAGAGAGAGATACACAGAAACATGGACATTGACCAGACAAAAAGACCAGATATTGTGAAAGATCTGGGAGTAGACACAGATAGATGCAGATTTGGTTGTGTGTGTGTGTGTGTGTGTAAAAGAGACATGCTTAACCAACAGGTAAGGAAGCCACCTCGGATCCTGGATCTCATGCCCAGTCAGGTGGAAGTGGGCATCCTAGTGTGTGGGTGTGTGGCACTCCTGGGCCCTGGCTACAACATACAGGGGCTGGGGAGGAAGGGCACAAAACAGGAGCAGCACCCACCTGGGGCCCTCAGTAGGGCCGGTTGGCATCTTTAGGCCGCTTTAGCTGGACCTTGAGGCGCTTCATACCAATCTGGAAGCCATTCATGGCCTGGATGGCAGCCTGGGCACTGGCTGGATTGTCGAAACTCACAAAGCCTGAGGTGAGAGGGGCATCAGGCCCAGCCCCAGGCTGCTCTCTTGGGGACATGCTCTCCAGTTTCCCAGAACCACCCTATTTCTTCCAGATGTCCCTGATAGTGCCTGGCACATGGTAAGCATTCAGAAGGAATTTGCTAATTGATAGATTAAATGGATGACTCTAATCCAGCCACTCACAAAAACTAAGTAGGATATTCTTGCCAGCACTCTGCAGGCATGTCCCTTCCTCAGCTTTGTAAGTAAAACCTGCCATTTGAAAACACTCACTTCTAGACCCCTAAATGGTTTTTGTTGTTTTATTTTGTATTTTTAAGACAGGTCTTACTATGTAGTCCAGCCTTGCCTTGAACTCACTATAGAGCCCAAGCTTAGCTCGAACTCGTGGCAATCCTCTTGACTCAGCCTCCCAAGTACAGGGATTACAGATGTATGCCATAATGCCTGGTGCCTAAATGGTTTTTGAAGCAGCCTTTCAAACATGTGAAGGCAAATGAAACCTACACCCTTTAAAAAAAACCAATCACCCCTAGACTGAGCCTATTTATGACTTCTTAAAATAGAAGTTCAGCTGGGGGGGGTGTGTTTGTTTTGATGCTGGGAATCACAGGGCTCATGTATGCTAAACATCTATTCTATCACTGAGCTGCATCCCAGCCCCAAGGCTGGACTTAGGGGAATGCCGAAGCTGTGGTATTCTGCAAGGAGAAGTGCTGAATATGTCGGAGACTGCTCTTTTGTACCCCTGAACACTCAGAATTTCAAATACTTGGCCTCTCGTGACCACAAATGCCCACAGATGTATAAGACTTTGTCCTAATTTGGAGTTACACACACATACACACACACACACACACACACACACACACACAACCATACTTTGTGTTTTGGATCATGCTATTCTTACCAAAACATTTGCTCTGATTGGTGGCCCGGTCAACAAAGACTTTGGCGGAAATGACATGGCCAAAGGGAACAAACATCTGGAGGATCTCTGAGTCTGTGAACTCCTGTGGCAGGTGGTAGATGAAGATGTTGCAGCCATCAGGGCCTGAATGGCAGTAGATTGAAGAGCTCAGTGATTGGCAGGCATACTGGTGCAGCAGGGTGTCAGAAAAAGCCTGTCCTGGGGGCACCCTCTGAGCCTGGCTGAGCCACCAACAGCTGAGCCAGAGCTCCAGCCACTGTCTCTCCACTGGCCTTCAGCCCACATGTAGAGCAAGAAGTGGGCTTCGCCAAGGTCAATTGGAAGTCCATTAAGCCCACAACCAGGGCACTCCTATCCCTCAGGACCCTGAACCCCATGGTACCTTCTCGCTGCTGCTGCTGTTGCTGCTGCTGTTGCTGCTGCTGTTGGGGTGGTGGGGGAGGCTGTTGGGCAACCAGGGCCGGCGGCTGTGGGAACGCAGGTGCAACCAGGCTATAGGCCGCTGGGTAGGCTGCTGGGTTGGGGAGAACAGAGAGAGCAGATGGGCTTCTCTGAGTCCTCCACTCAGGCTTGCCCATCTCCCTCATCCAGGCCAGTGGAATACACAGGGCTGACAGGTTGTCAGGGAAATAGCTGGCCCAGGCCCTGGGTGTTCTGCCCTAAGGATTCACACCAGGGCATGGTGTGTCAGGAAAGCCTGGAGGGGGTGATAGGACGCTGGAAAGCCCAGCCTCTTTCCCTCCTGCCACCATCCCACCTGGGCAGGGCCCTAGGCAGCGGGTAGGCGCCTCACCTGTATAGTGCTGCATCCCCGCATATGCCTGCTGCAGGGGGTCCACAGGGGCCGCGGGGCTCTGGGCTGGAGAGAGCAACAGGGATGTGAGAGGGCTCAGGCCATAGCAGGAGCCCCAGCAGCACCTCTGGGAGTAGAGAATGCCATGGGGAGAGCCTCATCCAGCGTGAATGTGAGGTGAGAAGGGAAAACAAACATGGTGATAGGAAGAGGAAAGAGCCAAGCACTGGGAGGATTTGAGTTCATGCTTGGCTGGCAACCCTGGGCAAGTGGGTTTGCCTCTGTAAGCCTCAGCGTCCCCGGCTGAGAACAGAAGGAGCATCTCTGCCCCAGGTGAGAACACAAAAAAACACCTTGAAGCCTGAGGCTGGGGAGGGAAGGTGTGTCATGACTGCTGCCAATGGGTGTGGTGGCCAAGAAGGTTGCTGTTGGGACAGGGTAGTCAGGGAGCCCCACCTGGGTAGGGGTGAACCCCATTTGGATACAGAGCATCAGGGGCAGGCTGCCCAGTGGGCTGGGTGGGCACCGGGCTGTAGCCATTGACGCCCAGGGCAGCAGGGATGGCAGAGACGGGCGTGGCAGCGATGGCAGGAGGGGTGCTGGTTCCTGGGGAGGAGAAAGCAACAGACAGAGCAGAGAAGCAGACACAGATGCAGAGAACCTGTCAGCAAGAGCAGAAGGGAAAAAGCAGGCCACTCTCCAACCCCAACTGTCTCCCAGAACCTGTCCATCCCCACCATCCCTTAACTCCTAGCCCTTCCCTGTTCATGGCCCACCCATCCTTATCTTACCTGAGGATGGGGTAATGGGGGTGGCAATGAGGCCATTGGCATTGATGGCGGCCATGTGCTGCATCTGCACGGCAGCCATGGTGGCCATGGGGCTGAGGTAGGCACTGTGAGCCGCTACCAGGGCTGCCTGCTGCTGCATCAGCTGGGGTGGGAAGAGAGGACAGTGGGGCCAGGCCCCTACACCCTGTCCTGTCTCCCTCCCAGCCTAGCCTTGGTGTTGGGAGGGTGGGGTGGACACAAGGCTGGAGGGACAAGGGGACGGGAATACTCAGGACAGTGCTTACGGCCTGGGTGTAGGCGCTGTAGGCTCCAAACTGGAGGGCAATGGGGCTGAACATGCCCAGCTGGGTGGCCACCTGCTGCATTCGGCGGAGACCTCGCTCCTTCTCTGTGTCAGCAAACTTCACCACCAGGCTGGATGAGGCACCCTGGGTGTGGGCCCCGTGTGCACAGAGGAACAGATCAGTGTTTCCTCCTCCCATTGCCCTCAGCCCCTGGCCTCATTCTCCCAACCCCCATGGCCTGGGCCTTTTGGGAGAACAGCCACCCTTCTACAGAGGGAAAGACTCTAATCCCATGCTGTCCCTGTGCTGGGGTGTGCAAAAGATCAGACAGAGCCTTCCAAAGTAGAATGCCTACTGGGGAGGGCATCGCTGACTGGTGCAAAAGGACTCTGAGCTGGAAATCATGCCCCACCAGGTCAGCTACTGTTTAACCTCACCATGGAGCTGCCCCACCCCCATACCTGTGGCTTTGTGATGTGCCTGGTGGACACAGCCACAGATTTTAATACTTTCCTGAGCCAAATAGAGACCAGATTGACACATCTGCAAGGGTTGTTGTAGATGCCCAGAGCTGGAAGGGGCCGAGGGTCATTGAAAGCAGTTCTCTACCCTATTCTGCCTCTTTGCTACCCAGTGTCTGCTAGATGGCTATGAGTTCAAGGAAACCCACATTGCTCAGGCCAACTAGTTCTAACTTAGAGGTCTGGTCTGGGGAGCTGCCAGAGTACACCAGCTTCACCCAATGCTAAAGAGCAGAAGCATCAGAATCAACACATGGCAGGGACAGAGCAAGGGTTGGGTGCCCCAGCAAAGGGGGTGGAGGGGCCATGGGAGGCAGGTGGGAGATGGGAGGGGGAGGGAGGGCTGAGGGATGGAGAAGGCAGGAAAGGAGGGTGATGAGGAGTGGGAGTGAAATGGGGAAGACGAGAGCAGAGGTGGGGAAATGTTACTTGACTTGTGCACATGTCCCTGGCTGGCTTGGATCAATTCTGCCAGAACCCTACTTTTCAATGAATTAAAAGTCCTGCCATGAGTAGCCCCCACCCCCATGCCAGTGGCGGGCGGGCAGGTGGGCAGAAGGGCTTGGGAGAAGGGAGCAGGGCTCACCGGCAGGGTCCGACTGCTGTGCAGGGTGTTGATGGCTGCCTGGGCCTCAGCATGGGTCTGGAACTTCACAAAGGCACAGCCTAGAGATGGAGGAGGAAAGGGGTGAGTATACCCTTGGAGGGTCACCACAGACAGAACCACTGCCAGGGGACCATAGGGCAGGGAAAGGAAGGTTGAGCGGGCTGCCACGGAGAGTGGCCACAGAAGGCTACCTTTGCTGGTGCCGTCTGGTCCCCGCAGCACAGTGCACTCATCTATGGTCCCGAACGGCTCGAACATCTTGCGGACGTCTTCATCTGTCTGCTGCTTCCCTAGCATCCCCACAAAGAGCTTCCGGTCTTCTGGGGGGTGGGCACAGGGGCGGGGCATGTCAGGGCCTGCTGGCTGCTTTCTCAGCCCTTCTACCTTCTGCTCTCCCCCTGGAGCTGCTGACACTACTTCCCCCACATGGGGACCAGTGACTAGGGTGATGGTTGCGGGGGATGGTGCAGACAGAAGGGTCACTCAGCTCTGAAGGACTTGCATGTGTCTGGGTCTCAGATTTTCCATCTCTATGGTAGGCTCAATCTCATCACTGCAGTCACCCAACTATGCCCGCCCTGACAGGAAATTCCAGAATTGTCAAGCCTTCTTTTTCAAGAGACACTGTCCCTCAGCTCCTCCAAACCCTGGGCCTGAAGTGGGAGGAGAGGGACCATGTCTGAAGGTGCAGAACCTACCTCCTCGACTCTCGCTGTCGGCTGGCTTGACCTGGATCGGCCTGTTCATCTAAAGAAGAGAAGAGAAGGCAGCTGCTTGGTCTTGAACACCTAAGAGCCCTCCCCAGTTCAGAGCCTGCAGAGAAGCCAAAAAAGGAAAAGTCCCAGACCCAGGTTTTCCCCCAGCCTCTAAATTTCTGTTGGGAAGGAGGAACAGGACCTAGCTTCCCCTGAGATTAGGACTTGAGGGGATTAGAGGCAGTGGAGAGAGGATGTAAAAGATGATGCCCATGGGGCAAAGCTCCAGGCACAGGTTGGTCCTGGATGCCTTAGCCAGGAATAGATGCTGCTCTCCTTAGAGAGGAAGAGGGCCTGCCTCTAAGACCCAGGTCTTGGGGTACAGCCCAACCATGGGGGTCTATTCAACTAGAGCTGCCTCCATTCTGCAAAGTAGAAGCAACAGAGACCACCCCATGGAGAAGCTACAAGATGAACTGTAGACTGAGGGAGACCCCACAGAGACCCAGACTTTCTTCTGACCCTGGAGATGTGTCTACCTCTCTTTCTACCACCCTATACCCCTTGACCCCAGGGGGAAGGCACTTGGGCAGCACAAAGGGAGCAGATGCCCAGTCTCCGTGGCAACGGGAGAATGCGCACCATGGCAACCGCCCACTCAGCCTGATTTATCCTTCCCCGTCGCCCTGGCGACCGTGGTGACATCATCACTTCTGCTGCTTCACACACCCGGAGAAGGAATGGGGAGGGGGGTGAGAACTGGGTATGCTGGGGGTGGAGGATTTGGTGGGGGCTGGGAGGTGGGGGAGGGGCACAGGAAAGCTTCCTGGTCCTGGAGGGAGGTGTGCAGAGGCAGCCCTGCAGGGACCATGCCCTCCGTTTTGCATCCCTCTTCCAGATGCCACCAAATCTTTGGTGTCTGGATAACCAAGATTGCTGTTAGGGAGCCCAAGGTATCCCAGGATATCTACTTTGCAATATCGCTGATACATCCATCCTCTTGCACTCTACTCTCCCTGACCCCCACACCATTGCCCTTTGTTTAGTCTTCAGTGTGAGAATGGAGAAATTCCCAGTTTCATTCACATCTGTTGTTTGGAGAGAAGACTTGGATATTACTCCCACAGGTTGATTTTTTTAACCAGGGCAGGGAGCATCTTAGATACTAGCAAGGTAGGAGAAGGACATTCAGCATTCAGTTTCTGAAAATATTTCGTTATGTAGGACTTTGACTACTGGGCCCACACCTGGTCTTGCCCCTCCATCTGATGGTGGGACAGTCCCCGTTCCAGTGACCAAAAGAATGAAAACAAACCATCCATGTTCATTCTGAAGGTGAGGGTCCAAATATACCCAGAAAAGGCCCTGGAGTAGGAAGCAGGAAATCTGGGCTGGAGGATCAGCCCTGCCCCGCATAAGCTACGTGACCCTGGGCAAGCCCCTTTCCTTCTCCAGGCCTCAGCTTCCTCGTCGATAAATCAAGCAGGTGGACCAGGAAGTTTCTAGTCAGCTTCCTTCAGCTCTGGTGACCTAGTACTAGGAAAACTTGTGCAATATCAACACAAAGAACTGCAGGCATGGCTGCCCCCCTCCAAAGCCCTTTCTAGAACGGGACCCTCTGTCCCCATCATGCCAGTCAGTCTCAGGTATTCATAGCCTTGGGCCACATCTAAGCTCTATCTCAAGTAATTCTCCTGCCCCAGATGCCACCCCCAGCTCTCTGGATCTGAGCAGCTGGTGGGGGAGGGAAGGGCAGTAACAGCCACACAAATCCTCCAGCCACTGTGCCCCAGTTTAATCTCCCACCAATCTGGGATTATCCCATCCAAGCTCCAATCTCCTTAGGGTGTGTGTGTGTGTGTGTGTGTGTGTGTGTGTGTGTGTATCTGTGTCTGTGAAGGCCTGGGGTCCCAGGTTCAGGGTTCTGTTAGTTATGCCCTCCTTGCCTCAGTACTGTCACCAAAAGAACCAGGCTCCTCTCCAGCCAGCCCCACCCCATTCCCTGAGAAGTAAAGGAAGAACAACACCATGTAGGGGCATTCTTGTGCCAGTCACTAGCCCCTTCCCACAAGCCCCTGGGGATTTGCTATTCCGGACAGAGGTGGGGAACCTGGGAACGAGAGAGAGAGGATGCGGTTCCCTCCCTGCACAGACTTCCAGGCACAAAAATAGCAGAGCAATAAATACCCACAGTGATGTGGATCTGCACAAAGATGCACACAAATGCACAGACCACAGAACGGCCACAGTGACACAAGACTCCCTGGGTACCCCCAGCACCCATTCCCTGCCTCCTCCTCCCTGGCCTGGCACTTCCTGTGGGAACCCTAAGCTTTGTTAGATCAACTCTGCACACCTGCCCCCTCCCCTGAGTCCAGCTGTGCTCTATTTACTTGGCAACCAAGCGCGCCTCTGTTCTTTCCTAGCTACCATGAACCAGGTGATAAGCCCTCCCCAGGGCCTCCCAAAGAAGAAGGGGCTATTTATACCCCAACCAAGAATCCCCGCATTGCTCCACCATCAGGATCACTTTCAAGGACCTATCCTCAGCAGAAAAGACCCCACCTCCAAGAGGAGCTCATTGTTCCCACAAAATCTAATTCTTTTAAGGCTGGAGACCTGGGGCCCTGCCAGTCTTGGCTCCACACTTGTTGCTGCATCCCTCAGACCACCATCTCCTGGAGGCCACACCCTACTCAGGGGACAGATGCAGGGCCCTGTGGCAGAGCTATCCCTGGGAGGGCTTAGTGGAGAGAAGAGGAAGTAGGGCTCAGCAGGCACAGGTCAGCCCCCCTTGTCTCTCAGAGCAGCCTGAAACACTCTCATATAGTAGCACCCTCTAGATTCTGGGATGACAAAGATGAGGAGCAAGGAAAGAGCCCTGAGTGCGCCTATTTAAAAAAAAAAATGCAACTTTAAATTAAAACAAACAAACAAACAAAAAAAAATGCAGTGGGAAAGCTGGGGGCCTGACAGCAAAAACTTCCCAAAGGAACAGTGCACAGCTGACACACCACCACTATCTGAGGGAAAGGCGAGTGACAGGAGAAAAGACCCAGGGGTGGAGCAGGGCTTGAGCAGACATCTGCTATTTTTCATTCTTCAGGTCTGGCCCCTAGACCTCTAATACAGCCCCCCTCCCCATAAATTTCTCATTTCTACTGGAAACTCTGTCACGTCCCTCTGGATTCTGTCCCTTGAGGGAGGGCCAACAGTGGAACTCAGCATCACCTGCGAGCCCTGGAGCAGGGCTAGACAATCATTAACTGGGGCACCCTCCTCCCTCACCACCCCCAGCCTGATGTTCTTAGTAGGGGCAGAAGCCACCCTCCTCCCCCTGACAGAGCTCTGCCTGAGCCTTGCAGGCAGCTGCCGGGGACAGGCAAGTAGATTTCCCTGGCTGGCATGTTTTGCCCCTGGGATTCATGTCCACCCCCAGGGCATCTCCTGTCCATGTCCCCAATCTGATGTTCCTTTTGTACACTCTCTCTTTTCCTCTGTCCCCTTCTGGTTTCTGCAGGGGCTCTGAAATAGAGAAACAATAGGAAGAGGCCGACAGCCACAGGGGTGGAAAGTATTGGGAAAAGGAAAACAGAGCACATGGGGACCAGGCCTCAGGAGCCCACATCCCCACACAGCTGACCTGTGGGCATTCATGTGTGCGCATGCATGAACATCCACTAGCCCGGGCCCCTAGGCCTGCTCACACCCACGCATGTGTGGTGGCAGCTGCTTGGGCCGCTGAGGAGGAGTGGTAGGGTTGGCTGTCCTGGCAGAATTTAAGGGCTGAGGGCTCTGGAGAACCTAGGAAGGGGCTGAAGTTGGGGCGGATGGGAGCAGTTCAGATTTCCTCTCCCTGCCCCACCCTCATCTGTTTTGTCTGTTTCCTTCCCAGGAAGAGGTGGATAATCAGCTCCATTCTCTACTTCCGTGAGGGGCAGGAGGGGGTGGGGGCTGAGACAAGTGTGTTTCCAGTGCCAAGCAAGGGTGTGCTGAACGCAAGTGTGGGGTGAGGTCCAGGAGGAGAAAACAGAAGCAGGTAGATGGTACAAGGACACAGGCCTCTGTGACCCCCCCCCATCCCACCCAGTTCTGAGATTATTTCTACTCCTCAGTTGCCAGCCCAGGTTTGGGACCATCTGCAAGCCTAGCTGAGAAGAAACAAAGGGGTGTGACCTTGCAGGAAGGAGGCCACATCAGAGGCACCCCCACCTCCCAGCTCCCCTTGGTGGCCCTTGTTTGCTCCCCACCAGGCCTGCCCAGCCCCTGATCAACCTTGCTGCCCCGTGGCTCTGTTCCCAGGGCTCTTTCTGGGTGATAAGAGGGGAGGCATCAGAACCCTAAAACCAACACCTGGATGCCAATCCAGCAGGCCCCAGCTGCCTACTCTGAGGGTGGCAGCACCCCTCCCCCACCTCCCAGCCACCCAACTGTCTACCCAGAGCCGCAAAAGAGTGTCTGGGCACCCCGACCCACACTTAGTGTCCAAGCCTTTTCCCCACATCTCCCACCAGCTCTGTCCTTGGCATGAACCCCCACGGGCAGGTTGGGAGGTGGGGGAGGGGCTGCATCTACTGTCACATTTACTCCACTAATCTCTCCTTTCCTTCTCTCCAGGTAAGATTAGGGAAATGCACACATCTATAGCAAGAAAAGCAGGTGCTAGAAACAGAGAGGGACTTCCTGGTGATGCGAGAAGCTGGAAAATATGTTCAGTGTCTCAGGAGGAAGATGGCGTGCCCTCTTCCCTAAGGCCCTTCTCAGCCACCCCAGGGTCTACCAAGGCTGGGACTCACCCCTGGAAGTGTCTTCTGTTCGTGCAGGGCACTCTGGGCCTTCAGGGCTGAATCGCGGGCACAGTATGTCAGGAAGGCACATCCTGAGGAGGGGCAAGGGCAGAGGTAGTCAGGGGGTGAGTTTCCAGCCTCTCCTCCCTAAGACCCCCCCCACACACACACATAGACAGAGGACAAAGAGATGTTCCTTTCTTGCCCTCTCCTGCCTCCTGGGGTGGGAGGTATCTAAGAGGGGAAGACATTCTGCCCCAGGAGTGGAGTGGAGACCTAAGGTTCTGAGTGTTCCCAGTGATAGCAAGTGAGGCACTTGAGCTGCTAGGAGGTGGGACTTGGAGGGGCCCGTGGCTGGCAGCCCTCTTCCCAGCTGGTCTCCTTTCCCCTTTCACATCCCTCCATCTTGGTCATCAGAACCCCTTTCCTCTCCTATTTTCCCTGTTTACTCAGATCTCCCCAACCCTACAGGGCCAGGTACATGGTGGAGAGTGAAACTGAGAAGGACCGGAAAACACAGTTAGCCGGAAGTGCCTTTTCCCCAGGCCCAGTGATAGAAGGGATGTTAGATGGCCCAAACATCCTCGGTGCTTCCAGGTTCTGACCCCAGGGTCAGCCCTGCTTAGCCACAGAGCCCTGGGAGAGAGGCCTCAGGGGCATCCTCCTTAACTTTCTGACCCTTCCCCATTTCCCAGATTGCTACCAATCTGTCATTCATTCCTCACTCCCCAAGTCCCTCCCTCCTCTTGCAGTCCTGAGGCTGCCCTGTCCAGGCAATCTCCACTCTCTACATGGAGCCCCTGCCCCTATCTGAAGCTGCTCAGATGCTCAGTCTTCACACACACACACACACACACACACACACACACACACACACACACACAGAGCCCAGTTCCTTATCTCTCAAACCAGCTCTCTGTCCCTCCATCCTTTCTTAAAATCATCCTGTGGTATAAACATCTGTCTCCATCTCAGGGATCTGCATCTCTAATCTCTACAGGCCTCTGGACAACTCTTCACCCCAGTGAGCCCCCATTGGTCCTCTGTCCCAGAGTCCCCTGGTCGCTCTAGCTGAGTTTTCCTCCAGCCCCTCCATCCACAGTTCCCAGCTCCTGGCCTCTTCTTCCACAGCAGACCTTTCCAGCCACTCCATCTCACCAGCCTGGTTGTTCTCCTCCCAGCCTCTTAACCACCCACTGTCACCTCTCCAGCCTGGCCTGACCCCTCACCCTTGTGCAGCCCGGTGTACTTGTCCTTGATGACAGTCAGCTCGAAGATCCGACCAAACTGCTCGAAGATGGGCTTCAGGTCCTTTTCCTCCAGATGCCTCGGGATCTGCCCCACAAATAGCTTGATGGCATCCGGCTCCTTCATTGGGGCGGCCCAGGAGGAGGGGCCGAGGGGAGCAGGGAGAGGCCCAGAGGCCAGGGGAGCTGCCCAACAAGGAGGCAAGTGGTGGGGGCCGGTGGCCCAGCCGGGGCCAGCTTTCCCTTTGGCCCCCAACCACACTGCTGAGCGGAGGAGCAGCTCTTCACACAAAGGAGGCCCAGGAGTTGAGGGCTAGGGGTCAGGGGTCTAGGCAGACACTGCTGAGCCACCAGGGGGCATAGCCCAAACAAACGATCTTCCTCCCAGAGGTCTGGCAAAAATCCCAGGATGGGGGTCAGTGTGGCCAAAACCCGGAGGGTTGGGGTGGTATCGAGGGTTCTGGGGCTCAGGAAGGCTGAGAACTGGGGGTGGCAATGAGAGTGGAGGTGGGGGAAAGGGCCTGAGAAAGGAGATGGGGAGGAGACTGAGGGGTTCAGGGCCTGAGATATGGTTGCCAGCAGCTTCAGTGAGGGGAGCCCCTCCTGATGTGGGGCAGGTGGAGCTCTCGTTGGTTCCCCGGGGAAGACACTTCCCCTGTGGCTGATCCTTCTGCTGGGTCCGAAGATCCCTGATGCCAGATGCTTGATTTCTGATGGCGGCAGGGCTCCGGGGGTCCCTTTTGCCCTGACGCCTCCCTTCAGGTCCTCCCCTCAGCCCCCCTCCCACCCCCACCCCGGACCCCGGGCCTGGGCTGCTGCTGGCTGCTCCCGCCGCTGGGGCTGCCTGCGTTCCCGGTCACCTGGGTCCCGGAGCTCTGCTCTCCGGCCGCGCTCTCCTCAACAAAAACCTCCCCCCTCCACACCCCCTCCCCACTCCCACCTCCTTTCCCCTGACATCGGTGATGTCAGTCTCAGGGGCAGAATACAAATTCTCTACCCTGGAGGGAGACGCACAACCCTGGCAAGAACCACGCCTTCTTTTTATCGCCCTCCTTCCTGACTCCCTTCCGGCCCCCAGAAGAGCAGCTGGCCCTGTTGATAACTACCCTTCCCCCATTTTACTCCCCCATCAGGAGTTAAGCATAGGCACTAAGATGGAGAATTTATAGAGGAGCCCTAAGGTGGGGTCCATTGTTCCGGGGGCTGGAGCTGTCCCCGGTGCTGGAAGAGAAGACCCAGGAGAAGGGAGCTGGGGGTTGGGAGGAGAGGGGTGCTGGCATTTGGGGAGCCTGGAGTGGGAAGCCAAGGAAAGAAACCATGGAAAAGAAAATGGGATAGGACAGTTGGGCAGATTGAGGGGGACAGAAAAGTGCATGTGGGGAAGGAAGCCGGAAAGAGTCTGGAGGGAAAAGAGTAGAGAAACCCAGAGAGAAAAAAATGGAAAGGGAGGCGGGAAGGGGAGAGCAGGGTGAAATGATTACAGAAAGGGAATTACATGTTTTCACGAAAAGGAACCAAGAAAAATGATAGGTTTCTGGCATTTGCCGACATCCCCTTCTTTCCCTCTGGGGGGTTTGTGTGTACACGAACGTGGGCTGGAAGGCAGCCGTGGCGGTGGGAGCTCTCAGTGTAAGCTCCTTGAAGACCAGGACGCCGTTTAATTCAGCCTTTTACTGCTCACGGTGACGAGCGCCGTGTTTGTTCCTGTGTAGTAGGTGCTTAATGAATACTCCATTCAAAGACCTCTGCCGGGAGTACATCCCTGATGCCTCCAGTGGGGAGACACACAGCTGTCAGCCTCCTTTAGGGTGGAGAAACCCAATTATTCCTTGCTGGCTGCTCCTTCCACTTGGGCTCTTTGGGTGGGACTTGCTCTAATTGATTGAAGCGGGAAGGTATGGCCAAGGAAGCACATCTGGGGGCCATCAACTCCTGCAAGCACCCTGCTTCCTTGCGTGATCAGTGAGCTCCCTATCTGGAAGGAGCTGGATCCGCCGTGCACAGGGCGCCAAGCCTGCTCCCAGCGAGCGCAGAGAACACCTGCGGGCCGCGGGGAGCGCCACGGACCTCACTCCTCTGCAGCGGCAGCCCTGCCCCACACCGGGCGCTCACAGACCAGCACTCCAGCCTTTGTAGAATACTCTGTCTGTCATTTCCTTCTTCACCCTGGGGTGGGGCTGATGTCTCCTCAGTGTTATTGGTGTCTCTGAAATGTATCCCCATTGAATCCCAACAGCCTCCAATCCTCAGCTATCAGGGCAGGTGGCCTCCTCTTCTAGAAGTGAAATAATAGTGACATTTAGCACTTATATGACACTTACAGTGTCCCAGGCATTGTTCCAAAGGTTATACTCTCTCTAACTCATTAAACCCGCGCCACTGCCCTGTGAGGTGATTTCTGTCACTGTCTCCAAGTAGAGATGAAGAAACCAAGGTGCAGAGCTAATAACTTGCCTAAGGCCAGGAAGCTAAAAAGAAGTCTGTCGAGATGGGAGCTGGGCACACTCCTGAATGCACACACTTAACTCCCACATCAAACACTCCCCTTAGGAGTGGGGCAGTGGCTAAGCCTGGCTTTTCTTCCTCTTCTAGCTTCATTTGCACCTGGGCCAGACATAGTCTTTTTGTTGCTTGATTCTCTGTTGTCCACCTACCATCTTTCCTTAGCCTGGGTTTCTGTGGCCAGGAGCCACATCCTGGCAGGCAGGGGTGTGTGTGTGTGTGTGTGTGTGTGTGTGTGTGTGTGTGTGCTTCAGTGTATTTCATCATGTAAATGCTCAGGTCCTCCCAATAGGTCCCCTAAGATGGTGAGAGAGAAAAGTGGTGGACTTCATGACAGGCATTTGGACTATGAGACTGGCAGTATCAGAGAATCAGAACGTACAAACATATTCTCCAAAGGAACTTTCCATTCTCTGCCCCTTCCCTACCACTCCTTTCTTGCTTTCTAATCTGATCTCTGTATTTATGGAGATGTTAACCAGATCACACGCTCCAAGGATAGAGAAGGGAAGACCCCATAGCCTGGTTGATCTCATTACTCTGTGTCTTCTCAGCAGATCTGCCGCCCTGCTGCTCATCCAGGCTTGGGCCTAATCATATTAATTGAAATATTAAACATTCACGAAAATGAATTTCAATGAACTCCTCTCTCACTCCTCCTTCCAGTCAGTAATTTGGGAGACAGCTGCAGGCAGAAAAACATCTCCACTTTTTCCCTCATTCACTAGCCCCCAAGTGGGAGGTATCAGTCTAAGAGGAGAGGCAGGGTCTCAGAAGGGGAACAGCTCTTCTTAGGCCCTCTGGCTGAATATGGGTGTCTGTATCTCTGATGTTCTTCTAGACATGGGAAAAGGAATCCCTATGACATAAAGACTGGGGTGGGGGTCCCATTCCTCAGGAGCCCATTCTGGGGAGCTTTGCTCTAGAAGGAAATATGGCTTCAAGTCCAAATTCCTCCAAGATATTCTCTCTCTCTCTCTCTCTCTCTCTCTCTCTCTCTCTTTCT
>NW_004524624.1:9160808-9164024 GCF_000260255.1 Octodon degus | reverse complement strand
AATTTTCCAATGCCCATTAAAAAAGTAAAATTACTTTTTTAATTTTTTTTAATGTTTCCTTTCTTTCCTTTTTTTTCTATGGTCAGCTCAGCCCACCCTGGAGGTTGGGCTGGCATGGCATGTGGTGCTGGTGATTGAACCAAGGTCCCTGCATGCTTGCCTAAGCTTTCCTAAGCAGGCGCTTTGGACCACTGAGTTATCTCACCAGCCCTAAAATTACTTTTAATAATGGATTTTATTTAACTTGCTATGTCCAAAGTAATATGTAAACATGTAACCAATACCAAGTTGTTAAGGAGTTATTCTACACTTTTTCACTAAGCCTTCAGTATACAGAGTCCATTTTCTATTTCCAGCACATCTAGCACAGTCATATTCCAGATGTTTGAGAGTGCAGGGGCTCAGGGTAGCCATACGGGGTTGTGCAGCTCCAGGCTTCTTCATTTGCTTCTTTGGGGCTTGTCCAGTAAGAAACAGGCAGGTCTAGTTAGCGACTGGTCCTGTCAGAAAATAACCCTTCTGACAGATGGCTGCTTATCTCCCTCTCTATTCACGCTCCCCCCTGAAAAACAGACAACCAACCAAAAGGATTACTAACCTAGAAGGGGTTCCTGGCAATTGACCTCTTTCCTGGCCTGGGAACTATCAACATTTTCTGAGTTCCCAGTCTTTGCTGAGAAAAATAGAGGCAGACTGTTAAGGAAGCCCTTCCCTCTGTCCCAGTGGCTGATGCTGAGCTCACTTCTCAAGCTATTTCTTCGCTCCTTGGGGAAGTTGTTCAGAAATCCGAAAAGGCAGACCCCCTTGTGGGTTCTCTTCTCCACCCCCTCAGAAGGCCTCAGCTAGTTGTGATATCTGTGGGTGTGGTAGCTTGGTGTGGGTGTGGGAGCTTGCTGTGTGTGTACTGACAGACAGGCTCCTGCCCTCTCCACATCACTATTTTCGGCTTTCTGGTTTTATGTTTCATTTGCCTTTCTTAATTAGAACCTAGAAAAACAAACCTTGAAGACCAATTCTCTGGGGGCCAGGGAGATGGCTCAGTGGAATAAGTGCTTCCCTGGCAAGCGCAAAGGACTGAGTTCAATCCCCGGTTCCACCAAAAAAAAAAAAAAAAAAAAGACCAATTCTCTTTTTCTTTCCATATTTAATGGAGAGTGGGGGAAATAATTTAGAATTTATGAAGTGTATAGGGTGAAGAAAAATACACACACCTGTAATCCCAGCACTTGGGAGGCTGAGGCAGAACTTTGGTTAGTTCAAGGCCAACCTGCACGACATAGCAAGATCCTCAAACAAAACCCAACGAATCAAAACAAAACAAGAAAAAAAGGCAGTTCAAAAAGGGGTGCTGGCGCTGGGGATGTGGCTCAGTGGTAGAACTCCTATCTTGCATGCACAAAGATTCGATTCCTAGCACTAAAACTAAAACAAAAACCATGAGGCTGGGGATTTGGCTCAGCGGAAGAATGCTTGCCTAGCAAGCTGGAAGCCCTGGGTTTGGTCCTTGGCATCAAAAACAAAAAATAAACCTCTCCTAAAAAACAATTCAATAAAAAAAAAAGGTAAAATCAAAAAAGACCAAAAACAAACAAGGCAAGAAAATAAAAAACAACCTAAAGGAGGAAATTGTGCAAGGATGCTCCCGCAGGTCTTTTCCAGCATCCTGAGAAAGTTCCTTTGCAAAAGTGTGCTCTGGGTGCTCTGGGTCCAAGACTCCACTGACAAATGTCCACAGGAACCATGTAAGGTTGGTAAGGAAAAAAGCTTGGATAAGCTTTGGATAAGCTCCAAGATTCCTCCAGCATCTGACCAGGTAAGGAACCAACTTCTGAGAGAGCCGGTCTTAGGAAACTTTTTCCTATTTTGTCCTAGTCTAGGGCTAAGAAAAAAACATGACTTGAGATTAGGTAAGGCCAGTAAGTGAGAAATCAGTCCCAAATTTATATTCATCGGAGCCCTCACCCCTGTCCCTCAAGGTCGCGTCTTAGCTGCAGAGCTGGGCCCCAAGGTTTCCTGGGATTCTCTCGCTAGCAAGCCGGGTGGATGGAGTGAGGGAGGATTGGTGGGGCGGGGACAAGGGCGGGGCAGAGGGCGGGGCCTCGCTAGCCCGCGGCCCGTCGCCTTGACGACCGCGGCAAGATGGCGGCGCCACAGGACCGGCGGCTGGGACCCGAGCCTGTGGTGCTGAGTCCCGAGCGGCTGGAGCAGCTGCGGAAATTCAAGGTGCATGAGTTCGTACTCCCCACGGCCGCCTCCATTAAATGCTGTTTCCCAGGACAAGGCCCCCCAGACAGCGAGAGGGGCCGTGAGAGGAGGAGGCTGGGGGAGCCGTGCGCAGATCGAGGAGGGCCCCGGGGACACCTCTGGGTAGATCTTGGGGCTTCCCGGCCGCGAAGCCAAGCTGGACGCGAGACTGCAAGTGTAGGAAAAATTAAAGCAGGAATCTCGCGGAGAAATAGGCCGAAATTACTGCCAAATAGGTCAAGTTAGGTACAGTAGAAAGAACTTCGGTCGGGATCCGACCTTAATGGAAGTTCCAAAGTCTGAGCTGAAGGCAGGGGAAGAGATGTCGAAGGAAGTCGCGGGGCTTAAGCGGGTAGCACCCCGGGAAGGTCCAGGCTTACACGCGCTGGTTGCTTCTCCCAGTCTTTCCACCTCCAGGTTGGACCCGGATCGGCCCTTCAGGGCGCGTGACCCTTTACTCTTTGCTCCGCAGATCCAGGCCCGGATTGCTAATGAAAAGTACCTAAGGACCCACAAGGAGGTAGAGTTGCTTCTGAGTGGCTTCTTCAGGTAGGTGATCTTCCAGACTGCCCTTGGACAACTGCTGGGTAGTTTCATCAAATCTTACTCAGGATAGATGAATGTCAGTGTCTTTTCTTTCAGTGTTCCCTGTTGCCTCTAACTTCCTTTTTTTTTTTTTTTTTTTGGTGGAACCGGGGATTGAACTCAGGCCCTTGCACTTGCCAGGGAAGCGCATATTCCACTGAGCCATCTCCCCGGCCCCGCCTCTAACTTCTTAAAACTTGGAAAAAATCCTAAAATCAAAAATTTTTTTCAAACACTTGGATTTGTGGTGCTGTGGCTTTCTTAAGCAGTCTCTTAGCGATTTCCTTTAGTTATCTCTAAATTCTTTTTCTGTGTGCGTTTGTTTTTGTGGCACTGGGCATTGAACCAAGGCCTTTCACATTGAGCTACATCCCCAGCCTTTTATTT
>NW_004524624.1:9149981-9159558 GCF_000260255.1 Octodon degus | reverse complement strand
TGCTGGGGGATTGAACCGCGGTCCCTGATGCTTTTGCTAAGCTTGTTCTAAGTAGGTGCTTTAGACCACTGAGCCATCTCTCCAGCCCCAAAGACCCAGGTTTGATCTCCAGTACTACATGCCATGCTGGCCCTGTGCCGAGCCAGCCACCAAAACAGGACATGGTGTCGCACGCTTGTAATCCCAGTGCTGGGAAGGCTGCACTATCTTCCTCTCTGAGCTGCATAGTGAGTCCCTATACCAAATAAATAAATAAATAAATGATTTTTTTAAAAATTGGGGGGCCGGGGAGATAGTTTATGCAGTGGCATAAGCGCCTGCCTGGCAAGTGTAAGGTCCCAAGTTCTATCCCAAAAAAAAAAAAAAAAAAAAAAAAAAAAAAGAGCTAAACAAGATCACTAATAGGATTTCAAAATGTTAAATTCAGAGCCAGGCATGGTTGTACATGCTTGTAGTCTCAGCACTCAGGAGCTGAAACAGGAGGGCCACAAGTTCAAGGCCAGCCTGGGCTACATAGTGAGACTCTGTCTCAAGAAAACAAAACAAGTAAATAAGCAAATTCAGATGTCTGGCCCTTCCCTACTTGAGAACATTGTAGAAAAACTCTAAGGATTGACAGCTACTTATTTATAGTTAGGCAAAAAGGAACGTTTTCTGGCCTACCCGGAGCATCATCTTTCCTTCCTGCGTTTCAGCCTGGCATTTGCTTGAATGGAAAAATCTATTGCAATGAAAAACAACTGAAGAAAGAAAGAAAAAGGGGGCTGGGGAGATGGCTCAGAAGAATAAGTGCTTGTCTGGCAAGTGCAAGGGCCCGAATTCAAACCCCAGTTCTGCCCAAAAAAAAAGAAGAGAGAGAAGAAAGAAAGAAAAACTGGAGCACCAGTGAATGAAAATAATAGAACTGTCTCAAATACTGTGTGGCCATAGTCACATCAGCAAGGTTTAAATAATAATGGCTTCATTTCCAAGCCTGGGATTGTTTCTCTACCCCAGCACTCATCATGTTATGCTGTCACTGCCTTCTCAATCTTTTGCTGCTGTTACTGCTCTAGTGCTCCATGCTGGTAGTCATGTGTGTCATCAGCGCCTGCGCAATGACAGCCTTTTTTTTTTTTTTTTTTTGCGGAACCGGGGATTGAACTCAGGCCCTTGTGCTTGCCAGGCAAGCGTGTATTCCATTGAGCATCTCCCCAGCCCCTTGCAATGACATCTTGATACAGTTTTGCTGATCCATCAGCAGCTCTACAAAAGATAAGTTTATGCAGGGCATGGTGGTGCACACCTGCAGTCCCAGTGCTCGAGAAGCTGAGGCAGGAGGACTGAGAGCTCCAGCCCAGCCTGGGCTACATAGTCTCACAAAGGAGAGAGACAAAATTACTGTTTCCATTTTACCAGTGTCTCAAGTTAGTCTCAGAGAACTCAAGTACCTTCCTCATATTGAGCTAGGATTCAGCACCCTTTTTCTTTTACTGTATTGTGCCATAAGCCCTTGTGCTTATAACCTTCCTCTAATCAAAACCGCATCTCAATCACTTGGTGCTAGAAAGGCTTTCTCGGTGTGTGTGCTAGACCTGAGGTTCCAACATCAAAAGACAAGGGTAAGAGGTCTCGGGGCTGGGCTGTAGCTCTGAGACAGAGCTCTTGCCTATGCATAGGTCCTGAGTTCAAGCTGCAGCCCTCAAAAAGAAAATAAGAGGGTACATCTGAAGAGCTGCTTTTGCTCAGACCTCTTTGTTTTTTCTTCAGTCTTACTGTTCATACTTAGACATTTCTCTGAGGGCCAGCAGACATAGAAGACAGAGAGAGACAGGAGACAGGGAAAAGAAAACATTGAAATCTATCGAGTTGGTCTGTGAAGGTCGGGTTCATTGAGGCTGTGGGTAAGGCTTGGGCAAAATAAAGTTGAGAAGTCATCTATCAGTGTTAGCACTTTTTGTACCATTTCTTCTAAAAGGAATTAAAGGTGATGGTTCCTATTCTGAGGAGCTTGCAATTCAAGCTAGGAATCGTTCCTGCTGAGAGGTTGGTCATGGCCATGAAAAGCCTGAAGTGAATCACCATTTGCTTGCTGCACAAACAAGGACTGTGAATACTGTTGCAGTACTGGTCAGAGGTGGCCCTGCTTCTGTTTGTCCTGGAACAGTTTCTGGAGGAGGCTAAGTCCTGGCTGCTTCGGGGCCAGCCCAAGGCACCTTCCTTTTTGTTCCTTACCATCCCCTCCCAAGGCCTTACAGGTTTTCCTTTTGCTGTCCCTGAAACTCCCTGCGTGGAATCCTCCTGGCTTCTTTTAGGCCTATTCTGGGGGTGGAGGGGGATATGTTTAAATGTGAGGGTTTGCTTTTTGTTTGTTATTGTTCCTTCCTTTGAGTGGTACCAGAGTGAGTGAGAACCTGCTCTGGACTTCTGGCTTTTTCTTGTGGCATCACTTCTGGCCTTTGACTAAGATCGAGTGTATGTTTCATGTCACTTCCTGTGAGAAGAGGGGCATGGGCATGGGCCCCCAGCAGCTTGCCTTTGCTGTCCTGCTGCGCTCTGCCCCTCATCTGAGCTATGAGAAGCTCTGAGCTGGGCTTAGGAGGAAGTGAACTGCCTGCTTGAGTTTTATGGATTCTAGTGATTTATGGCCATTCAGTCATAGTGTTCCCATCTATTCACAAACTAGTGTACAGAATTTATGACCTTTGTTTTGTTTTGTTTTTTTCCAGAACCGGGGATTAAACTCAGGCCCTTGCACTTGCCAGGCAAGCGCTTATTCTACTGAACCATCTCCCCAGCTCCAGTGCCTTAGTTTTGAGCCTGAAAAATAAAAAGAGTAGTGATCACATCTACTAGAAACCTCAGATTTGGGGCTGGAGATATGACAGTCTTATACTAGAGAAAGGCTTTTTGGGACAGGGTCTTGCTATGTAGTCCAGGCTGGCCTCAAGCCTGTAATGATCCTCCTGCCTCAGCCTCCAGAGTGCTGGGACTACTGGCCTGAGCCACCATTCCTTGCTTTATTTGCTGTCTTTATGAACTTGGGCAAATGATTAACCTTTTGGAGGTTTGGTTTCTTCATATGTAAAATGAGGGCACAGCAATTGACATTTGACAGATGTTGTAAAGTGAGATAATATTTGTGAGCATATGTTATGAACCATAAAACTTGAGGGGATGTAAGACATTTTCGGTGCACTGGGACTTGGAGTGTTATCATAGTGCAGGGCCAGGAACTATCTGAAGGTCATCTTTCCAGGTGTGTTTATTCCCTCCCCTCTGCCAGGCAAATTCATGGTTAACCGGCCTCACAACAGTGTGGCACTGCCTATCACACCACACGTGAGTCCACTGAGCACCGTGTAGTGGGTAGCTTCCTGACCCTGGCTTGATACTGACTTTGTGAAAATGTTTGTGAAACCAGGCACGGTGGCACACTCTACAATCCCAGCACTGGGGAGGCTGAGGTAGGAAGACCATAAATTTGAGCCCAGCTGAGGCAGTATAGTGAGAAAAAAAAAAGCTGGGAATGTAGCTCAGTGCACAGGCCCTGGGCTCAAGCCCCAGGACTGCAAAATAAAATAATAAGCTTTTGGAATGCCATGCCCCACCAGGGTGAAGCACAGCTCTTTCATGAAATTAGCAATAGCCTAGGCTTTTTTTTTTTTTTTTTTTTTTTAGTTTTTAGGGAAGGGTCTACAGGGTATTCAGGGTCTCACTATTAGATCAGACTCGTAGTGATCCACCTGTTTACAGCCTCCCAAGAGCTGAAATTGCAGGCACATGCCACCATGCCCAGTCTCAATTCCGGTCTTAGCACACCCCAGGGGCAGGGCTGGCACCGCAGGTCCGGGGATCGAACCCCTGGCCCCTGCACCTGTGCGCAGCCACTTTCATCCACTGAGCTATTTGGCCAGCCCTTGGCCTAGGCTTTTTTTTTTTTTTTTTTTTTTGGTGGAACTGGGGATTGAACTCAGGCCCTTGCACTTGCCAGGGAAGTGCTTATTCTACTGAGCCATCTCCCCCTGGCATAGGCTTATTGCCATTAAGATTTTTTTTTTTTTTTTCTGTACAAGGTCTCACTACACAGATCAGACTCATAGTGAGCCTCCTGTTTTCAGCCTCCCAAGTGCTAGGATTACAGGATCGTGCAACCATGCCCAGTCTCAGTTGCCATCTCAGTACACCCTAGGGGCAGGGCCAGCAGGCCAGGAATCAAACCCCTATCCCTATGCGCCATTAAGATGTTTTACTACTGAGTTGAAGAAAATTATGAATAAAAGGTCTTTGTCCAAGGTCCCTGGGGTAGCTGCCTCTAGGATGGTGTGTCACACAGTAATCTGCTATGGGGAGGCGCAGGACCAAAGCTGTGGCCACACCTACCTTTGTCTGCTTCCTCTCTACACTGTCCCTTAATGTTTTCCAGGGAGATGTTCCTCAAACGACCGGACAACATCGTAGAATTCGCTACAGGTGAACGTGGCAGCTTCAGTGTGGGATGTGGTACAGTTGTGCCCAGCTGTGGCCAGTGGGGGTTTAGGCCTGGATGGCCCAGCAAGGGTTCCCCTGCCACGTCTGGGATCCTCCCTCACCTGATGGTCCCCAACGGAGCTGTATCAGAAGGCATTGTTGCTCCACTGTTGATTCCTTAAAATTAGGCCAGATAGGAAATGAGGCAGAACTTCCTCTTGGGGAGGATTAAGAATTTTGAGATTCCGAAAGGAAACGCTGGCTGCCCTTTCCCTGGGCATCTCACAGCAGTCCTGACCCTGGCTGTACATTAGAATCACCTGGGGAGCTTTTAAAACATTCCAGCGCTCAGGCCCCCCACTAGAGATTTTTACTTAATTAGTGTGGGTGGGGCCCTGCCCATAGTTTTAAAGGCTCCCCAGGTGATTTCTAATGGACAGGGGCTGCCCAGCAGGGCTTAAGGTCAATGGTATTTAGAGGGAAGGTGCTGGGCCAGCCAATGGCTTGGGTGCTGTGAACTCTGGGAGCTGTTTGCCTCCTCCAACTGCTTCTCACGATCTAAGTCTGTCTTTGCTGCCACAGCAGATGCTGCCTGTGACTCATTTACTGCCAGTTGTATAAAAACCCTCTTCTGTCGTCATCCTGCGGAGCCTGGCTCTCCTTGGGAGGGGTTCTCAAGGGAGGGCTCCACAGTACTTCAGAGGCAGGAGCTGGCAAGCCAAGTGGAGACGAGAATAATCATTGACATTTATTTGAGCCCCACGATGGGCCCAGAACAGAAAACCCAGGCAATCCCTGAGCCTCGATGGCTCCCTGGACATCAGCAAGCAGCCAGCAAATGGCCTGGTACAGTGTGGCGGGAGTGTCTGATGTGAGCCCTTCCTGGGGCTGTGAGCTGCCCCATCCAGAGCCACTCTAGGGAGGGTCACGCGACACTTATGCTGTAAAGTGGGGCATTCACAGCAGTCTGAGGACTAAGCCATCCTAACTTTTTAGCAGAGTAAGCTGCCTCCTCCCAGTCTTTTCCCCTTGAGTATAGATGATTTCTTTTTGATTTTTATCCCAGACTATTTCACGGATCCAAGACTTCCCAACAAGATTCACATGCAGCTAATTAAAGAGAGGAAAGTGACTTAATTAGCAAAATCACCATGCTCAGCTGTTGGGAGAGACCAGACGGAACCCAGCCTCGGGTAGGTGTTAACTTCACTTACACATGGCATGGCTTCGCTCCTGAGAAAAGCAGCACTGGCTTATTGGTCTGGAGTGTGAGAGAAAGCAAGTGGAGAAGCCAAGGAGGAGTTTCATGAAAGCTTTTGGTTTTCCTGACACTGTTTTGGGGAATTAGGGACTGCAGAGAGGCTCAGAAACTGTCTAGCATGCCAGTGCCAGGGATCTTCCTGTCTGGTGACTTGGATTAGGAGAAATGGAAACACAGGCTGGTGAGCGAGGCAGCGAAAGAAGGGGACTGGCACGAAGCGGTGGGTGCTCCTGCCTACAGCATTTCCCCAGGACACTGAGGGGTCAGGAGCCAGAGCAGCTTCCCTGGGTGCAGCTTGGATAGGGCACCTTCCCCTGTCCTCACTTTGAGTCGGGCTGTGCCATAATGCAGGGAGGACGGATGGTTCCTGGCACCATTATGAAGGCTGGGATTTTTCTTTAATGCGAAGTGGGAAAAGGCTACTTTGCCTTAAATGGTTCTAATTTAGCAGAACCATTTCTGTTTTCTAGGGTCATCTGGATGCAAAGAGCCCAGCTGCCGTCAGCACGGGTTTGCAGGCTGCCTCGGATTCTGTCTGCTGTGGCAAAGGCTTTTAAAGATCCTCATTAAAAATAGACCTTCCTGCTCTCTGTGCCTTATCTCACGGGGGTGGGGACACTGGCCTCTGTCTGCTCCCTGGCAGCCGGGGGCCCCAGATATGGTGGGTCCTCTCTGCAGCCGCACCCAGAACTGGGACCAGAGCAGAGAGCCGTGGGGACCGCAAGGGCCACAGTGGGTCCTGGTGGGGCAGAAACAAGCGAGTTGACATTTCATCATCTTCCCTTCTGGGGGGCTGTACCGGTAAGGTGATGATTAACTTCTTTCCACAGAAGCAGTGGGGAGGGGAGTCGGGCTGGAAGGGTGAGAGAGAATGTGGTTGGACACTCAGGGCATGCATATTGTACAAGGTCACCTAACAGTGACTCAGGTGGGGGACTTTGTCCTCAAGGACTTTTAGGAACAAGCTGCTCATCTAAGAGGCAGGGCATGGGCCAGGTGGCCTCAGTGAAGTCCTTTTCAGGCCCAGAAGACCTGGGATCTTCCGATTCTTCTGTCTCTGGCCTCTACAGTCTGCCTTTCCACGCTCACCTGTGTATCACGTGTCAGTATCACCATGGCAACAGAAGCACAGCCTGAAGCAGGGATTGTGTTAGTTTTACTCCCCGTGCCTCTGCCTGCCTTGTTCACAGCCGCCATCACCCCAAGTAGTAGAAGGGTCAACAAAGCAGGGCATTTAGGGGACTGTTAAAACTATGCCTGATCAGTTGTGGACCAAAAGTCCCCGGAGTTTTTAAGTGGCTCTCAGAATCAGAGGCAGGGGTGGCTCTGACAGACGGGAAGATAGTCTTGTTGAGAAAACCCAAACAAAGCCTTCAGCAAAAACTCGTCCACCAGGCCCTCTGGCGCGAAGCATGATCTCAGACACTCCTGGGCCTCTCTCCCTGTAGAGGGCTGAATGGCTTTCAGAGTGTCGGCAAAGCTCCGGGACTGGGTGAAGCTTCTTCCTGGGGGCTCCTGGTGGAAGGAAGACTGTGTTTCTCCTAAAATGTATACATTTAACATGCATCTCAAAGCCTCAATGAGAAGAAATGTATTTAAAACATGGTTATTGTGCTTCTGCTTTGTGTGAAATACCGTGCCACGTCCTGGAAAAGAACATGGACCTTCTGCCATTCGGTCACTGAGGGTCTGGGGAGGGCGCGTCTTTACGCTTGTATCTTTACCTGCCTGGGTGTCTCATTGTTAGACTGAAAGCTTCATGAGGGTTGGAGCCAAACCTGAAAGTCTAACTTGTTTGCCACTGAAACCCTCGCTCCTAGCAGCGAGTGGGCCGGAGCCGTGCTCAGCCAGCGGAGCCAGCGGTGCCGAGCAGCTGTGCACCGCCAGGGACGCAGGTACCGCAGCGGAGGGGAAGGAGGCTCAGCGGCCCGTGCTGGGCAGAGAACCCAGGAGCTCTCGCTTGGCTGGCAGGTGGCAAAGCCAGAGCTGGCTGCTGTCTGCTCATCCTCATTACTTTGCTAACAGAACTTAAGATTCTAGGAAAACTTTTGCTTTCTAGAAAAAAGGTGGGGGTATAAAAGAACAAGCTCAGGTGGCCCTCCTTTTCCTTTTGACTTGGATCTCAATGTGGTGACGAGAGCTGAGTAGCCACCTTCAGTCACAGGGCAAGGTTGGAAGCCAGTCCTCTACAGTGGCTGTGAGAGCAGATGACGGGATCCTGGCAACTTCCATGGGCTTGGAGGACCTGCAAGATAACAGCTCCCTTCTGACTTATAGGTAAGTAAGAGTGGAGAGTGGTGAGTTCTTTTTTTTTTCTCTCATGTTTGGTACAGGGTCTCACTGCACACTTTGGACTTGCAGTGATCCTCCTGTTTTCAGTCTTCCCAGTGCTGGGATTATGGGTGTGTACCACCACATCTGGTCTTAGTGGCTGGCTCAGCGTGCCTGGGGGCAGGGGTGGTACAGCATGTGGTGCTGGGGATTGAACCCCAGTCCCTGCGCTTGCCCTAGCAGGTGCTTAGTCCACTGAGCTATCTTGCCAACTCTGAGGGTGGTGAATTCTAATTTTTTTTTTTCCGTATCAAGGATTGAACTCATGACCCTGTGCTTGCCAGGCAAGCACTTATTCTACTGAGCTATCTCCCTGGGCCCCTGAATTCTAATTTAAAAAAAAAAAAAAAAAAAAAAAAAAAAAGGCCAGAGTTTAAGTCTGAATCCAGAACTCAGCAGATGTGTGGCCTTGGCTAAGAGGTGATCTTGGGGTTGTTGGGCCAAACCTAATGGGGTGGACGTGCCTGGCCCCAGAGGGTCTTCAAGTTGTCTAGGGGAAGGAAGAGACAGCAGACAGGAAGTGGTCAGATAACTGAAGTTACAGGTCCTGGGCAAAGAAGGTTAGATGTTTCCATGTGGCAATGAAGGGCCTGGGAGGGGTTTTAAGTCACAAGGAGCTCATGAAGGGCAGATGGTGTGGAAGACAAATCAGAGGAAACTAAGACTAGAAATGGAAAGACCTGCAGGGAGATGACCTCTGTGGCCAGAGCCATGGTCATCTGTCATCTGCACATCTCTTCTTGCCCCTCTGTGAACTCTGTCCACTGTGGCAGTTGGGAATGTATTTAACAGCGAGTAATGCAAGACCCAGTTTACAGTGACTTACAGGAAGGTGTCTGCCCACCAAGCAAGGAGTGGCAGCAGGCAGGAGTCAAGGTCTCAGACACTGCCCAGCACCTCTGGCGCTGTGTTTTTCACTTGCAGTCTTAGCCCGTCACCTGCTGGCTGCACAAAGGCGCTGTACTCCAAGTCACTTCCGCACTGAGGCAGGAGAAGGCGGAGCCACACCAGCCCACTCTGTGACTCCGTCTGAACAGGAAGAGGTGATCTCTTGTCCTTTTTCCACCTCACAGGCCCACCTCAAAGTCAGCAGAGACCCCGACAGGGAGCAGAGGGAAGCCGGGAGTAACTGTCAGGTCTGTTGAAGGCCATGTCTGCCTGTCCCGTGCAATAGATGGGTCTTTTTTTCTTCCTTTCGGGGGTGCCTGGGGGGTGTGCTGCAGATTGAAGTTAAGCCTTTGTGCATGTGAAGCAAGTGCTCTACTGCTGGTCTACACACCATCCCTGCTACAGGAATCAGTAAATCAGTGTCAAGCCAGGAGTGGTGGTGCATGCCTGTAATTCCTGCACTCTAGGGAGCTGGTAAGAATTCCAGATTTCAGGGCTGGTGAGATGGCTCAGTGGTCTAAAGCACCTACTTAGAACAAGCTAAGCTAAACAAAGCACAGGGACTGCGGTTCAATCCCCCAGCACCACATGCCAACCAGCCCCGCCCCCTGGTGGGGTGAGCTGGTCACACACACACACACACACACA
>NW_004524624.1:9129072-9149881 GCF_000260255.1 Octodon degus | reverse complement strand
TTTTTTTTATAAAAAAAAAAAAATTCCTGAGCTGAGTAGGCACAGGAATTTCAGCCCAGCCTAGGCACCTTAGTGATATAATAAGACCTTGTCTCAATAAAAGTAAAAAATGAGCTGGGGATGAGGCTCAGTGTGAAGGCCCTGGGTTCAATCCCTAGTACCACAAAACAACACAACAAAATCTCTAAATCAGAGTTGTCGTGGTCTTCCATGAACCTAACATCCAGATGGTTCTCCCAGGGCCCACTGGTACTCAAGACCCCTCACCTCTCTGACTTTAAACACCCTGCCCTGATATCCCAGTGTAGCACCCACTTTGGGGGCTTTGAGCTCTGTCCATTTCCGTCCCCAGATCTTCCCATGGCAAGTAGTCTTAAGACACCATGCTCTGTGACGAGAACATTAACACATGTGCCAAGTCTCTGGATGGTGGCTGCAGGCGTTGGGTCCAGGCTGGCATCTCTGGAATTTCTTTCCTATTTTATGGGGTCAGAGGAGGAGGAGCAGGACTGGGAATGCATGGTGCAATGATGCTGGGCCTTCTTCAGGGTGGCAATGCCCTCCCTGCACCTCACTCCTCCCCTCTGACTTTCCCTAATTCTACTTAGCCAGACCCAGGTCCACATACACACCCGGGTAAGGGCAGCCAGAAAGGGAACATTAGGCATCAATGACACCCACAAGGCTGGTCACTATCTGAGAGCTTTTGTCAGGGATCCAGCTACGCTGCCCGCCTCTGGATTATGAGATTTTATTTTGTAGTGCTGGGGATTGAACCCAAGGTTTTATTATGCATGCTAGTCAAGTGCTGTACCATTGAGTCACATTCTTTGCCCTTTTTCAAAAAAGTATATTTGGTACAGGGTCTCACTGCATAGCTGAGACACGAAGTGATCCTCCATTGTTCAGCCTCCTCAGCACTGGGATTACAGGTGTGCGCCCAGGGGCCGGGCCACTACAGCATGTGGTGCCTGGGATAGAACCCCAGTCCCTTTCTTTTTGAATTGTTGAGACAAGGTCTCACTGAGTTGTCCAGTCTGGCCTTCAACCTGTGATCCTTCTGCCTTCACCCTCTCCCCTTTTACAATTTTTTGAGACAGGGTTTCAATATGTAGTTCTGACAGAGGAGATTAGAGCATTGCCAAGCAGGCTAGGGAAGCTGTGTGACCTGTCAGCAAGACCCCACACTCCTTCACAGGGCAGTTCCCAAAGCCCTGCGGCAGATTTCTGGCAACAATTCAGCAGGGTTTCTTTCTTTTTTGGCGGACAGATATTGAACTCAGGTCCTTGCGCTTGCCAGGCAAGTGCTTATTCTACTGAGCCATCTCCCCGGCCCCCCAGCAGGGTTTCAGTGGGACGCCCTGCACCTGAGGGCAGCCTGAGCGTGGGTTCCCAGCACCCCCTCTCAGGACTGCAATTTAGACGTTCTCTTGAGTTTCAGTGAGATTTGGAAAGTGCGAAAGGACACGTGTCCTGAAGAGCTCGCTGTGGTGGCTGTCCTGACTGCAGCCCACCCTGCTTGCTTTTAGCCTGCTTTTTCCTCTTTTACTCAGCCCAGGCTTACTGCACAGGGCGGGCTTCTCCCTCATTCTTCACTTTTATTAGTTTTTCTTTCTTTTTTTTTTTTAATGTTTCCTTTATTTATTTATGTTTTAATGGTCAGCTCAGCCCAACCTGGGGGCGGGGCTGGCATGGCATGTGGTGCTGGGGATCGAACCAAGGTCCCTGCATGCTTGCCTAAGCTTGCCTAAGCAGGTGCTTTAGACCACTGAGCTATCTCACCAGCCCCTTTATTAGTTTTTCAAATCAACTTTGCCATTGTTTTTTGCTCATTTCATTCAGTTCTTCATTGGGGAAGAGAAGAACCTGGAATTTTACTCCAAGGAGAGAAAGGCAAGCAACCCAAGAGCCTGTGACTGTTGAGCCACTTTTATTTATTTATTTATTTTGGCAGAACCGGGGATTGAACTCAGACCTTGCGTTTGCCAGGGAAGCGCTGATTCTACTGAGCCATCTCCCCGGCCCCTCAAGCCACTTTTAGAAGGAGCCTCCCCATAGCATTATGTTATAGACATGCAGGAGAGTCAGACACCAGGGGGATTCCAATAACAGCCCAGACTGGCCTCGAACTTGCAGGGATCCTCCTGCCTCAGCCTCCTGAGTGTTGGGTTACAGGTGTGCACCACCATGCACAGCTAACCTCCCCATTTAAAAATATTAACTCAGAAGATATGTTTCCTGGGCGCGGAGGTCCGTAGGTGCTCGGTAGAGCGTGCGTGGATGGGCAGCCGCGAGACTGAACTGCAGGAGGAGCTCTGTGGCGGCCAGAAGCAAGTGAAGATGAATTCTGGGCTTCAGGAGGAGGAACTGACGGGCCTTACAGTGTGAATGGGGCAGGCAGAAGGGACAGTGTAGACGCCAGAGTGACTTCTGGGTTTCCTGGGTGGACAGGCAGAGATGGGATTATTCACTGACACAGGGAAGCAGGTAAAGGCAGAAAAAATGGGGGATGAATTCGCCTGAGAGCTTTCCACTGAATGTATAGTTGAGTCTCGGGTTCCTTCAGGGGCTCTGGGGACCAAGAGGTGCACACATGGTAGCAGTTGGGCGCCAGGGATCTTGCTGCCTGGCTGGTGGCTCTGGGGAAGGTTGTGATGGGAAGGTGGCCTGGACCAGGGCCTGGGTGGCCTCTTACAGTGAGAGACACTTTTTTTCCCTTGTGGTTTTTGAGACAAGGATTCACTCTGTACTTTATTTTTTGTTCATGACCTAATTTAACTTTATTGATGTTATAGACAGCATTTCCACAGAGTCACATTATGTGCATGGGGAGGAGCACAATTCAGTCTAGAATTTGGACTCTGGTCTCTCTTCAAGACATATCTTTATCACCTGTCAAATATACTCATTAGATTCTCGTAGGCCTTAATGGTGTCCAATATCAGCTCTCAAGTCTAACACCAAAAATCTCATCTGTATACAAGCTTAGTTAGTATAGGTGAGAACAGAGGCATGATTTGTCCTTAGACAAAATTTCTTCCCAGATATAACCTGTGAAACCAGACAGGCTATATACTTCCAAATACAGTGGTAAGACAAGATTATGCATGACATTCTTATTACAAAGAGGAAAAATAAGTTCTCAGAAAGTTTTAAACATAGTAAAGCAATTCCTGTTAGATTTATTAGATCTTAAAGATTGAAAATAACCTTCTTTGACTTGGTGATTCTGCACCTCTGAGCTCACTGGTGTGGCAGTCTTCCTCCCCACGGTATTCATGGTGACTACCCACATGCCTCTGTAAGGTTGCCTAACCCCAGAGCTTTGACTGAAAGTTTTATGGTCTGTTGAATCCGGGGTGTTGTTCTTACTCTTTTTTTTTTCTTCATAATTTTATTGATAAACAGCAATGAGACAGTTTCAAATCAAATCAGTAGGACAGTTTCAATAACTAACACCCTGCATATATTCTTCTTAGTGGTTAATTGCTGTACAAGATGCGGACTTGAGATCCTATTTACAAACACCATTAGAACAAATCATTCTATTCATTAAGAGAATGTAACTATATATCTATCCTAACCATTTTGAATACACAGATACAAAATGGACATTCATCTGTATACCCTTTTTTTTCCAAGTTCCGTTATTGAATATTATAGGTGTGTAAACTCAGCAAAATATTCTAAAAGAGTCCAGTAGCCCATAATAGCATTGGGTCTTCTGTTTAACTGGCAGTGTCAGAAATTATTGACCCAAGTCCCCCACAGCTCAACATAACAGCATGGCTTTACTTCCTATATTTCGTCTTCATACTTTTCTACTGGATGGTTAAGACCAAGGTAAAGCAGGACCTGTGCAACAAGAGTTGTAGCTTTTGGGACACTTTGTACTTTTTTTTTTATTTATTTATTTATTTATGTGTGTGTGTGGCCAGCTCAGCCCACCAGGGGGAGGGGCTGGCTGGCATGTGGTGCTGGGGGATTGAACCGCGGTCCCTGTTTTTTGCCAAGCTTGTTCCAAGTAGGTGCTTTAGACCACTGAGCCATCTCAGCAGCCCGGGACACTTTGTACTTTAGGCGGGCCTCAAACTCAGTGATCCTCCTGTCTCAGCCTCTCCAGCGCTGGGATCACAGGTGTGCGCTACCACGCCTGGCTGGTAGGAGAAACTTGAGCATCCAGTGATCTGATATTTTCATCCTTATGTTCTATTTTACTTTTGGGTTTAAAAGGAGCTCTCTGGAATTGCTGCACAGGTTGGATCTGACACCCAGAGAGCAAAGCCAGAGCTACTAAGGGGGCACTAGGAAGGCCCCGTTGTGCCACCATTTGACCCACAGCAGTGCTTCTGTGCTGAGGGCCTGCTTGTCCCCAAAGGCGGAGCAGTGCCTCTCACCTGGCCTGGAGAGGGCGGTGGCTACGGAGAGCCTTGCTGTGGCGGGGCGGCCTCTACTGCCCCCTCGTGGCCATTGTCGCACCACTGGAGGTCGTGCGACCCGGGACCGAGCGATTGGGTGAGCCGGCGGGGGAGAGCGGGGGCGCACAGGAGTAAGGCAAAAATTGCGGCCTCCTGCCCTGGATGGTTTGCTCGGAAGCTCCAGGACCTGAGCCAGGTGTAGCGGCGCACACATACAATCAGCCACTTGAGGCTGAGGCAGGAGAGTTTCAAGTTGGAGGACAGCTGGGTAGCCTAGCTATACTTCATTAACAAAAAAAAAAAAAAAAAAAGGCAGGTGAGGGGTGTGGTTCAATGTGAAGGCCTTGGGGGTCAATTCCTGAAAGTGCAAAACGAAAACAACCAAAAAACCCTCTTCAGAATCCAGGCCCTCCCTCTACGCAGTGTGCTTCCACGAGCGAGCGCTTAGATGTTTCTTTCTGAATGTGTCAGAAGACAGAAACCTTGCAAGGTTGCTCCCTCCTGACATCACGCACCGAATGTCCGAGTACTGATGTACTGAGGAGCAAGCTCTTGGGCGCGCCAGCTTTCCGCAGGAAGGAACATCCTAGTGCGTGAGGACAGTGCAACGGTAATTACAGGATAGCTTCAAAGTAAAGCACAGCGTGCAGGCTGTATTATTAATTGCATGTATTGTGTGGCAAGTGTGAGGTCCTGAGTTTGAGTCCAGAACAACAACAAAATAATAGAGCACTCACGAGGCTGAGGCAAGAGGATTGTTGTTGAGTTGGAGATCAGTCTGGGCTACAAAGTGAGCTCAGGACCAGCCTGCAAATCATAGTGAGACCCTGTCTCAACATGAAACACACACACAGAAAATCACAGCAGCTTAGACCTAATCTATAGTAAAAGGCAAGTACAAGCCAGGCACAAGAACCCATGCTTATAATCCTGGCACTCTGGGTGGCTGAGGCAGGAGGATGTCAAGTTTGAGTCCAGCTAAGTGAGCAGTTTAGTTACTCAATGAGACCTTGCCTCCAAAAGGTGAGGGGCAGGGCTGACTGCACAGCAAAGTGAGAAGGCCCTAGGTTCAATCCCCGGTGCTTGGGGAGGGCGCGGGGGGAGGCAAGCACGATGTCTGTTTGGCTTTGGAGCAGCCGCTGCATGATTCCCCTCCTGCTGACCACCAAACCAAACGGATCAGGGGGAGGAGCTGTTAAGAACTGGTAACAGCTGGGGAGATAGCCCAGCAGAATAAGTACTTGCCTGGCAAGTGCAAGGGCCTGAGTTCAATCCCCGGTTCTGCAAAAAAACCAAACCAAACAAACAAACAAAAAACTGGTAACAGCAAGCAGAAACCCCAAAATGGCACCCCAGATTTGGAGGTAGATGTATTTACATGGTCGGGCACTGATCTGAATCATTCCCAAAATATCAGGCCTTGATCTCTGGTGGTCTAGGGCTTATACAGAATAAGCAAGCAGGGAGCACAGAGGCAGAATGGCCTGTCAACTGGGGACTGGTTTATACAGTGCATCACAGTGACCAGCCATTTCTAAGAGAGAAAAAACCAGAACTGGAACAGGAACTATTACCTGGGCAACTTAAACTGAAATATACTGACTGGGGAGGGGACATTTTCAGTTACAAACTGTCCAAAGGGGAAAATGTGGGGGAAACAGTATCCCTCTTGTCCTTTCCTCAGTGGACATTATGGTGTCATCCAGATCCCCTCCTGAAAGACTGAGGCACTCCTATGCCAGTGCTGCAGGGAATTTTGGTGGCTGGCAATTCATTTCCCCTCAGAAACTGCCCTCACTTGGCTGAAAATCAAGAGAGATGACACCCTGCCAGGAACTCAGTCTACGCTGCGTGTAGAAACACGGTCTGACGCCCTTGGCTCAGCGGGGCACAGGGCTGCAGGGCCTCAGCTGTTCAGCAGCCCCCGCCCAATCCTGTGACCTTTCCAAGGAGTACACCCCCATCATACTCACTTCCTCAAATCCCCTTCTCAGAGTACTTTTCCCAAGGAGCCCATGCTGGTAACAATCTGTGACAAGAGAGCTGAAGAAGCAAATTCTAATGTAGGATGTTTAAAGCAGAGTCATCCACTGGCCACCTGGCCTGGCCGGAGGGACCTCGAAGTACACTGGTTACCAGATTCACTCCTACAACAGACCGCTGTGGGAGGGGATGAATGACTCAGCTGAGGTTTGATGAATAAATCAGGTTTTTATGAAGATACTTTGATCTCCAGCATTTAAAGAACCCAAAATCTGAGAATAAGGCCCAGGATTTAGTTATAAGTTTAGATTCCTGGGGCCAGGGAAGATAGCTCAGTAGAATAAGTACCTGGCAAGCACAAGGCCCTGAGTTCAATCCCCAGTACCATCAAAAGAGAAAAGTTTAAATTCCTAACTCTGGCAGGCAGGTCTTTTGGGAAGGACTGAGATTCCTCAGGTCCTGGGGACTGAAGCCAGGGACTGGAGCAAGCTAGGTAAGACTAGAGCTCTACAACTGAGCTACAACTTATTTTAAGTTTTGAGATGGAGTTTCTATATTAAATTGCTCAAGCTGGCTTCAAACTTGAGATCCTCCTGCCTGAGCCACCCAAGCATCTGTGACTATAGATAATACACTACTGGGGGCCTGCCCCTTAGCTCAGTTCTGTAAGTGGCTGCTTCAACAAAGCAGTCAGGCTCAGGTTGCTGGGGTTCGATCCCCACAGCTCAAGCTAACCAAACCTGCCCTGAAGGCATTTGGAGCAAAAAATAAAAATGAAAATAGATTAATACACTACTGAATTGAGTGCTTTTTTTTTTTTTTTTTTTTTTTTAGTAAGGGTTTACAAGGTCTCACTACATAGAACCAGCTCTTTTGTTGACTAACATTGTTTTTTTTAATGGACACTGATTTCTTTTTCATGTCTTATTTCCTTGCTCACCCTTGCCTTGCTTCTACTGTGGTCTTCTTTTTCCATGCTTTTGAAGTGCAAATTTAAGTTTTGTTTTGTTTTTGAGACAGGGTCTTGCTATGTAGCACCGGCTGGCCTTTAATCTGTCTTATGTGGGCCAGGCTAGCCTCCAACTCATGATGATCCTCCTGCCTCAGCCTCCTGAGTGCTGGAACTAGAGACATGTGTCACCATGCCCAGCAGAAGTAGGAATTTAGCTTATTGATTTTAGAATTTTTCTTATTCCTAACATATGTGTATAGTGTGGTAATTTACCTTTAAATCTGCTTTAGCAACATGATGGATATTTTGATGTTTTCGTTTTTATTCACTTCAAGATATTCAGTGTTTTTCCTTGGCACTTTCTCTTTGACATGGTATTACAGTTTGAATATGATCTGTCTCCCAAAAGGTTCAAGGATAAATCCACGGTGAGTTAGAAGGTGGAGCCTGGACAAGGGCTGTCCCCGGCCACTTCTCTCCTCTTCCTTTTCACTGCTTCCTGGCTCCCACAAGGGGAGCAGCTTCCTCCGCCAATCCCACCACCTCGATGTTTCTGCCTTGCTACAGACCTTAAGCAGTGGAGCTAGCTGACCATGGACTGAAAGCTCAGAAACCACGATGCAAAATAAATTGTTTCTCCTGTAAATGCCATCAGGTATTCAGCACAGTGACAAAAAGCTAGCAAATCCATGCATTATTTAAAAGTATTTTTGTTTTCTAAGAATTTGGAGATTTTTTTTTGTACCCTTCTTACCACCAATTTCTAGTTTGACTCCATTGTGGTCAGAGAACCTACTTTGATTCAGTCCCTTTTGATTTGGTGAGATGTTTTATGGTTTAAGATATGGCCCACCTTGGCATGTTTGTGCAAGCACAACAACTATTCTGTTGTCATTGGGTAGCATGTTGTATAAATGTAAATCTGGTCATATTGGTTGATGATACTGAGCTTTATGTACTTGCTGCTTTCCTACTTATCCTGTTAGTTGTCAAAGAGGAGAGCTGACCTCTCCTAATGTCACTGAAGGTTATTGTTTTCGTCTTTATGGTCCTGGGGATGGACCCCAGGAGCACTCTGCTCTATCACTGTTCTCCCTAGTCCTTTTTATTTTTTGAGACAAGGTCTTGCTGGGTTGCCCAGGCTGGCCTTGAGCTTGTGATCCTCCTGTTTCAGGCACCCAAGTAAGTTACAGCCATGTGCCACAGTGCCTGCATCTATTAGTTTTTTTTTTTTTTTTGTTTTTTTTCAGAACCAGGGATTGAACTCAGGCCCTTGCGCTTGCCAGGGAAGTGCTTATTCCACTGAGCCATCTCCCCGGCCCCCATCTATTAGTTTTTGCTTCATTTCTTTCGTTAATGCTTGTTCATTGAGGATTGCTGTCATCTTAGTGGACTGACTCATGATCCTCTCCATCGCTGGTAATTTTCATTCTGCTTCTTGAATGAGAAAGTTAACTAATACAGGCTATAGTTATAGAAAAAGCTGTGCACATGATCAGTAAAGATGCAGCCGTTGTTGGGCCAACTGCATGGTGCACAAAGAGACACAGACAAATGGTGCTCCAACAAGAAGGGCTAGATACAGACTTGGGCCACCAACAGGCTGGGGGCTAGTCAGGTGTGCCCACAGAGCACTGGAGGATTCAGTGTTATGCTTGGCAGGTGGCAAATTCAAATTTTACTTGTTAGAACTTTTAAATTTTAGAAGAAATATTTTCCCCTGGAGTTGGCTGGATCCATAGATGTAAAACTTGGACATAGAGAAGAGACAGGAAGTGGCTCATGTGATTACGGAAGGTGAGGAGTCTCACAACCTGCCATTTGCACGCTGGAGACCCAAAGCAAGCCAGTGGTTTAATCCAGTCTGATTCTATAAGCCTGAGAACCAGCAGCACTGAAGGTACACATCTCAGTCTGAGGGAACCACCACCTTGAGCAGGGGTAGGCAGAAGCAGAAGGGGAAATCTCTCCTTTTGCCAGTGTGTTCTATCCAGCCTCTCAACAGACTCAGACTCCCACCCTCACAGAGAAGTAATTTACTGAGTCCACTGATTGAACTGCCAGTCTCATTTGGAAATACCTCATGGACACACCGAGATAATGTTTAATCTACACATCCTTTGGTGTGGCGGAAGTCTTTTGTCTTGCTAGATTGCCCTTTTTCTTTGGCTGTCAGTTAACAGGTTGTTGTTGGTGACTTTCTTCCCTTCCTCTTCCTCCTTGTAATGTTATTTTACTTTTTTTCCTCCTCGTAGTAATTTAAAATTTACCCATTAGTGATTAGTGGAGTATTATACCAGTTGGCCACTTATATTTCTTCTTTTGAGAATACCAGTTCAGGCCCTTCACGTGTTTTGCTCTGAATGCCTTCAGGGCAGGTTTGGCTGCCTTGAGTTGTGGGGATCGAACCACAGCAACCTGAGCCTGACTGCTTTCTTGAAGCAGCCACTTAAAGATCTGAGCTAAGGAGCAGGCCCCCCCTTCACATATTTTGAATTGGGTTATTTGTATTCTTTCTATAGACCTGTTAGAGTTCCTCATATGTATTGGACATTAACCCCTCACAAATCTTTGCAACTCACCTTGTAGGTTGTCTCATTCTATTTCGTTTCCTTTGCTTAGAAGTTTTTTGTTATACTCCTATTTATCTATTTTTCCTTTTGTTGCCTGCACTTTTGAAATCATACAGAAAGATTGCCCAGCCAATGTCATGAGCTCTGTTTGCTTCTCAGTTTTATATTTTTCAGGTCTTATTGAGTTTATTTTGTTTATGATGTGAGATAAGGATCTGATTTCATTTGTTTCACATTTCCTAAGAGCATAAACCCTAGCTCTTTTATTGTCCAAATTCAGGGGTGGGGAGATAGGTCAGTGGAATAAGTGCTTGACTGGCAAGCATAAGGTCCTGAGTTCAATCCCTGGTACCACAAAAAAAAAATAAAAAAATAAAAAATTATTGTCCAAATTCTACCACTGCTGACATTTCTTGGTCCATTTTTCTTGGTTTGAGGCACTATTGTGTTGTCTCTTTTTAACACAATAATTAATTGAATATCAGACATCAGAACTCTTTATTTTATTCAGTGCTAGATTTTGTCACATTTCCTCAGTGAGTGCTAGGCTTGGTTCTGGCACATTTGGTAGCAGTTTCATCACTTCAAGACTTGCTTTGCATGGTGAGTCCAGAGTAACCTTTATTCTAGCACTCATTACAATGCTTTTTGAAGTTGCTACCTCAGGTCCCATCTATTTATACTGGCTTCCTAGAACACAAAGTGGTATTACCAGTCCTGTATGAGAATGAGAAATAGGCCCACTGCTTCACTGTGACTCCCTTCCAACCCTGGCTTTGTGGCACCTCAGCTCATGCAGGTGCACTGTACATCAGTCTTCAGCCTGAGTTTCTGTTTGTCTTTGGTGGCTCCAGTGAGCTCAGGACCTCACACATGCTATGCACACCCTCCACCACTGAGCTGCAACCCCAGCCTCCTACCAAGCATTGAGGACATTCTGTTGCTGTCCAAAGCTGTCTCATTTCCTCACCTGCAGTATTCTCAGTTCCTAGCCAAGACCTACTCCATCAACTCTAATGCCTTCCTTTTGCTGTCAGTCAATAATGTCTCTGGGATCCCTCTAAGTGCCCTGGCTTCTTAGAAAGAATCGACCTTGGCTGGGGAGATGGCTCAGTGGAATAAGTGCTTCTCTGGCAAGTGCAAGGGCCTGAGTTCAATCCCTGGTTCTGCCAAAAAAAAAAAAAGAAAGAAAGAATCGACCTTGGGGCCGGGGAGATGGCTCTAGAATAAGCACTTCCCTGGCAAGTACAAGGGCCTGAGTTCAATCCCCAGTTCTGCCAAAAAATAAAATAAATAAAAACAAAGGAGAAAAGCTTTCAGGCTGGTGAGATGGCTCAGTGGTCTAAAGCACCTACTCGGAACAAGCTTAGCAAAGCACAGGGACCGGGGCTGGAGAGATGGCTCAGTGGTCTAAAGCGCCTACTTGGAACAAGCTTGGCAAAGCACAGGGACTGCGGTTCAATCCCCCAGCACCACATGCCAGCCAGCCGTGCCCCCTGGTGGGCTGAGCTGGCCACACACACACACCCAATTTAAAAAAAAAAAAAGAATCGACCTTGCTGGGCGTGGTGGTGGTTATCCCTCACACACTAAACAGGCAATAATAACTAACAGATTAATTGTATCTGCTGTCCCAAAGTGCAAACAAAGCCCCAGGACATGGTATGAACTGACCTGGGAACTGCCTATGATAAAAGATCATAAACATTTTCTTTCACACAGAGATTAAAAACTGCATAGCTGTGAGTCCTACATCTGGACCATGTGAACTGTCCCACCCTCTGCTGTGGGAGTGCAGGTCCCCACGTGGACACTCCATGGCGGTGCACACCACTGCAGGATGCCACAAGGGTGGTGAGTGCACGGCAAGTACACTGGAGGCCTTGGGAAGACAGATATTCTTCCAGCGTCACATGAAAAACCTACAGGAATTCAGAATCCTGCTGTGTCACTCAAGTGTCTAGAAGTCTGGTGCTCTGCAGCACACCAGCACATCCCCTCTAAAATAAAAATTTTGTATCACACCTACATCTCAGGGCATACCGAACCTGGTAAACCTCTCCAGTGTCTATGGGTAGTGTACTGCCCACTTGGGGATCCTGCCGTGACCCACACATCAGGTGACACAAAAGCCTGCTAACTTCAAGTAGTGCCAGAATAGGAATAAAGCTCCATAGTAGGTGGACTGTGGTGCAAGCCCTGCTCCTTGGTCACATGACACCACATTATATTAGCGGTGCCAGCAGTGGGAAAGACCACATACTATTTATGCCAAGCCCCAATTCGAAGCTACCTGGACCTTACAGTTAGAGCGAGGCCATGCCACAAGAAACACCTGTTGGATGGCAGGTCTGGTGTGCTCCTGAGAGCTTGCTGAGATGAAGTGCATGCCCTTGGGACATAAGTGTCCACATCCCTGGAAAAGCCACTTATAACCTACAACCTTTTGGACCCGTGTCACAGGGTTAGGTGGGTCCAGTACCAAGTCTTCACAAGATGAAAATATTACATGTAGAACTGGCCCAAGCCAGGGTGAAGTGGGCGCATAGGGGGCCACATTTCCTGTCACCCCACACGGTCATCCTGGTGCTTCTCCCACAGTTTATGACCATAGTCATGTAGATTAGAGGAGTATGCCTCATGACCTGATGGCAAAAAAGAGCTTGGATAACACGGGTTGTCTCAGGAGGCAGGAAGCAGAAAATGGGCTACACCACAGCGCACTCAAAGAGGCCTTGACAGATAGAGTATACTTGCTGGGGTGAGAACACAGAGGCTGGCGGACAACAGGGAAAGACTTGGCTGGTCAGTCAGAAGTCTGGAAGAAAAAACAATGGTCCGTAGCATGGCTGAGCATGGGTATAAAGTGCCACATGCTTGTGTTGTGTGTTGATGCCCAATAGTAAGATAGAAGATTTATATGATCTGAAGAAAAACCAGAGTATTTGATGCCCCATAGTGTATTTCTCATCTACCACAGAAAAGGTACCAAACTAATGGAGGACACTGAGGGCCTAGCAATGTCATTCAGCCTTTGTTACTAAAATGAACATGGGGGAAATATGCACAGGCCCACTTTCTGCTCAAGGCTGACCTAACTGCTGCTGTCATCAATGTCTGACTTGCTGGCAAGAGACCAAAACAGCCTGACATGTCATCGTTCATCAAGAAAACCATGCATCCATCTGATGGCAAGTTACCATCCTGTAAGGGGCAGTGTTCCATCTTGACTGGGGTAGGGTCTACGGCCATACCACCCTGAATACGCCTGATCTCATTTGGGGTAGGGTTTGTCTCTGCCACCTGCAGCACCTCAGCCAGCATTGTTGAGGGCTCACAGAATCTGATGCATTGGCCTGACAAAGTACATCACTTTGGCTCAAGAGTGGTACAGCCACAGAGCATGGGTGGGACTGTTCATGGACTGTGCTGCCTAGAAGCTGCCTCTGATGGTGATGGAACAGCCTGTCGCTTGCACAAGGCAGCAGCCCAGAGACAATCCCCACCATGGCCTGGGAGTCTTTACTATTCCAGAGCAGTAGCCACCACACAGCAGTGCTGAATTCCTAAGTAAAACTTATTGGCCTTGGAAACAGGGTGAATGGAGGAGCAGCCCACATTGGCATCACTCCTAGGGACTTCACTGCAGAAACTGTCCCTCCCAGCCCAGCCCCGGCTCCGAGCATTCGAAAGCACTGGCTCCCACATGGTTCTGCCAGTGCTTCTACAAGTAACAGTGCCAAGGTCTTGTTAGTCTTTAAGCTCTGGCTACCACCAGACAGGGAGGTAAGGCAGTCACTCTCGTGGCAGGAGTAAGTCACCCTGATCACTGGGGTAGTGCTGCTGTCACACAGTGGGAACCGGGAAGAATACAACTGGCACCAGGCTTCTTACCCAAGTATTTCATTTCCCCCTTGCGATGTGATGGGGAAATTAATAAATATGTGGATCCCCACATGCTACCCTCTCTTTTTGAGATAGGGTCTCACTTTGTCATTCAGGCTGGCCCTGAACTTGCACCGATCTTCCTGCCTCGGCCTTCTGAGTAGTGGGATTACAGGCATGCACGTCACACCTGGCCTACCCCAGCTTTCAAGACAGATGGCTAACTGCAGCCATGACCTGAAAAGACCAGGATAAGGTACCTAAGCAGATAACCCTCCCTGGACCTGCGGAAGTGCACATCTCAGGTGGCCAGTGAAGGAACTCGGAACACCACAGGTAGTAAAGATGGACACCACTGTAAATGCAACACAAGTTCCAGCAAGGACTGGCTGGTCTGTCCTAGACTTTCACCCCTCTGGTACTGGGGACTGAACCATGGATGTTACACATGCTAGGCAACTGTTCCACTTCTGAGCTATATCCCTGACCCTTTCTGAGGGAGACTCTTAAGTTGCTTGGGCTACACTTGAAAATTTGTGGCTCTCCAGTGTCAGCCTAAGCAGCTGGGATTCCAAGCATGCCCCAGATTTTAAAAATTTCCCAGGAAGAGAGCCATCAGGGTCCTGAAGGAACCATTTCAGAAATGAAACGCTTCTGAGCAGTGCAAGAGAACTGTTAATGTGACTCTGGCATGCTGCCCAGAGACCTCCCCCTTCAGGACCAAAGCTGAGTCCCATCCAGGAATTGCCTTTAAATGAAGGCAGCTCCCTCACCCAAGGCCGTGCACCCATCAATCAGCACTATGGTTCCAAGTTCAACTCAGCTCTCCTGCTGGGGCATCATACAGAGCCATCCTAGTCTGAGCTCCCTGTGGGACCAACTCAGCTTTCTCAGTACCTAGGCCTGCTCTATTCTGTCTTCTACAGGTATCAATCGTCTTTCCACAAATAAACTTCCTGTGGACCGATCTCTTGCTTTTGCTAAAAATTCAACCTACAAGTACTTCAACACTAACATTAGTTGTATGAAATGTGCCTGTTGCATTATTTTAGAAAGCAGCCTGACAAATACTGAAAAATCCTGTTAAAGCCTTCGAAACTGGGCATTGGGGTGCATGCCTACATCTCAGCACTTGGGGGGCTGAGGCAGGAAGAGTGCCAGGAGTTCAAGGCCAGCCTGGACTACTTCATCTCAAAAAACATCAAAAGAAAGCCTTCTATGGGGGCCAGGGAGATAGCTCAGCCAGACTAAATGTCTGGTTAGGCAAGCACAGGGACCAGTATAATCCCACGAGCTGAACCAGCCCCGCCCCTCCCCCCAAAAAGAAAGACTTCTACTTCAAAAGAGAGTAAGGATAGGAATCACTGAAATGACCAATTTCAAACAGTACCACACTAGGTGGGAGCTGAGAGTTCTGGCAACTGTGTGACTGGGTTATCACTATTGTCAGTGCAACTGACCACAGGCCTCCTTCAGGTGGGATGGGATGGGATGAGCGTGCTTAGCTTGCTCAGTGAGAGGCAAGCGAGCTCAGGCAGAAGCCAATCTCTCTGAGCTTCTGGTTACGGACAGCAAAGGAGCCCACAGTCTCACCTTCATCTCCCTACACTGCACGACCTCACACTATATTTGAGTGACCCTGGCATGACGCACATCAGTGGTCCTTTCTACAGTGACCCTTGGGCTTACAGAGGTCAATTTTTCTTGTCTACTGGCAAAACAAAAACTTATTCCAGACTGATCTAATGACCTCTGTGTCAGACTCCTAGAGAGCTGGTGATTATAGGCACTGCAACTGTCCGGCCAGCAGTTCCTCTACTTAAGCATCTTCCATCTCGGGCCCCTTTCTCCATCACTCACCCTTGGGCCTTACTCAGATCTCCTTAGAGAAGCAGAGCTCACTGTCCTTGTTCACAATGATGATTTTATCAATCTAACGAGTTTTAAGACCAACCACAATCAGCTTACTGAGAGTAACTGACTCACAGCAACTGTGAGGCATATAATGCTAACATTCTCCCACTCTCTCTTTTTTAACAGAAAGCTTCAATAGCTCAAGATACTCATTTTAATGTTATTTCTCTACTCAAGTTCAGTAAATGACACCTTAAAAAAACAAATCTACATCTTAAATTTTTTGCTTGAAATACAAATGTTTATCAATAAAACTTTGAAAAAAAAAAAAAAGAAATACAAATGTTGAGTTTAGCTGATGAGACTTGAGCCAAGTCCTAGACACAATGTCTGTCTCACCCATTTGTCCCAATGGATTCCAAAGGAGGAAGAGGCTAAGAGGCATCTAGACTGTTTGAATCCAGTCACACAGAGTTTAGCAAATGACAGTCTGGTTCTTCTTGAACACGACTGCCCCAGTAAAGCCAGACATGTTGGCTGCTGAAGGTGGAGATGGCTAAGGTGAAGATTCTGACCTGCACGTGCTATTCTGTCAGACGTGTCCACGTGATCTCCAAGCTCCCACATTTGCTGGGAGCTGGGAATGCGGCTAGGGGCTGACCCAGTTTTGCTCCACTTCTGCTTTACAGTCGTAGCTCAGACCAGTTGGGAACCAGTAGAGTCCATGCCCCTGGCAGCCTGCTTAGCCAACCAGTGCTTGTATCTTTTGGTCTTGGGCCTCTCAAAGTTCACCACTGACATAGGAACTCTCACGGTGTCCAGCCCATTTACCTGAACATAAAATAAACATCCTTAGAGATCAGTTAGACAGGTATTAGCTAACACACTCTGTCTCAATGTTTTAGGCTAGCTTTTCTCCCAGTCAGAGCAAGGAATAAGGATGACACTCACCGTCACTTCACACCAATACTCGCCCCACCGTGTGATCGGCTCCTCTGGTAACTTCAGGGTATGTGGGGCAACCACAACGCCAAGCTGCAAACATCAGCCAAGTGAACTCTCATGGCTGCCACTCTGGGCAATCAAATAAAGACAGCTGAGTAATTTCCTGGACAAGGAAGAGTAAAACTGGAGTTTCCTCTTGCTGACCCGATGGGAAAGTACAGACCTCCACAGGTAGGAGCAGAGGAGCTCAGTCCTAACTTCTCAGAAAAGGAAGACTCATACAGAGAAAGGGGACTTGAGACCAAAAATCACTTAATCCATGAAGGTTAACAATTCGCCCCCCCCCGGGGGGGGGGGCAGGGAGATGGCTCAGTAGAATAAGTGCTTGCCTGGCAAGTGCAAGGGCCTGAGTTCAAACCCCAGTACTGCCAAACATGCACACGTGCGCACGCACACGCACACACACACACACACACCCAAACCTCCCCCCTGGGGGATGCTACCACCTGGCTCTCTTTAGTGAGAGAAAACAAATGGAAATCACCACCTTTCCCCATCAGACTTTAAACCGTGCGACTCTTCTTAATCCTCAGCCATTTCCCTCCCACCACGATTCCCTGCCTTAACTCCATCTGGACAATCATCCCTCTTCCTAACAAAGGAGTCAATTCCTGGCACCTTCCCAGGGACAGCTTCCAAGCTCATGGGTGTGGTGATATTTTGAGAAAACTCACATTCTTGAAGAAGTGGCGAGCAACTATTTCAGAGTTCAACTCCCATTTGACGTTGTTCTTCATTCCCACTTCCAGGTGACAGCTTCTCAAAAACTTTACTGTCTGAAAGAATTATAAATAGAGTTGGGTCAGTTAAGAGTCAAAGGAAACAGAATTCTAAGGACTGAGAGTCACAGCAAAGGGCATAACTCCTGCTGCCCACAACTAAGAAAACAGATGGTAGGCTGGTGAGATGGCTCAGTGGTCTAAAGCATCTACTTAGAACAAGCTTTGCAAGCACAGGGACCGCGGTTCAATCCCTCAGCACCACATGCCAGCCAGCCCTGCCCCCACCCCAGGTGGACTGAGCTGGCCACACACACACACACACACACACACACACACAACTAATAAATAAATAAAATTTTTTAAAAAAAGTTTAGAAAACAGATGGTACGAGAACAGTCTATCTCAGTGTTGATATGGTATAAAGATTTTAGCAATACTTGGGGTAGCATGTCACCTACATCTTATTCCTAAACAAAGAGAAAGTGCAGGTCTCAGTTATAGATCACAGTGAAATGCCTTTCATAAGACTGTTTTAACCCAATTCTGGCCCTTCAATCCCATATCACATTAATGGCTCTTGCCTGATTACAGAATGATGTTCATTAGCTAAAGATTCAAGACATTTTGCACACCTTGTTTCAATACCCTTTGCAAGTTTTCTAATACACAAATTCTCTGCTTTAGCTAATTTCATCTACTTTCTATGTTTAAACATACCTTAAACTTCTCTTATTCTCCCTTAACATTTTTCCTGTCCTCCTGACTTACTCAGAGCCTACTGACCTCAGAAGGCCTAATTTAATCCCTTTGAAAGTCCTTCCTAACCACCCCAAACCCAGTATGACCCGTGTAAGTCTTATCACTTACTGCTTCCAGTTTGCTGCTTAGCATGTGTGTATGCTGTCCCCAACTTGTTTGTCAGTATCCCACGGGTCCCTGATACCTAGACTGGACAATCCCTCAATAAGCGAGAGCAGGTCAGGATTGCCAAGAAGTCTCCACACCAGTTATCTAGGACAGCCACAACACTTTTTTTTTTGTGTGTGTGTGGAACCGGGGATTGAACTCAGGCCCTTGCACTTATCAAGGAAGCGCTTATTCTACTGAGCCATCTCCCCGGGCCAACAACACTTCTTTTCCTCGCCCTTGTGTGTGTAATTAGATAGAAGATGTCAAAGAAATCAGGGAGACTCTCAGTCTAACCTTTTTATTTATCGGTTAATAAGTTCCATTTCTACTTACCGCCTCACCTGCCTTGGTCTGCAATCTTGCTAATTTTCCTGCTTGTCTCAGCTAAAAAAGTTAAAGATAAAAATAAGGAAAAGAAAAATGAGACCATGTTAAATGATACCAAATTTACTGTGGTGGCTATAGACTGGGGTTTTAGATTTCTGGTCTTTAAGTCTCTATTTCATTTTCAAACTAAATATCAAAGTGAAGGAATTGCTAGAAGCAGTCTTATGTTGTTTGATTCTTACAACACCTTCCCTTTGAGCTTACCAATTTCTCCTCTTCAAACAGCTTCTTGTTTTCGGGGGATGCATATACAGCCAGTCCCTGAGAAAGGAGTTTGTTACGACCCACTGATTTCGTCACCGAGACCAGGTCACCCCTGACTCCAAGTTCTGCCAATGAGAACAACAGAGACACAGAGAGCCAAGTGTGACCCCTAGCACCACCAACTACGGAGGGGAAGATGAACAAAGAGACAAACACTACTTATTTTCCTACAGTGTTTGTTCTTCCAAAGATTTTATTCCATACTCACTAGGAAGAACACTGTGGGAGACTACTAATTAGGTTTTATTTATTTATTTATTTATTTGTGTGTGTGTGTGGCCAGCTCAGCCCACCAGGGGGCGGGGCTGTCTGGCATGCGGTGCCCGCAGTCCCTGTGCTTTGCTAAGCTTGTTCTAAGTAGGTGCTTTAGACCACTGAGCCATCTCACCAGCCCGCTAATTAGGTTCTTTAGAGCCCGACAGAGAAATGTATGGAGCAAAAAGTTGTGCTATCAGACACTTTCATGCACTGTGACACAAATTGTCAGACCTCTACCTAAAATCGTGTAGCAGTCTTAACGTTTTATATTTCCATACAGGAAGCCAATGTCACCACCACAGAACTTTTTCTTTTATTTTCTTTTGAGATAAGGTCTTGCTATACAGTTTAAGCTGGCCTTGAGCTCACTTCGTGGCCCAGGCTGGCCTGAAACCCGCAGCGATCCTTCTGCCTCAGCGTCCCTGGGTGCTGGGATTACAGGAGGGCGCCACTGCGCCCGGCTATCACGGTCCTTTTTATAGCTTTCTTTTCACATACAGCTCACCATCTCCACAAAGTAGAAAAAGCAAACCAGTGGGGTGAAAGGAAAGGGAAAAAGTGACACCGAGGAGCAGCAGCCTGCGGTGAAGTGCCTCTGGTCAGGCCCTACCGTCCACAGACTGCGTGAGGATGAGCTCCAGGTTCTCCTTGGGCCGGTGTTTCGTGTCCTCCACTAGCCGGTAGACCCGGTGTCGCCGGCGCAGGCGCGGCTTCCGGCCCTCCCCAGCCAGCGGCACCTTCCACCAGCGCTCTACGATGACTGTGCCCTGTATCGAGGAGGCTAAGATAAGTGAGTCCCACTCTCTCCGCCCGCCATGCCCGCTAAACCCCAAGGAAACACCGCAACCCCGAGGCCAGCCCCCCAAGTCTCAGTCCCAGCAAGAACTGCCTCACCCAAGCCAAGGATCCCATAACCCAAACCCGGCCCTCACCCAATGGTGAGAAAGGCTGAAGTCGCGCCCCAGGCCTCCTCCGAGGCGCTGCCAGAGCGGCTCCCGGGGTCCTCCTCGCTGCAGCAGCTCAGCGCCCCGCCGCAGCAGAGCTTTGCCGGGGCACGCCAGCATGGCTGCCGCCATGATGCCGGGACGGAGAGCTACTCGAGGAAGGACCCCGCGCCGAGAGTCAGGAAGGACCCCGCGCCGAGAGTCAGGAAGGCCCCGCCGGGGCTGCCCGCGGCGCGCCTGAGCCGGCCCGCAGTGCCCGGGCTGGAGCCGAGGGGAGAAGGGGTGTGGCTAGGTGGCCCGCTGCGTCCTACTTTTTCTCCTGCCTTCAGTAATGCTTCTTCAGTAGTGCACCAATTTCCACAAGGAATGTAAACATGTATTAATAAAAACAAACAAGCCAGTATGAAAGCCTGTTTGGCAGAGAAGACCAGAAAGAGGCTCTGTGCTTCTACATAAGTCACCTTTAGGATCAACACACTGTCCGACTGTTGTTTTGGCTTTGAGGACGCTAGTTTTTTTCACAGTCTCCTTTATTGATTTATCTTTTCTCCTCACTTTCCAGGACTCACTCAGTCTTTGACTTTTACTCTGCTCAGTGTACACGCTCCTCATCTAGTCCTGGCTTGCAATGCTATATCTATACCAGTGATTTCCA
>NW_004524624.1:9121997-9123185 GCF_000260255.1 Octodon degus | reverse complement strand
GCTGGGGATCGAACCGCGGTCCCTGTGCCTTGCCAAGCTTGTTTCAAGTAGGTGCCCTAGACCATTGAGCCATCTCTCCAGCCCTTACCTTGCTATTTCTTGAAAGCCCCAAGCACATTTCTTACTGGGAACATTTATACTGGCTGCTGCTTCTGGATGGAATGTTCTTATCCACAGATATTGGTTTGCCTCCTCCAGTGTCTGATTTAATGTTACCTTCTCTATGAGACTCACCCTGAATCTCTTGTTAATACATCCCTGGACCATGCATTTACACTCCAGATCCTTCTCTGTTTTTGCACTCTTCCCCAACCCACAGCATCTATCTGCAGACATGACTTTCTAGGTTTGTTCTCTTTGTTTCAGAAGAGAAGTTCTATAGGAGGTGGGTCTTTATTTTGTTCACTGATATATCTCAAGCATCTAGGATAGCTCCCTCAGTATTTATTATTATTATTATTATTATTATTATTATTATTATTTTATATTTTAGGGAAGGGTCTACAGGGTGCTCAGGGTCTCACTACTGGATTGGACTTGTAGTGATCCACCTGTTTACAGCCTCTGAAGAGCTGGGATTACAGGCACGAACCACATGCCTAGGCTCAATTGCTGTCTCAGTGTGCCCAGGGGGCGGGGCTGGCACAGCAGGCCCACAATTCAAACCCCCAGCCTCTGCTCAATCCACTGAGCTATTTGGCCTGCCCTCCCTCAGTATTTATTGAAGAGATAAATGAATATGCAAAGACCTTAAACTGGCAGCCACAGAACCAAATCTTGCTCACAATGTAAATTTTCTCATGTTTTTGTTAGTAGCTAATATTAAAATATTGGGGAAATTCACTCCTAAGTTCTTTCTAGTTTATGTAGAAAAATAATAAGATGACACTATGGTCTGCATTCCTGCATAGAAAGCAAGAGGGGGGCTGGGGAGATGGCTCAGTGGAATAAGCGCTTCCCTGGCAAGTGCCAGGGCCTGAGTTCAATCCCTGGTTTCGCCCCCCTTCCAAAAAAAGAGGGACTAAAAAAAGAGATACAGTGTCCGGATTGTCTGTAGAATGTGTCACAGTGACCTGCTTGGAGAAAGGCATTCCTCTAATTGTTCTCTCTGAATGTGTCGCTTTGCAGTTCCAGTGCTGAAGTGTGCCCTTTGCGGTTACAGCAGAGATGCGCTAAGAAGGAAGCTAC
>NW_004524624.1:9118219-9121391 GCF_000260255.1 Octodon degus | reverse complement strand
GGGATTGAACTCAGGCCCTGGCCCTTGCCGGGGAAGTGCTTATTCCACTGAGCCATCTCCCCAACCCTGCTGCCTTTTAGACAAGGATTGAGCTTCCCATTTTGCTATCTCCTCACCTTTAAGCTCTAGCAATTTCCATTAGCTGTTCGGACCTGTAGAAGTGTTTAGGGATTCCTACCCTACCTGGAAATGGAGAAAGTCCAATAATATGCACCACATTTCAGTGAAGGGCAGTGTGAACACTGAATTTGCACCCCATTAACCACCTCAATGAAGGACCAAGGCCTTGAAAACCTCCCAAAGTGTCAGCCACCAACCCTTAGCTGCTGGATTTTAGGAAAAAAGAATGTCTAGGAGGAAGGGGCAGGGTAGGTGAACACAAGTGCTTAGATAAGGCTGTTTGCCAACCAGGGAAATTTTAATGAATTTTATTTTATTTATGTATTTTTATTTTTTGCGGTACCAGGGATTAAACACAGGACCCTGCGCTTGCCAAGCAAGTGCTTATTCTACTGAGCTAGCTCCCCAGGCCCTTAATTTTAACCATTGATATAGTTGTGAAGTCCATATTAGCTAACCAGAAGCCTGGTTGAGGGATAGGCTGAGATAAGAGAGCAACAGAATAGGATCCTGAAGTGACGCATGACACAGAGCTGATCTCCTGTCTATGTCATAGTGCCCATGACATCATAATGGACAGGGTTGCCTGAACCTTTGCCACCCTTCCCTGACCCTCACTTTGCCGCTGGGAGGCACTGAACAGAGAAACTGCCTTGTAACAGGTCCCGCCCCTGCCTCTACTCCCTTTCTTACATCAAGAGGGGAAAAACACGGAACTACCTCTACCCGATCTGGTCACCATACGCCTATTATCTTTACTGTTACAAGTACCGGATCACCCTCCGGGAGAAGATGCTGCCTTGTTGTTACAAAAGGTACTTATTTTCATTTCTATTTGTGGTTTATTTTTTATTTATTTATTTTTATTATTTTTTAAAATATATCTTACTTTTTTTTTTTTTTGTCAGAACCAGGGATTGGACTCAGGCTTTTATGCTTGCCAGGGAAGTGTTTATTCTACTGAGCCATCTCCTCGGCCCCTAAAATATATTTCAGTACAGGGTCCGCAGGGTCTCACTACACAAATCAGACCCATAGTGATCCTCTTGTTTTCAGCCTCCCAAACACTGGGATTACAGGTGGTATTACAGGCACATGCCACCAGGCCCAGTCTCAATCTCCATTTCAGGGCTGGGGAGATGGCTTAGTAGAATAAGTGCTTCCCTGGCAAGCTCAAGGGCCTGAGTTCAATCCCCAGTTCCGCCAAAAAAATAAATAAATAAATAAATAAATAAAATTTGTTCTTTGGTTTTGAGGCTCAAGATGCTGTGGTTCGATCCCCAGATCCTCAAGCCAAACCAGACCTGCCCTGAAGGCATCCTGAGGCAAAAAAAAAAAAAAAAAAAAAAAATCAGTCTCCGTTTCAGCACACCTTTGGGGGCAGGGCCGGAGGCTTGTGGTGCTGGGGATTGAACCCTAGACCCTGAGCTCTGCTCAAGCAGGCGCTTTAGTCCGCTGAGCTATCTATCTGACTAGCCCTCTACTTGTAGTTTATATAAACTGTAAGGAGAAACAAAAATTCAAAATTATTCCCAAGCTTCAGGGAATAATAGCAAAATAGATGGGAAGGTGAAAATGAAACTTTTGAAATGTTTCTGTTGTTGCTCACCTGGGAAATGGAAGTGCGCCGGTCCATGTACACAAGACCATGAGACCGAGCCGCAGGCTGCCCGAGCCCCAGGGCGTTATCAGTCTCTCCTCTCAGATCCAAGGATAAATCTGAGTTTCTCTTTTCTAACCAGCGTCACTTACAAGGAAGAAGAGGACCTGACACTCCGGCCACGCTGCTGCCTCCAGTGCTCCTGAGTCCCTAGCGAGACTCCCAGTGGGCAGAAGCACTGAGCACGGAAAAGACCAAGACCAACTTAAAGTACTATACTCAGTAAGTGGGCTGTGAGCTTGCTGAAACGACCCCTTGCACGGGCGGGCCACTGCCTCCTTGGAAAAATCAATCAAAGCTCACGCGCAAAGTTTAGTTTAGTTATTCATAAAATAGCAGATCTTAAATCTGGGTGACACAGCTGCTAGTGAAAAACAGGGTAGGAAGAGGAAGTAGGGACAAAGGGAGAACAGACTTCTAGGGCATAAAGCTGGGTCTAGAATCCAGTATTCCTGCACTTTCCCTTGTGTTATATTGCATTACATGTGACCTCTGGATTGATTGATTGATTGATTGATTGATTTGAGAGAGTCTCGCCTGCAGTTAGGGCTGGCCTTGTGCTCACTTTTGTAGCCCCCAGGCTGGCCTCAAACTCGCAGAGATCCTCTTGGCTCAACCTCCCGACTGCTGGGATTACAGGCATGCTCCAGCACGCCCGGTTCCGGGACCGCACGGTGGGCGCCAGGGCATCAGGGGCCGAGAAGGCGCTCCCGGGGATCCGGGCTGAGACCGCAAGGCATGTGGGGGCCTGGACTGAACTCTGGTCCTTGTGCTTGCCCGGTAGTGTTATGGGTCACTCAGAATAGGAACCAGATCAGCCAAATTGGAATTTGGAAAGCCATTTATTACTAAGCTCAGGGCCCCCAGTCTGCTCTCACGCAGGAGAGGACTGAAAGGCGGCTAGCCCAGGAAGCAAGGGGCTTTGAAAACATGAAACCACATTCTGTTTGGTAAACAAATTCATTGACACAAAACAATGCTTTCAGGGTCATTGTGACCACTACCCAAACTAAATTTCCTGGGGCTTTGTTTTAGTTTCTGGTTATCTTGCACCTGAGTAAGTACCTGCAGGCAATCTTGCATAGCCCAAGGTTATAAGAAGTTAAATCCCATTTAGTTTCCTTTTGAAGTCCACTATTTACTAAACAACTTAGAACAGTGGTGAGTATACATTTTTACAAACAGAAAACACAAGATTTACATTTATAATCTAAAATGTGAGTTGACCCATTACAGGTAGGTGCTTATGAACCTGAGCTATCTCCCTGCCTCCACTACCTCCGCATTTTAAATGAGAAAGGGGAGAATTTAGAGAAAATCCATATGATGAAAAAAAAGCAGTAGAGTAACAGGAGAAGAAAAATGGATGCTAAAGCTGTAAACGCTGAGCCA
>NW_004524624.1:9114428-9117403 GCF_000260255.1 Octodon degus | reverse complement strand
GCATGTGGTGCTGGGGGATTGAACCGCGGTCCCTGTGCTTTGCTAAGCTTGTTCTAAGTAGGTGCTTTAGACCACTGAGCCATCTCACCAGCCCCAGTACACCTCTTTCTTCTCATTGAATTAAGTGAAAGTATCCTATTCTGTATATACAAATACAAAATGGTCCTTCCTTTGTATCTCCTTTTTTTGTTTAGTCCTGTCAGAGATGGGCAGATTCCAGGTTTGATATCAAGCAGAGCCCAGTAACAGATAGCTTTTACTTCCTAGGATTAAGGGGGGCTTTGCCTCCGTTTCTCCCAGGCTCCTGCCTCAATTTATTTCCTTCTTCCAAAGATGCCTGCCTCTAAATCTGCCTGAGAGCTGACTGGAGGACTAGGCAACTGCAGAAGCAGGAAACTATTGATTTTACTTTTCTTTCTTTTTTTCCAGGCTGGGAACTTGACAGTGCTTTCTACTGACCCCCTGCTCCGCCAGGATCCTGTACAGGTAGACTTCCACTTTCACCTCGCCCCCAACACCTCTCTCCATTGGCACGGCCTTCTGTGTGACCACCAACTCTTCCTGGATATTCCCTATCGGGCCTTGGACCAAGGCAACCGAGAAAGGTGACCGAGCTGGAATGGGCTAGGGGGTGGGATTTTCTTTTCTTTCTTTCTTTCTTTTTTTTTTTTTTTTGGAGGAACCAGGGATTGAACTCAGGCCCTTGCGCTTGCCAGGGAAGTGTTTATTCCACAGAGCTATCTCCCCAGCCCCAGGATTTTATTTTCTGTCATGTCACAATCAGTAAGTGGAGCTGCATACACACAAACGACCCAGATGGCCCAAGACCAGCCTGAGCCTGGCCAGGGCCTGGGGTTCCAGGGATGATGGTCAATGGGAAGCTGCTGGACTCAGATTTGAGAATCACAAGTGGGAATCTAGGAGCTGACTAACCAGAAGTAGTTTCCAGCACATCAGAGCCCTTGTTCCTGGACCTTCTGTGGCCTACACCTCGGTCCAGCTGTGGGCAGTCCCTTGACTCTGACAAAAACTATCAAGATATCTCAGGCAAGATAGCTCAGCAGACTAAAGTGCCTGCTTAGGCAAGTAGAGGGACCCTGGTTTGATTCCCGACACCACATACTGTGCTGGCCCTGCCCCCAGAGTGGGTTGAGCCAACCAGAGTCTGAGCATGGTGATGGTGGCGCATGCACACACCTGTAATCCCAGCACTGGGGAGGCTGAAAGCAGGAGGATCACCATAAGTCCCAGCTGCGCAGAGACCATGAAACAACCAAATGCATTAAAAAAAAAAAAAAAAAAAGCTATCAGAACTAATTTAGCAACTTCATTTCCTGGCATAGGTAGGTGGAAAGTAAAAAGTGACTAGGGAGATATCTTTTGCTTCAATTAGGTGTTTTTTAGCTTTAGCTAAGTATCTCCCTGCACCCCAGTTTGACAGCAACACTGGAGTATGTGGAGGAGAAGACCAATGTGGACTCCGTGTTTGTGAACTTCCAAAATGACCGGAAGGACAAAGGTAGGGATCTGCTATCTTGCCTGTCCCTCTGTAGTGAGGCAGCTAACAGCTCCTTTCCCCTCATAGGAATCTCTCTTCCCCTATTATTTATTTATTTATTTATTTATGTATTCATTCATTCATTTTGAGACAGGGTCTCACTGTGCAGTTTAGGCTGGGCTTGAGCTTGCTTTGGAGCTCAGGCTGGTCTTGAACTTGCAACCATCCTCCTGCCTCATCCTCCGGAGAGCCACCTCCGGCATTTCAGCAATTTTCTTCATTTTCACCACAAAGAAAAATTAAGGCACCTGTTCAGCAGGACATTCAGGTTACAGCTGGGCTGTCAGGAAGTCCTACAGGAAATGTCAGAGGTCAAACTGAGGGAACACTGGCAAAATTTCTCAGAATTGAAATTTCTCAGAATACACTTGAGTAATATGATGCCCAGCCTGACAGAAAGGATATCAAAAGCATTGAGTACCTACAGTGTGACAGGGTTGGGCCTGAGGCCAGGAACAGATTTAATCAGATGCCCAGAGCATATGTTACAGGAATTAGAACCTCGTCATTCTGGATTCTAGAAGTTTACTTAGCTGGATGTAGGAACGAGGGTGGTCAATGAGGTACCAATAGTAGAAACCAGCTCAGCATTGACTGTACCGTCGCTATGTTGTTGCTTCATGAACACAACCTTAAATTCTGTGAGGAAGATGCTCTGATTCTCACTTTTTTTTTGGCGGGGGGAGGGGCACTGGGGATTGAACTCAGGCCCTTGCGCTTGCCAGGGAAGCACTTATTCCACTGAGCCAGCTCTCCAGCCCCTCTGATTCTCACTTTACATGTGACAAAACTAAAGATCAAAGTCCTGAAGTAAGGAAGCGTTAAAGCCAGGCTCAGAGCCTAGGGACTGCTTCACCCCAAAGCACGTCCTAGTGGCTGCATTACACTGCTTCCTGGAGACCACTGCCCGGCGAAGACCACGTCTCCAGGGGACATGGATCAACTTCTGAGTGTTCTGTTTGTTCTGTCCTCTCACAGGTGACCTGCTGCGGGCCTTCAGCTACATGGGCTTTGATGTGGTCAGACCAGATCACCCTGCCCTTCCTCCCTGGGAAAATGTCATCTTCATGGTATATCCCCTTGAAAGGGACCATGGCCACTTGCCCAGTGAGCCTCCCTAAACGTGCTTATTCCAACTCTGTGAGGGGCTGGAAGTTGTGACACACAGGACTCAAGGGCCTAGGCTGTAACTTAGGACACCATCATCCTAGGAATAAAGCAGTAGTGCAATCAAGTGTTCACTGTTTCCTGGGGTGGGAGGGGAGCAGAGGGGTCTGGAGGGGAATGTGGCCATCGGAGCTGAGTTCACTGTAGGACAATGACCGTCTGCTTTCCCAACCCCAGAACCATTTTTCTATTTTTTTTCTTTTTCTTTCTTTCTCTTTCTTTCTTTCTTCTTTCTTCTTTCTTCTTTCTT
>NW_004524624.1:9111787-9113507 GCF_000260255.1 Octodon degus | reverse complement strand
CCACACACACACACACACACACACACACACACAGAGTAAATAAATGTAAAAATAAATAAACAAAAAAAAAAAGATACATTGTGAAGGCAATGGGATGGGTGCAAAGCAAGGCACATTTGGAAGAGGATCAATGGCAATGTCTATCACTAGAATTAAGTCGTTGCTGTACTTTCTGATTATCTGTCAAGTCATTACAGTGCATCCTCACGAACCTTCTTCACTGAATCTGGCACTGTGCAACTTCTGGCTCTTCCTCAGCATCAAAATGATTGTGGAAAGTAAATGTTTTGAATCAGGTAGAGAGGCAGGCATGCCAGGCAAGTAGAGGACTGCCCAAGAGGACCCCCAGAGCTGCTTAAGGGGCAAGAGCAACGGGCGGAGTGTGGTTGAAAGGAAGAATGGAGTATTCTGGTGGGGGATTAAAGGCAACAAGCATGTCTTCTATTGTAATACATTGGTTCAAGGGCTTTAAAAACATTCCTTACACATTTTGGTCACACGTCATACTATCTTTTTTAAAATTTTATTTTTAATTTAGGATGGGGTCTACAGGGTGTACAGGGTCTCACTACACAGATCGGACTTGTAATGATCCTCCTGCTTTCAGCCTCCCAAGTGCTGGGATTACAGGCATGCGCCACCACACCCAGTCCCAGGGCATCCTGGGGCTGGAGCCGGCATGGCATACAAGGGTTGAACCCCAGCAGCTGTGCTCTGCCGAAGCAGGTACTTTGTCTGCTGAGCTATCTGGCAGGCCGTACACTTCACACTCTGATCCCTTGGCTTTGGCTCAAGGAGAGAATCTTAAGAGATAACGTAAGTAGCAGCATAGAATTCCAGACAGCAAGTACTGGGGTCATATGCAGTGACAAGGAACCTTGAGGGTAGAGTATAAACAAGATGTAAAGGCTACTTTAAAAGAAGTGTTGGGGCCGGGTAGATGGCTCAGTAGAATAAACACTTGCCTGGCAAGTACAAGGGCCTGAGTTCAATCCTCGGATCCACAAAAAAAAAGGAAAAAAAAAAGTGTGAGGAGGGTTGGCCAGATAGCTCAGTGGATTAAAGCACCTGCTTAGGCAGATGCAGGGACCAGGGTTCGATCTCTGGTGCCAGCCCTGCTCCTGGGGTGCCCTGAGAGGGCAATTGAGACTGGGTGTGATGGATTGAGACTGGGTGTGGTGGCGTGCGCCTGTCATCCCAGCACTTGGGAGGTGAGTCCTATTTATATAGTGAGACCCTACAGACCCTGTCCTAAATACAAGAAAAAAAAAAGTGTTGGGAGCTACAGAAGCTGAAAATTGCTCAATAAAATTATGGGGAAAAAATCACTTAAAAAAAAGAAACTGAAAATTGGTCGAATGTGTGAAAGCTGGACTACAGCAGCCAAGTTACCTCGGTCCTGAGATAAGCATCCTGACTGGCTAATGCCAGCTATTAGTCACTAGGCAACTTTGTGTCACCTGTTACTAACTTTGTAAAAGTATAAATGCCCCTACTGTGCTGCTGAGGGTCCTCCCAACCGGGCAGATAGGCCACCACCTGCCCCAGTTCTTGTCTTTTTTTTTAATTTAATTTTTATTTTTTTAGCTCTTTTTTTTTTTTTTTTTCAAACCAAATGGGTAGGACAGTTTCAATAATTAACACATTACATACATTCTTCCTAGTGGTTATTTGCTGTACAAGATACGGACATGATATCCTATTCACAAACACTATTAGA
>NW_004524624.1:9095303-9111672 GCF_000260255.1 Octodon degus | reverse complement strand
GGGGCTGGCTGGCATGTGGTGCTGGGGATTGAACCGCGGTCTCTGCTTTTGCTTAGCTTAGCTTGTTCTAAGTAGGTGCTTTAGACCACTGAGCCATCTCGCCAGCCCCTCCCTCTATTCATTAAGAGGATGTAACTATATATCTATCCTAACCACTTTGAATACACAGATACAAAATGGACAGTCATCTGTATCCCCTTTTTTGTTTAGTTCCATTATTTGAATGTAATAGGGTGTGTTAACCAGCAAAATATTCTAAAAGAGTCCAAGTTCTTGTCTTCTTGGCTATCTTTTCTTCATTCCTGCCACCACTTCCCCTGGGTACCATGGACCACACCAAGAGACCAACAGATCCTTACATTTGGCACCCAACAGGACACCCACAAGTGTGGGCAGCAGGAACACTTCCAAAGGGAGCGCATAAGAAAAGGAAGTGAATTGGTTCGAGGCAGTATTCAGCACAGGCATGTATTGGTACTGGCATGTTGGTGTAAAACTTGGGGATGGAGGCTCATTAGGGCCAGAAATTGGTTCGTTAGGTCCAGAAAAGGGCTCATTAGGGCCAGAGGGAGAAATGATCTTAGAGAAATATGTCTGAGAGAAGCCAAAAAGTTAAAAATGGGACAGAGTCTCAAGAATCACAGAGAAGGCTGGTGAGATAGCTGAGCAGACTAAATCCCTACTTAGGCAAGTGCCGGGGCCAGGGTTTGATCCTCAGCAACATAGGCAGTACCAGTCCTACCTCCAGACATGCTGAGCCAGCTACTGAGTCCGGATAAGGTGGTGTGCACCTGCAATCCCAGCGTTGGGGAGGCTAAAAGCAGGAAGATCACTACAAGTCCAAGCTGTGTAGTAAGACCCTGCACAAAATGCAAGAAAAAAAGCATATATATATTTTTGTTTGTTTGTTTGTTTTGTTTTTTGTTTTTCTTTCAAACCGGGGATTGAACTCAGGCCTTTGTGCTTGCCAGGCAAGCACTTATTCTACTGAGCTATCTCCCCAGCCCCTGATATATGTGTGTTGAAGTGGTTTTGGTATGCTTTTTAAAAAATGTATTTAGTACAGGATCTACAGGGTCTCACTACACAGGTTGGACTCATAGTGATTCTTCTGTTTTCAGCCTCTCGAGTGCTGCAATTACAGGTGTGCACCACTATGGTCTCAATCACTGTCTCAGTGCGCCCTGGGGGCAGGACTGGCACAGTACAGGGGGGATTGAACCCTGGTCCCTGCACCTGCCTAAGCAGGCACTTTAGTCTGCTGAAGCTGTCTGGCAGGTCCTGGTTTTGGCATGCTTGATCCCTGTATTTTGGGGATTGTCATTAGGAGGGGGTTTTCAAACACAAAGGATTTAGCTTGCATCTCTATTTTTTTTTTAAGATTTTTTTTAAATTTTATTTATTTGTGTGTGTGTGTGTGTGTGTGTGTGTGGCCAGCTCAGCCCACCAGGGGGCGGGCTGGCTGGCATGTGGTGCTGGGGGATTGAACCGTGGTCCCTGGGCTTTGCTAAAGCTTGTTCTAAGTAGGTGCTTTAGACCACTGAGCCATCTCACCAGCCCTGCATCTCTATTTTTAAAAATTTATTTGCTACAGGGTCTTGCTACACAGCTCAGGCTCATAATGATCCTCCTGTCTCAGCCTCCCCAGCATTGGGAAGACAGGTGTACACCACCACACCCAGCTTTAGTGATGGCTGGATGGCATATGGTACTTTGGATCAAATGTGGGTCCTTGTGTTTGCCAGGCAGGTGCTTAGACTGCTGAGCTATCTCCCCAGCCCCATATCTGTATTTCAAATCAAGTCCTGAGCCTGAGTGGAACAAGGAGGAGGGAGGAATGGCACCCAAAATGATAGAGCTGGAACCTTCTAGCCTTGCTCCACCAAATCAGGAAGGAATGATGGGGGATCCTTCCCCACCAGAGAAGGCTTTCTCTCAAAATTTTGTTTCTCAACACTTGATGGTTTTTATGGAGCCACAGGCAGCAATCCTGGCCATGGCAGCTCAGAGAAATTTTGCTGAGTCACAAGATTGGAACTTTTGTCTCTAGTGAAGTAGAACCATTTTCTTTATCTCCCTTGCAACTGGCACTAAAAGAAGTCAGAGGAGCAGGGGAGTCCATAGAGGGTTTTCAACATAATCTAATTTTTCTGAAATTCATGTCACTAATAACCCAGGACAAGTTGTATGTCTTCATGAAGTTATACCTTTTATTTATTTATTTATTTATTTATTTATTTACAGAACCGGGGATTGAACTCAGGCCCTTGCGCTTGCCAGGGAAGCGCTTATTCCACTGAGTCATCTCTCCGGCCCTAAGTTGTACCTTTTAAAACAAAATAATTAAAACAAGCTGTTGCTGCTTATGGCCTTACTGCTTCCTTTACTTTGAATTTAGAAGAAATGCTGGGCTGGTGAGATGGCTCAGTGGTCTAAAGCACCTACTGACAACAAGCTTAGCAAAGCACAGGGACCGCGGTTCAATCCCCAGCACCACATGCCAGCCAGCCCCGCCCCCTGGTGGGCTGAGCTGGCCACACACACACACACACACACACACACACACACAAATTAAAAAAAAAAAACAAAAACAAAAACTAGAAGAAATGCTAGCACAATAGATTATGACCCCAGATGATTGGAAAGGAATAGCTGTGTTTGAATCTAGATTATTTATTGTGGAAAGGAAATTTCTTTGAATATTGCATGGACCAGGAATCTCTAAATGCTGTTCACAACTTAGCCATTACATAAGATATATTATTATTATTTTTATTTTGGTGGAACCAGGGATTGAACTCAGGCCCTTGAGCTTGCCAGGGAAGCGCTTATTTCACTGAGCCATCTCCACAGCCCCAAGATATATTAACTGAGGAGGGTGCTTTTGTTAGCATAATAATTTTTGCATTGTAAATATATGAATAAACTACGATAGCCCACTAGAAGGGCCAGCCAAATAGCTCAGCAGATTAAAGCACCTGCTTAGGCAGACACAAGGGCTGGGAGTTTGATCCCTGGGCCTGTGCCTGCCGGCCCCGCCCCCGGGGCATGCTGAGATAGCTATTGAGACTGGGCGTGGTGGCGTGTGCCTGTAATCCTACCACTTGGGAGGCTACAAACAGGAGCATCACTATGAATCCGATCTACTCAGTGAGACCCTGTAGATCCTGTCCTAAATGCCAAAAAGATAGGGGCCGGAAAGATGGCTCAGTGGAATAAGCGCTTCACTGGCAAGCGCAAGGGTCTGAGTTCAATCCCCGGTTCTGCCAAAAAAAAAAATACATAAAATACCAAAAAGAAAAAAATAAGATAGCTCACTAGGTCCTGGAGGGAACTTCCTTCAAAGGATGGGACCTCTCTTAATTTGGCAGCATAGCCATTATCTGTCCATGTACAAGATGTAGACAAGGGTACCACTAGAAAAGTGAATGTAGATCTAAAACTGATGTGGAGGCTGGCCTGCTTCCACTGGGGCACGCCTCAGCACCATGAAAGAATGGAGGCCCTTTCCATGCCCCTACCATAAGCGCCTCTGGCCCCTGGCAAGCAACAATTGACCGCAGAGGCTTGGACCTCAGTTCCAAGCAGAGAAGGCCAATGATGCGCCTCTTCCAGATTCCTATCAACTCCTGAAATGGGATCCCTGATTATTCCTACTGGAGTCTATGGACCTATACTTCAGGGTACAGTGGGAATCTTGCTAGGCTGCAGCAGTCTCATTTATTTTTTATTTATTTATGTATTTAGTTCAGGGTCTACAGGGTCTCACTACATAGATCAGACTTGTAGTGATCCTTCCTGTTTTTCAGCCTCCCAAGTGCTGGGAATACAGGTGCACGTCACCACGCTGAGTCTCAATGGACGGCTCAGTGCACCCTGGGGGTGGGGCTGGCATGGCACACTGGGCTGGGGCTCGAACCCTAAGCCCCTGCGTTTGCCTAAGCAGGCACTTTAATCCTCTGAGCTATCTGGCCAGCCCTAGTAGTCTCATTTTAAAAGGTCTCCAGATTTTGCCTGGTTTTATCAATGCTAATTATACAGGAAAAATCAAGGTTATTCAATCTACCCAAACGTTGTCCAAATCAACCAAAATACTCCTGTTTCTCAATTGGTCATTTTTCTCTTGGCAAATTGAAAAGTGTATAAAGAAGGGAAAGTCAGGAGCTGGTGAGATGGCTCAGTGGTCCAAAGCATCTACTTAGAACAAGCTTAGCAAGGCACAGGGACTGCGGTTCAATCCCCCAGCACCACATGCCAGCCAGCCCCGCCCCCTGGTGGGCTGAGCTGCCCCCCCCCATAAATAAATAAAATTAAAAAAAAAAAAAAGAAGGGAAAGTCATTCAAGGATTTTGGATCTCCTGACACCTACTGGGTTCAACAGATTAAACAAAATCGCCTTGAGATGGAGTTGACCATTGAAAAAGTACTTAAAGGGGCTACTAGATGCAAGTGCTGATTTTTCAGTTATTGCTCAGTGCCACCGGCATGGCCTCTGGATGTGGCCATTAGATTTACATGGGGTGGGCAAGGTTTCTCATCCTAGTGAAAGTGCTAAATTGCTAATTTGAAGGGATGCAGAAGACTATTCTATATATTTCCCTCCTTTTGTCCTCCCCCTTATACCAGTCAATCTATGGGATCGTGACATATTATAGGTTATGGGAGCATTTTTGGCCAGGCCTAACTCCCTGTGACTCATCAGATATTGCAACAAGGTTTCCTTCCCACTCAAGGGCTTGGTAAAAATAATCAAGAGAGGGGCAGGAGTGATATAGCTCAGGGGCATAGCACCTACTTGGTGAGCACAAGCACCTGAGTTTGATCCCTCCCATGCCATGTGGTCTCAGCCCCCGGGCACGTAGTCTCAGTCCCAGGATCTCAGTCTTAGAATGCAGGCACCCACCCTGTGGACCTGGAACCAGGTGTGGTGGTGCATGCCTGTAATCCCAGCCCTTGGAGGCTGAAAACAGGAGGATCACTATTATGAGTCCGATCTGCGTAGTGAGATCCTATACTAAATAAATAATAATAGAGAAAAGAACCTCTTACCAAAAAAAAAAAATCTTTAGACTGGCTGTGGTGTTATGTGGCTGTAATCCCAGCACTTGGGAGGCTGAAAATAGGAGAATCACAAATCTGAGCTATGCAGTGAGACCCTGTTAAAACAAAACAAAACCTCTTCCAGTTATTCCTAAAAAGGATCGTTTTGGCATAGGCTACTGTTACGGTTTGTGTCTAGTTGTTCCCCCAAAGAGTGTGTGCTTAACTCCCCATCCACTAGGATTATGAGTGTGAGTGCCACACCTGCCCTGTGGCAGGTGATCTGCAGTACAATGTGAGGAGGGATGAGAGGGTGGCTAGCTGTTTGAGCTGCCGCTGCTCCTTTGCTCCCTGCTCTTTGCCACTGCCAAGAAAGGTTGCTGTCTGCCATGTGCCGTTCTACCCTGGAGTCAGCTGAGAATATGGACTGAAACCTCCAGTAACTGTGAGCTAAATAAATCCTTCCTTCCTTCCTTTTCAGTGTCAGGTATTTGTCCCAGCAATGAGAGAAGAGAAACTGAGGCAGCTATTCATCCTCACATTTTTAGGAGGGGCCTTGATCTCTTTTCCCATCTCACAGACGGCATCCAAGATAACGTGGATGTCTGATGACCCTGTTTGATCAGTGGTCCCTCACTCAGAAGATTACAGCAGCTTATACACTGGTTAATTAACAGATGATAGTGGGGCACCGAGAATACTCCAGCTGCCCTTGGAATACCCCAAATTTTGCAATTAAAAAAAAAGGAAGATGGAGATTGCTACAGGACTGTGGGCAGTCAGTTGCACCATGGAATTTATGGGAGCACTGCATCAGGCATTGCCCAGGCCTCTATCTATTCTTTTTTTTTTTTTTAATAAAGTGGTATGAGCTTTATTGTTTTGTGATCCCAGGGAACAAACTCAGCAGTGTTGTACTACTGAGCCACCCCATCTCCCACCCCTTTTTTTGGAGACAGCGTCTCACTAGGTGAGATTACAGCTGGGATTACAGGTGTGGGCCACTATTCCTGTTTTAAAATTTTAATCATACTCAGGAGATTGAGGCAGGCGCATTATGAAGTCAAGACCAGCCTGGACAACACAGCAGGTTCAAGCCCAGCATGGACTACAGAGTGAGACCTTCCATCTCAGAAGGAGGGATGCTAACTAGAGGACCAGAAGTTGCTGTTTTCAGTGCTTCCTCCTGTTCACAAATGAGGCTTGAACTGTCTTTCACGTTAGTCTTTTGCTCTTCCACCTTCAAAAGTTTTTTCGAGGCTGGAGCTCCAACTTCATTTTCATTTTCATGTAGAAAGCTACAAATCCTGTTGGTTCTGTAGGAGAAATCATTATCTTTCATCTGCAGCCATTCTATTCCTCCTGTGCTTTCTTCTCTTTCCTTCTTCTCTGGCAAGAGAGTTCTGGTCATGCTGAGTTTCTTCATTGTGTGGCGTTTATTTTCAGCGCTGTTTCACTGTTGCCTTCTGTATCATGTTCAACGTTTTCTTCGAATATAACACAGGTTCCATGGGCTGGTGACTCAGCATAAAAGGGGTGTCAAAGGGGTTGAGGAAGGATTCAGGGCTCCACTTCTTTGGAGGAACATCAGTCTTCGCAGTCAGCTTGGACTTGTCTTGAGGCTTCCAGCGCACTCTCAGCCTCTGGCTTGGATCCTTCAGCTTTCTGTCGCAGACTTTTCAGCCCTGGCCCGCCTGATAGACCTGCATGGTGCACAGCAGGGAGCTTCAGACCTTGGGACTGAATCCTTCCGTCTCTGGTGTGCAGGTGCCCTCTGTACGCTTCCTCATCTCTGTGGCTGACCTCCTAAGCCAATCTTGGAATTTCTTATATATTTGCACATCTTGTGCTATGTCTGTTCCTTGTATTATATCTGTTCCTCTAGTAAAACCCTAATACACTTGTCAATATATACTACTAAATTTTTAAATTTTACAAAAGATGGAAACATAGCTGCACAAAGACAATTCTATCAGATAAATAAAAGGCTACGAAGGGTCCTTTGGAGAGATCTCCATACTGGACATTGGAAGGGACCCAGTCTGTTACTAACCTGGGCAGAGGGTATGCTTGTGTTTTTCCAGGGAATGCTAAATAACCTATTTGGGTACCAGAGCATGCTGTCAGGCTGTACCACAAAGCCATTTGTAGCAAACAGAACAGAGATGAGGCTGGATCCAAGCTGCGGCCTATTGAAGGAAGCAACCAAATGTAAATTTAAAGCTTAAAAAGGTGATAAAATATATAAAAATAACTGAGCTAAATTTTTCTAGTGCTAAGATAAAAAATATAAAAATCAAAATATGCACAGTATATTTTATTTCTTCCACATTTCTTTTTCTTTTTCTTTTTTTGAAGGAAGGAAAGGTTTATTTAGCTCACAGTTACTGGAGGTTTTAGTCCATATTCAGCTGGGTCCGAGGCAGAGCGGCACATAGCAGAAAGCAACCTTTCATGGTGGTAGCAAAGAGCAAGAGCAAAAGGAGTAGCAGCAGCTCAAGCAGCTAGCTTCTCTTCCCACCTTACATTATAATGTAAACTACCTGCCCCAGGGCAGGTGCAGCATCCACACCCACAATAATCACAAACTCCAGAAGCTGCCCCAAGACTGCATGAAGCTTTGGGGGGACAACTATACACAAACCATAACATTCCACCCCTGGGCCCCCAAAGACACATGCACATCCCTTTATGCAAAAGACATTCTAGTCCATCTCTATGAGTTGCCAAAGTCCCAACAGCGTCAGCAATGCTGAAAAGTCCAAGTCCCTAGTCTCCTCCAAGAGCCAAGGCAAACTCTCAATTGTGAGCCCCTATAGAAATGAAAACTTAAACACTTGCAACATTCAAAGGCACAAGATAAACCTTGCCATTCTAAAAGGTACACACAGCAGGATAGCAAGCATTGGGACCAACACAAGTCAAAATCAGCAGGGCAAACATTAAGTCCTGGGGCTGGAGAGATGGCTCAGTGGTCTAAAGCACCTACTTGGAACAAGCTTGGCAAAGCACAGGGACCTCGGTTCGATCCCCCAGCACCACATGCCAGCCAGCCACGCCCCCTGGTGGGCTGAGCTGGCCACACACACACACACACACACACACACACACACGATAAATAAATGTTAAAAAAAATTAAAAAAAAAAAACCACACATTAAGTCCTGCAGTTCATCTGTGATGAGTTGTGAGCTCCAAAGGCCCTACATGGCTCTGCCCCTATGGCCCTCTTGGTGGTAGCTCCCATGGCTTCTCTCTTAGGCTGGCTTTGCTCCCTCCTTGCGCACTTTCCCTTAGATGATCCATGTTCCTGGCTTTTCTAAACTTCCGGGGTTTCCACTGATAAGGCTTCTCACTCAGAGCTTCACACATTGCCCTCTCAGGGGCACACCGCCTGGACTCCCAGGCCTTCTTCTTAAATCGAGGTGGAAGTCTTAACCTCAGAACTCCCGCATTCTGCACACACCTAAAATCAATGCCACGTGGATGACACCAAGGACTGCTGCCAGCTGAAGCTGAGCTCTCCATTGCAGGGAAGGAACCAGAGAATGGAAAGGATGGAAAGGATGGCCTGAGGGCATCACAGGAGGCGGCAGGTCTCCACCATTTGTAGTAGCTGCGCTTCTCTCTTGGTTATAGGGGTCGAGTTGCCTGGATGGTTGAGCATCCTGACCTTGATTCTGAGGAACAAATTCTCCATGCCGCCACCATTCTGGAACATGGGGCTCTCTGGCTTTCCCTTCAAGGCAGAGTCCCTGACCTTTGTAGTTCTGAGACTGCAAATGGTGGAGACCTGCGGCCTCCTGTGATGCCCTCAGGCCATCCTTTCCATCCTTTCCATTCTCTGGTTCCTTCCCTGCAATGGAGAGCTCAGCTTCAGATTTGCAGTCCATAGCTTTCCTGTCACTTCCTTTCTGGCCGAACTCACAACATTTTAAATCATCCTGCTCAGCTCTTTGCTCTTGATTCTCAACATAAATCTGGCTAAAAGGCCCCAAGACCAAGCAGGTCACTGCCCCAATACTTGGCTGCTTTGAAGTATCTTTTGCCAGATTGATCAGTCACCATGATCAATCAGTCACCATGCTTAAACTCAGTCTCAGGCAGTCTCTGGACTCGAGCAAAATGCAGACAAAGCTCCTGCCAAGCTGTAACAGACATTGTCCGGAGCCCAACAACCAATGCAGTCCTTCTTCCCAACAGAAACCTCCCCAGCCTGGTCTTCACAGGGTAGCTTTCCATCAGCCTTCCAGTCTTCTGAGCTAGGACCAGAATCTCCCCTACAGGACAGCTGAAGCTGTTCCAGCTCTTCACAAGTAGGCAACATCTCCTATCTCTTCCCATAAGCCATTCCCAAAAGCTTATAATCCACATAGTCAGGTTGAGCCACAGCAACAACTCCACTCCTCCTGTACCAAATTTTGTCTTAGCTACTCTTCTCTCGTTGCTGGGACTAATACCCGACACCCAAATTGAAGGAAGGAAAGGTTTATTTAGCTCACAATTACTGGAGGTTTCAGTCCATATTCAGCTGGCTCCAAGGCAGAGCAGCACAGCAGAAAGCAACCTTTCATGGTGGTGGCAAAGAGCAAGAGCCCTTCCAAATTTTTCTGATAAGAGCTCTCTGCTAATGGACAAATAACAAAATCTGACTAGTCTATAATAACAAATTCCTAAAAAATAGTCACTATAATTTAATTTGGTCAGGAATACATGAGTGCACTCTTGATTTTGTAAAGATGTCTGTGTGCTCTGTGTATTTGTTTGTTATTCTGTGCACAGTTGTTCCTTTTTCTTTTTGATCATTTATTCATAATATAATTTGAGATATAGACTTAATAGCATGCTTTCTCCTAAGTTAGCAGTTGGTTTAAGTGATATCAAAATTGGCTTATTATACAGTTCATCAAAAAGTTTAAGCTATTTAAGCAAAAGTTCTGCAGAGTGGGGAATTTATATCCCATTTAAGAATTACTAATTAGGTGAAAATCTCTTATGTATCACAGATAATTGGTTAAAGGTGTTTTATCAAATGAAAATTTGTCACAAATTGTCATCAGGCTTGTCTGTACAATGTTGTACATGATTTCTAAATTTGTGTAAAAATATGTAACTTGTCTGCTAATTTTTTAAAAACTTTGTTATAGGGTCTCACTACACAGTTCAGACTCATAGTGATCTTCCTGTCTCAGCCCTCCCAGTGCTGGGATTACAGGCATGCGTGACCACACCCAATTTTGGGGTCAGCATATTTTGCCCAGGGTTCTGGTGGCACAGAATGTGATGCAAATGATCAAACTTGGATCCTTTCACTTGCCAGGCAGGCACTTAGACCACAGAGCTACCTCCTCAGCCCTTGTCTGTTAACATTCTATAGGGAATTTTTTTTTTTTTTTGCGGAACCGGGGATTGAACTCAACCCCTTGCGCTTGCCAGGGAAGCGCTTATTCCATTGAGCCATCTCCCCAGCCCCAGGGATATTTTAAAAAATGTATTTAGTACAGAGTCTACAGGGTTTCACTACACAGATCAGACTTGTACTGATCCTTGCTGTTTTTCAGCCTCCCAAGCACTTGAATTACAGGCACATGTCACCACACCCAGTCTCATTCACCCTCTCAAGTGTGCCCTGGGGGCTGGGCCAGCAGGCAGACCAGGGATCAAACTCCTGGCTCCTGCATCTGCTTAAGCAGGTACTTTAATCTGCTGAGCTATCTGGCTGGCTCTTAGAGATTTAAATAATTAGAATATCCATGGTTGTCAGAAAGTAAGTTTCATTTTATTTCAAAAGTGTTTGATATTCAGATAGATAGTAATGTTAAGTTTACTGCCTGTTTCAGGGTAATGTCATTGAGCTTTCTCTTCTGGATGCTTAACAACTGAGACTTGGAGAACAAAAATTAGAGATAGATGAGCTAAAAGGACAGCCAATATTTTGGCCCTAGCCCTTCCAGGTCAATGAGGACTCAGGACACAAGAGAACCTCTGCTGTGACATCCTGTAACTCAGTAGAGTTCCTAATTTTCTGATCAAGGAGATCACATGACCACAAGGAAAGTGATCCACAATATATGGTGTGTGTTTAAGGAGAGTCACCTGGAGAGAAAAATATCTCTCAAGCCTTCACAAAAAGCAAACTGGTGAAGCAATGGCCATAACTCATTCAGATAGCTGACAGTGACAGATCTAAGAGGTGCTGTGCATGGTTCCAAGGTATATTCTGACATTTAACTGACCTTGTCAGATAACAAAAGTTAAATTCATATACAGGTCTTGCTTTAACTTGGTCTTAACCATCCAGCAGAAAAGTATGTGAAGTAACACCATATTATGATGCTAAGCTGTAAAATGCTCAAATCACTAACAACTTCTGACAATTGCCAGCTGCACTGGTAACTACTATAATGGACTATTGAACTATATAGGGTTATATTGCTGAATTCAAGTACCAAGTACCTTTGCACTGACATCAAGAATGAAAATGTCCTCTAAAGAGTTCTCAAAACACAGCTTCTCCAATTGCAACAGAACACCCATCATTCACACAACAAAAAGGGAGATGTTTGGAGCCACGGAAGCTGGAAATTGGTCAAATGTGTGAAAGCGGGACTAGGCCTCAGTGCCTACAGCAGTCAACCTACCTCAGTCCTGAAATAAGCATCCTGATTGGTTAATGTCAGCTTAGTAGTTACTAGGCAAACTTGTGTCACCTGTTACTAACTTTGCAAAAGTATAAAGGCCCCTCCCATGTTGCTGGAGGTCTCGCTAGTCAGGCAGATGGTACACCACCTGACCCAGCTCTTGTTTATCTTTTCCTCACTCCTGATACTGGATACAATGGATCACACTCAGAGACCAACGGATCCTTACAGAAGAGATTTTTATGGTATTTGTTGTGTGCTCTTCCTATGTTTATTTAGATAAACTGATTTAATAACAAATATTTGTATCCTAAAAAATACTTTTTGGCCAGGTGTGGCACACACCTATAAATCCAGCACTCAGATGCCTGGGCCAAGAGGATCACTGTGAGTTCAAGACCAGAATGGACTGAACTGCGTAGTGAAAACCCTCCAAAAAAGCATGGTAACAAACTGCAGGTAGGAGACACTAACTTTCCAGAAGGCTGATGAACCCCTATCAGGGGACTGCTATCCTTGAGATTAAGGCCACCAGGGACTGAGACCTCAGGATCCTGTCCAATGGCAGCTCTGATTCTAGGGCTGAATGTGCCTCAGGGAGTATACTGCACCAGTGCCTGAGATGTCTGGCTACTTCTAAAACTACTACAAAGCTAAGTGCTGCCCCACCTCAAGATCCTTTAAGCTAAGTGGTCTGAGATATGTATTTTTTAATATATTTAGCACAGGGTCTCACTACACAGATCTAACTCAATAGTGATCCTGTCTTCAGCCTCCCAAGTGCTGGGATTACAGGCACACACTGCCACACCAGTCTGTCCTCATTTTAGCACACCCCCGTAGTGGCACCAGCATAAGTGCGGAGTATATGGGGGATTGAACCCTGGTCCCTGAAGCTGCCTAAGTAGGCACATTAGTCCCCTAAGCTATCTGGCTCGCCCTCAGATTTTATTTTTTTTAAACTAGTTTTTTATTTATTTAGTAGTTGTTGGTGATACAGGGTCTTGGACTCATAATGAACCTTCTGTCTCAGTTTCCCCAGCGCTGGGATTACAGGCATGTGCCACCATACCTAGTTTCACATGGCACACCCGGGGTTTCAGGGCTGGCACAGCACACAGTACAGGGGATGGACCCTAGAGCCTTGTGCCTGCAAGGCAGGTGCTTAGATCGCTGAGCTACCTCCCCAACCCCTGGTCTGAGATTTTTTAAGAAAAAAAATTTGCAAATCAATAGTGGTAAAATATGACTCCCATGTAGCATGCCTCACTATTAAGGTCTGATGTAAGGGACCCTAATATGCTAGGTTTTCCAGTTTAGCTTTGCAAGTTCATTTGCCATTATTCTGCCCCACAGTATTCTACATTCCGGGACCTTCCCATTTGTGCTGTAGCCTCACAACACTGCCAGAGATGGAAGGACCCTCTAAGGAGCCAGGCTCCACAGAGTGGAGACCCGTCCCCAGAATCGCGTTCCTAGAATGCTAATCCAGACACGACCCCTTCCCTCACGCCAAGATCAATGGACAGGAGATGTCATGTACACAGCCTAACCCCGAGTGGATTTGGTGGGGAGCACAGAGGTGCACGCATGAGCCCCTTTCCATGAAGCAGTGAGTCTCGCCGGATTTAGGCTCAGAGGGTACTTTCTTCACAGGAAAAGGTGCTTAGTCATTAATACGATTCAATGAACATCTGTTTTTAGGTACTTCTGAGAACTTTATTTAGCAAAGAATCCCTCAAATGATTTAAACTGAATTGTGCGTGTTCTCTTTTGGTGTGTTTATACACATATGGCTACTATTTAGCAATTTAGAATATTTTCTGAGCCACCATTTTTTTTTTTTTTAAACTAAAGTTTACAAGAAATAGCTGGAGCACAGTTCCAAAAATCTGTCTCCAATAACACCAGCAACTCAAGGTGGAAGGCGGCATTCTCCTGCCTCCGAGGCTTAATCTATGTTCATCTTTGCCTTTGCCTTCTGACTCAACTTCAGCCTGAGTCCAGTCACTAAAACTTCCTTTTTTCTTTTTCGCGGAACCGGGGATTGAACTCAGGCCCTGTGCTTGCCAGGGAAGCGCTTATTGTACTGAGCCATCTCCCCGGCCCTAAAACTTCCCTTAATGAGAGTCACCTGCCGAGGTGAGGCTCAAGTCTGCTGAATCATCATTGCTCCCAAGGACCAAGCCCTAGCTATTTCCCAGACTCAAAGAGGACACAGCCGAGCAGCAAGCTGCTTTATCTGGCAGGGGGACCAAGCCTGAGGCTGAAGAGCCTGGAAGTAACGGCACTAAACACTGAAGACACAGGAGGGCTGGGGTGACATGGGAGGGAGGTGTAGTATGTCTTCCTTTGGGCCACTCTCATCCAACAGCAGGTGAAAATAGACTTGGTCCACAGCAAGCCCGACTGTGTTTAAAAAGGAAGGACTGCTTGTGTCTCTTTATGGACTTCTCTCCAGGAACCAAATCCTGTGCCAGAGCCTGCCAAAGATACAAATAGAGACAAAAAGCTTGAGAGGGCTCAACCGAGAGTAAGTTAAGCTGCAGGAAAGCTGATGCAGAGAATACAGGAAGAGAGGACGCAGGGAACAGGGAATTAAAGCAAGGCCCCTGTTGTCACCCTCATTTCTTCCCTGTAGCTACAGACAACTCCACTCACAGCAAAGCAGATGGCTGAGCCAGCTGAAGCCCAGACTTCAGAGTAAGTAGTCGTCTTCAAGGTTATCGTCACCAGACACAGAGGCAGCTTCTGTTGAGAGCGAGGAGAAAGACACTGCCCTATTCCATAGGCACTGACAGTGGGGCCGGGGCAAAACTGGGCTCTCAGTGCTTAATGACCCAAGAACTGTACTTTAACTTAAACCCCCTAATTGGAGATGCTCATCGGGAGAAGTTAACCTCCAAAGATGCTGTAAGCAGGCAACAATTTGTACCTGATAAGCTGAGGCAGGACAAGGTATGTGTTATCTCTTCGGGGCTTCTTCTGGGCTCTGTGAGCATGCTAGCAAGAGAAGCATCCGTTTCTGTGGCCTAAGAACAGGAAAACGAGACAGGAACAGGCTGCAAGTCACTGAGGTGAACCACATGTCCTGACCAGAAGCCCTCGCTGTGTCTCCGCACACTACTTTTCTGGGAAGACCCTAAGGTACTATAGTGGCTTACCATGTCCTTCAACATGTCCGGGACACCTCCGTTTCCTTCCATGTCTTCAGGAAGCTCAATTGCATATCCTTTTCGAACTAATTCTAGCCCAATATCCAGGTTCTGAGAAGAACAAAAAGAGAATGAGGTTCCCTCTGCAAGGAAGGGAGGATCGGAGGCAAAGGGACAGAAAAGCTAGGTCTTTGATGGAATGGTGAGCAGGATCTTCCAAAGCAGAAACAATACCAGGTTAGGGTTTCTGGGAAAGCAAATGTAGGTGACATTATGAAAATACAGAAGACACAGGGAGTCTGAGTGAACCTCGCTCTTACCTTCCCATTGCTGGTATCATATAAGTAAATCTTTGGCCAAGTGGAGATCCCAGCCTGGACGTAGCTAGAGATTTTGGCCACCAGTGGTTTCCAGTCAGCACAGTGGGTAAGTCTGTCAAACTCATCCAAAGCTTCCTCTTCCCACTGCTCACCTGGCAGGAGATTGCAGTGTGCATGGGTGCTGCAGAAGGGGTCAGTGACTGAAGGGTCACTACCCATCTACGCAGGAAGGCACTTATGTTACTCTATACTGGGTTTGGTTCTGATTCTGGGGCAAGTTTCTAGAGCTATTAAGAAAAAGGCACCAGAACCTCTACAACTAGAAAAACCTGAGAGTATGTGTGTTCCTGCATGTATCACATGGAAGTTCTTCTATGTGAAGGCAAAACCAGTGGGTGGGACGAGTGCTTTACCTGAGGGGGCGATCCGTGCCAGACTACATTCTATTGCTTGAAATGGAAGGCTTAGGAAGTCACTCCTAAAGTGAAAGAAACTGAAATTAGGACCCTAAGGAGGCCAGGAGGGCCTTCTTGGATTCCTTGATTTTTAGATAGAATTAACTAAGCCAACACAAGAAAATCGTCTGTACTCTATAAACAGATTCCCCTCTCCAAATTCCTGGATTCCCCAAAACCTCCTGCTGATAAGTGCTCACCACTCTGTGACCAGGGGTGAGACAACAGCTGGGAACCAACTCCACCCTGGCCTCTGCACTGACCTGAGAGCCCTGAGGTCCCTCAGTGGGCAATCTCCATTATCTCCAAAGTCAACAAAATAGAGGTCCAAGTTTCCATTTTCCAAGGTGCCAAGGATCCGAGCTCGATACCAGGAGCCATTGGTAGATAAAGGTGCTGCTACAATGTCTCCTACATGCACAGTCAAGTCTTCAGGCTATACATGGGGAGGAGTCAAGAGGGGTAGAGTTAGAAGTGGTAGCTAAAGAGATAACCAGGGAACACCAGCGGGAAGAATGAACAAGTTGTTGTCTTACGTGAACAGAATATATTACAATGAGGAAGTAGAATCCTTTCTGTCAAACCCGTGACAACTCACCAGACTCGTCTCATAGTGCTGGGTCATTTCACTGACAAGTTTATCCAACTGCAGGCTGCGGGAGCCAATGATTTGGATCCAGAAGTGGTTAGGGTGCTCAGAGGCTGAGACGTAGACCTCTAGGTACTCATCAGCATGGAAACTGAAGTCAGGACTGGGGA
>NW_004524624.1:9075336-9094248 GCF_000260255.1 Octodon degus | reverse complement strand
CAAAAATGGACTTCTCTGGACTGGCCTGGACTCCGGTCTTCTGACAGCTGTTATCAGGTTCCTCCCAAGAACCCTCTTTTGGTCCTACAACAGCTGAGTCACCGACTCCTTTGTGGGGAGGAACTGCCAGGGGTGCAGCATGTGTGCTGCCCCAGCCGGCATTTTTCCGCGAAGCAGGCTCCCTTGCACCACCTGGCTCCGGGGTTTCCTCTCTCCTCACGCTGATTGGCTGCTTGCGAGGGACCCTGGCTTCTGCAGAATGGGTGATTCTCTTGCGAAGCTCTTCATCTTCTGACACTTTCTCCAGTATCAAATGCTGCAGAAAACAGAAGAGACAATATCTATGCAGCCAGATACTGACCCAGGATGGAGTACAGGTGTCATTAGGCATGAAACAAGTCTAAGTTACTTGCCTTGGCTGCTGCCACTTCTTTCTGTGTTCCTGAGATTTTGATAAGCCTTGATAGTAGTAACGTCCCGTCTGATTCTTTGTCACAGGTAATTTTGGCTCCAGAGGCCTTACAGATAGAACGAATTGTCTCGCCACCTCTCCCTACATTGAACAGCACAAAGAAACCTGTCCTTTCCCATCTTTACCAGAGTAACCTGTATGTACTAGGAGAAGGAAGTTTTCACTTCTAAAATTAACAGAATATAAGATGAATGGAAACCTAAAACTACTACAGAATACACCTTAGCTTATCCATTTTAAATACACATTCTGGCTAGATTAACTTTATGTCATTTCCATATCTTGGCTGCTCAGCAGGACAACAGTTTATATTTCTAGCTCCTAAGAAGACACGCTACATAGTACACACAGCGTATCAAAATTCCGAACAGAAGACAGAACACTTTTCTGTTTCTAACAGCAGCACTAAAGAATGATCCTAATTCAGAAAGCATAACAAATGCTCTTTAGAGCATTGTCTCAAATGACCTAGGCTAGCATGAACACTGCTAGGTTACCTAGAAAAATCTATTATGCGGTGAATACATTTACCAGAACACCTCTGGAACCTGTATGTAAGACTCAGACCATGCAAGCTCCCCACTTCTTTCTTGTCCTGGGGATCAAACTCAGGGCCACTCTGAACCCTTGGCCTCCTTTTTTTTTGCAGAACCGGGGATTTGAACTCCCTCCTGCTTTTTTTTGAGACAGGGTCTTACAAGTTGGTCAGATGGGACACAAACTTGCAGTCCTCCTGCCTCAGCCTTCCTCAGTGCTATGATTAAAGGCATGTGCCATCACATCTACCTCAGATCACACAATTTTTTGAGGTAACAGCTTCTGTTTTACCATCAGTTATGAACGAAAGGTTCTGATCTCAAGTCCAACTTTTTTCCTGGGAGTAGGCCAGGAAAACCCTTAGAAGGTATGAAAAAAAGGCAAAGGTAAAGCATAAAGAAAACAGCAGAGGAAGCCATCCAGTGGTACCTATGATTCTGCCCACAGATCTCTGGGGCACTGAGAGCTGTTCAGACACTGGGGTATTCTCTGTCAGGATCTGATGGATTGCTGCTTTGGCCTTGCACACCTGAACAGGAAAACCACTGATAAGTAGCACTCGCTCGTCTCCTACATCCTCTGTGTCCACATCAATCCGAGCACCTGTCTGTTTCCGCAGCTGCCGAGAAAAAGAGATCTGGTGGTATACTCCTTTTTCTTTTTCTTCTTCTTTTTTTTTTTTTTTTTTTTTTTTTTTTTTTTTTTTGGTACGAGGGATCAAACTCAGGACCTTGCGCTTGCCAGGCATGCGCTTATGCCACTGAGCTATCTCCCCAGTTCTAGCGGTATATTCTGCAAAAGCTCCCACTCAGGCATGCTAAGGGGAGTCTCAACAAAACCCTGGATGTAGAGAAAACCAACCAAAAGCATCAGCTAAATCAGGATGCACAGTCTTCATTTAATTCTGCTTAAGAAAGCGATTAGTGACAAAGGCAACCCCAAACAGCAGTTAATTCAAAACCACTTCTTTTTCAATCTACAACTCTTTTCCTATCTAATTTTATGTGGATTAGAGAAAAAACGATTGCTTTCTTGGCATTTTGGCTGAATAACAGAAGATAGTAAGAAAAACTAGGCAGCAATTCTACACTTACTGTCAATGAGAGTTCATTGACTCCACAATGGAAAAGAATAGTTTAAGCTATCACAAGCTGAGACATCCTATGAAACACTCTTGTTTCAAGCACTGATTTTCGAGGCAGAAGTGCTCATCTCTTGGAGGGAAACAGTATCTACTGTAAGCTTTAAAAAAGTTCCTGGTTCTCAGTGTGTGTGTGTTAGCAGGTATGAGCCCAGGACTGGTGTATGCCAGGCAAACACACCACCAGCAAGCAACCTCTGCAACCTCCTCAGCCATCTCTCTGTGTGTCTCTGTCTCTGTCTCTCCCTCCCTCCCTCTCCCTCTCTCCCTCTCTTTCTTTTTGCAGAACCAGGGATTGAACTCAGGCCCTTGCGCTTGCCAGGGAAGTGCTTATTCCATTGAGCCATTTCCACAGCCTCCATTTTTCTTTCTAAAATATATACAGCATGGGAGTAGTTCGTGATATGGGGTCTGAGGAAGGAAACCAAGTCAATAAACAGAATTAGTGTCTGGGGAAGCTGTCTGGCTTACTCACACTACTTACCTGTTTAATATTGGCTCCTTGCCGCCCGATGATAAGCTTCACAGCCTCCTGAGGAACTCGCATCTCTATCTCGATGTCATCTTCTCCAACAAATGTCAGCCGTTCTTCTGCAGAAAGGATCAGACTTAAATATACCCAAAGCTACCACCACCCATTCCCTGAATCTGGCTGGCTGTCAGACAGTAACCCAAGATTAATGGTGGATCTCAATTATAAGGACAAGGAGAAGCAGCAGCTGAGTGGCAACTGGGTCTCAAGAGTCCAAAGGGCTGGGCTCAGCATGTGCAATGCCAAGTTTAAGCTCCAGCACCCCCTTGTCCCCTCATTCATAAGTTAGCTTGGTCTCAGGGATACTATATTAGATGCTAAAACAGGAAAAACAGGCCCCACAAAGGTTTTAGGTAAACTGTTTTTCTCCAAAAAACTCCTGGAGAAGACAGAAAAGTCCAAGCTTCCTTGAAGTGTCCATCAGGTATAAAATTTTTCCCGACGACTCTATAACTATTATTTTTCTAGGTGCTATTCTCTAGGTCATCATTGATAGGAACCACTTTTCCCTAACAACCAGCTAGAGATAAGGAACACACACATAAGGATGCATACATATTTTTAATATCTGCACATGTATCTTGCTAAAGGAAACCGATCAATGGAGTTATGAATGCATTTCACAAAGTAGCTTCACAGTAAGAACATGTAAAAGAAGAAATCTGGGGCTGGTGAGATGGCTCAGTGGTCTAAAGCACCAACTTAGAACAAGCTTAGCAAAGCATAGGGACCGAGGTTCAATCCCCCAGCACCACATGCCAGCCAGCCCCGCCCCCTGGTGGGCTGAGCTGGCCACACACACACACACACACACACACACACACACATAAATAAATAAATAAAAAATTTAAAAAAAATAAAAAAAAGAAGAAATCAAATATTTCTCACAGAAAGCCAGTTATGTCTCAGTAAACAATATCTGCTCTGACAAGAAAAGTTTCCATCTTAATTTACCAAGGCAGGAACACAGAAATCGGAGTACTCATGCAGTGCAGCTCTGGGGTTCACGTACCTCTGCTTTCCTTGTACCTGCGGTACAGGATATAGGCAACCGCAGCACTGGCTGGGATCCCAAGGCCCAGGGCTACTTTCTGAATCATGGACAGGCTCGTCCAAGAAGTTCGCTCAGTGGACATTTTCTGCTGTGCTCTTACATCCTGGATACACAAAGCAAGAAAAAGAAGGAGCTTTCAGCCAACACCTGTCTGGCTGGCAGAGAAGAATGAGAACATACTGTTAAAGAAAAGAACACTGCTGGGCTGGAGAGATGGCTCAGTGGTCTAAAGCACCTACTTAGAACAAGCTTAGCAAAGCACACGGACCGCGGTTCAATCCCCCAGCACCACATGCCAGCCAGCCCCGCCCCCTGGTGGACTGAGCTGGCCACACACACACACACCACACCCACACCCACACCCACACACAAATAAATAAAATGTTTAAAAAAAAAAAAAAAAGAACACTGCTGCGTATTTTCCCATTCCAAGAACTTTCATGAAAAAGGTCTCTGGGTATTCGTCTTTCTCAGACAGTCTTGCTATGCAGTTCAGGCTGGTCTTAAGCTCACTTTGTAGCCCAGGCTTGTCTGGAACTCACAAGGATCCTCCTACAGCCACCCCCAGGGTTGGAACTACAGGCATGCACTACAACCCCTGACAGGGAGATATTTTTTAAGAGTTAGCCTAGGGACACACAGAACTAAATAGAAGACTACTTTACTTCCCCCCCCCACCATAAGGAGAACCATATATTGATCAGTTTATTTTTTATAGTTTATTGGTACAAATTAGATATGTCCAATGATAACAGTCATCATAGGGAATTTGTCCCTGCACATGATACCTTAGTTCTTTCTTTCCCTATGCCCCCTTCCCTCTCTTCAACACCTCCTTATTTACAAGGCTTTGTTTCCATTTTATACTTTGCCTTTTTTTTCCTTTTCCCTTCCACCTCTCCCATGGATCAGTTTTAAAAGACAAAAGATCAAATTACTAAAGGAATTAAATATTTAAGAAACATATGTACTTAGATTTTATTTTCATTCCTTCTCTGTGCCTCTGGGTCTTCCCAGAAGCTGCTGTCTCTTCACGGAGTGCCATTCCAGGTCCACTAAAGACCTTCCTGCTTTTCTTAGGAGCAGTCTTCACTTACTGTTATTATTCTGGTTTCTATTTATGTATTCCTCAATGAACAGTGACTTGAAGTTATGCAGCCCTGTTCTTTTACCAGCATTACCTGCCCAGCCCATCACCATACAGGACAGGTAGGAAGCAGTATCTTCAGAGGCAGCAGCAAGCCAGTCACTCCATCCACACAAAAAACTCTTTTTCTTGGCTCCTATTTCCCTGGCAGATCCTTCTTCTTCTTCTTCTTTTTTTTTTTTTTTAATTTATTTATTCATTTATTTTGTATGTGTGGCCAGCTCAGCCCACCAGGGGGCAGGGCTGGCTGGCACGTGGTGCTGGGGGATTGAACCGCGATCCCTGCGCTTTGCTTAGCTTAGCTTTTTTTTAAGTAGCTGCTTTAGACCACTGGGCCATCTCACCAGCCCCTGGCAGATCCTTCTGAGTCTGGGGCTTGGACCTTCTCTCCACTGCTAATTCATTCTACTCTGTGGGAAATTTCATCCACACCTGCAGTTTCAATGACTACCAATGTACTAAGGACTCCAGCAACAGCATTTGGGCTGATCCCAAAACATTCCCAATCTGGCCGGGGAGATAGCTCAGTAGAATAAGTGCTTCCCTAGCAAGGCAAGAGTGTGAGTTCAATCCCCAGGTCTGCCAAAACAAACTGTGTTAGTTGATACATTGTGTCAACCTGCCCGAATCAGCTCCCGCAGATCTCAGCATGGGGGCCTAGCCCTGCACGTGGGCAGGGCCCAGGAACTGAGAAAGGCAGGAAGCCACCCTGCCTGGTTTCCTGCCGCCCTGCCCCGCTTCCGTGGAGAAGTCCCAGTCTTCAGAGGAGCTAGATCTTCGCTGCCGCGCCAGTTTGGAGGAACTCCAATCTCTTCGCTGTGGAGCGCCGGTCTTGGCAGACAGCATTGAAGGAAGAGAGAGGCTTGGCAGCTGCTGCTCCTCTGCTCTTCATGGTTTTCTGCCGCATGAACTGCTGTTGTTTGCCTTGGAGCCAGCGGAATATGGACTGAACCCTCCAGTAACTGTGAGCTTAAACCTTTCTTTCCTTCTTTTTGAGTGTCGGGTATTTGGCCCAGCAACAAGTAAAAAATAACTAAGACACAAACAAACAAAAATAAACCACTCCCAATCTCATGTAGATGGCGACAGTGGCCTCCTTGTGGCGTTAATCTCTGACAGCAGACCTTCATTTTTCTGTCAAGTGCATCCTGACATTTTCCTGATTCTTTATCACATATGATCAGCCACTGCCAGTTATTCCAGACCTCTTTTCAAAACTCCAGCACTACCTCCTCCATTCTCAAATAATGTCCTCACTTCCTATTTCCCTGAGAAGGCAGAACCTTCAGCGAAGACATCCGCAACCTTCCACCGACCTGTCTCCACCCATTAGTAAAGTGACCACGGATGAGTTGTCCTAGGGCTGAAGTCTTTCATAACAGCATCGCCCCACCAGTTCTCCTTCCTTCGCCAGCACTGTCAGCACTCTCCTATTGATCTTCCTATCAGCAGACAAATATCCTCCTTTCCTAAAGAAACCGTACCCCAGGCTGGGGAGATGGCTGAGTGGAATAAGCGCTTCCCTGGCAAGCGCAAGGGCCTGAGTTCAATTGTATTTCCCTGGTTCCGCCAAAAAAAGAAAAAAAGATGATGGATGATGTAGAGTGTGCCTAAGGAGAGTCACATGGAGAGAAAACATTCTCTCAGCCTTTCACAGAGAGCACACTGGTCAAGCAATGGCCGTGACTCATCCACATAGCTGACACTGACAAAGGATCTACAATCTGAGGTACAGGATCTCAGGATAAATCCTGAGGAGATTTCACTGACCTTATCAGACCCAAAAGCTACAACTCTTGTTACATAGGTCTTGCTTTACCTTGGTCTTAACTTTCCAGCAGAAAAGTATAAAAATGAAGTATAAGAAGTAAAGCCAAAAAAACAGAAGTAAAGCCATGCTGTTATGTTGAGCTGTAGGGGACTCAGGTCAAAAATTTCTGACATTGCCAGTGAAGAAGACCCAATACTATTATGGACTACTGGACTCTTTTAGAATATTTTGCTGAGTTAACACACCTATAATATTCAAATAACAGAACTAAACCAAAAAAGGGGATACAGATGAATGTCCATTTTGTATCTGTGTACTCAAAATGGTTAGGATAGATACATAGTTACATTCTCTTATTGAACGGAGGGATTTGTTCTTTTTTTTTTTTTTTCTCCCGGAACCGGGGATTGAACTCAGGCCCTTGCACTTGCCAAGGAAGCGCTTATTCCACTGAGCCATCTCCCTAGCTCGGGATTTGTTCTAATAGTGTTTGTAAATAGGATATCATGTCTGCATCTTGTACAGCAATTAACCACTAGGAAGAATATGCAATGTGTTAATTATTGAAACTGTCCTACCAATTTGGTTTGAAACTGTCTCATTGCTATTTGTTTCTCAATAAAATTATGGAAAAGAAATTAAAGAAAACAAAGAAAGAAAAAAAACCCTACCCCAATTACACTTACTCCACCTTCCCATTTCTTTCTTTTACATGAAGACTTAAGAATGTCGCCACTGCTGTCCTCAATTTCTCCTTTCTAGTCTATCCTGATGGCTCTTGTCAAAGTGACGCTGCACCCGTAAATCCAACGACTTCACAGTGCTCATGTGACACAGCCTCACCAGTGTCCGCACAGCACACGACGCCCTCTCCACACCGTCTCCTGACCACCTGAGTTTTCACCTTGCTCTCTGGCTAGGCTGTTGGTCTCAGGTGCTGGCTCCTTTCTCTTTTTTGGCTTAAATATTTATTTTTAAAGAGAGTGTTTCAAAGGCAAACTCCTGGTCTTTAAAATTTAATCTATTTCCAGGAATCAACTATTCCTGAGATTAACTGTAATGCAATAATTACCTCCCCATTTATTTTTGTACTTTTTCTTCCATGGTGATTTAGAGGCATTATCTTCAAGCCAATATAAATACTTCATAAACATGTGGCTGATTTCCAACAAAGAACCTACCTGCTGCTTTTTAAATCATCTCATATCTCAGCAAGTACTAGCCCTTAACACTGCTGCCATGATGTAACCAGCTGGGCATAACAAAATCTGTTATAAATATTACTCTGGGGTGAAAGTGCCATAACTACTTAAGACAAGACTGGGACTGGGGAGGTGGCTCAGTGGAATAAGCGCTTCCCTGGCAAGCGCAAGGACCTGATTTCAATACCCAGTTCCGCCAAAAAAAAAAAAAAGACAAGACACACTGTACTGAAATTTTCTCTTACTCTCTCTGGGTTTTTTTTTTTTTTTTGAGATAGGGTCTTGTTATGCAGAAGCTCACTTTGAGGCCAGGTTGATCTCAAACTCTTCCTGCCTCTGCCTCCCTAGTGCTGGGATGTAATAAAATTCCTTTTTTTTTTTTTCTTTCATTTTTGGTACCAGGAATCAAACTCAGGACCTTGTGCTTATCAGGCAGGTGAAGTAACACTGAGCTATATCTAAAATTATTTTCTTAAAAAAAAAAAAATAAAATTATTTTCTTACACTTCTTACATTCTTTTAATTCTGAGGGCACTTTTTCAGTTTTAAGCAGCAGTATGCATGGAACCACAGCCAAGAGCACCCTGGCTACTAGTTAGGTGGTGAAGGGCAGAACCCCATCACAGGCAGAGAAGGTTCCAGAAGCTCAAGGTCCTTCCCAATATGTGCCTCTCTGGATGGAGTGGGCTGGCACGTCAGTTGGGTTCAGGTGTGGGGAATCGTGGTTAGTTTACCATTTTTTTCTTTAAGGCCAAACTGCAGCTAAGATCAGTCTACAGTAAAATATTCCCTGCAAGAATTATACACACAGAGGGCCGGGGAGATGGCTCAGTGGACTAAGTTCTTCCCTGGCAAGTGCAAGGGCCTAAGTTCAATCCCCAGTTCTGGGAGAAAAAAAAAAAAAATTACACACACAACACTAGGTGTCCTAATTACCTGCATGTCATAGAAAATATACTTTCCTCCCGTCCCTGTGTAATATGAGAGGCCCCCTCTCATATATGACACAAAAATACACTTTCCTGACATCCTTGACCGTTAATCCCAATTAGCTTTATAAATGTGCTAGCCCTACTTAGAACTTTTATTATTTATCTATTCATACCAAGAACACTAAACCAGCACCACAAGAAGACATCAGTCCTCAAACAACATTTGGCTATTCTCAAAACTGAGGTGGATGAATAATAAAATAGCACCGGGGAGGGAGAACCACTGCTGAGTTAACGTCCCTAGAGTCCTTTTCTCACATTAAGTCAAAGAGGTGCCTGCTTTTCTCCTGGCTGCGCATTCCTCTCAGGGCTCACCCACCGCTCCCTCACAGTGTATCAGTTAACTCTTTTCTGTATTCCTTCACTGTTGGGGAATTCTTTGTATCGCCCACACACAGGTACCTTTCTCTTTGGCTTGCTTCTTTTTCTGATCATTTTTGTCATCCATTTTAGGAAGCAACTCTGGCTCTTAGGAGTGTTTCCTATGCTCAATATGCATATTAACTCCCTCAGCATGAATTCTGCCTTTGTTTACAACAAGGCCATGGGCATGCTGGGGAACACTGTGGACTCATCTAGTTTTGCCATCTGTGTCATTCCCGATATCTACAGTATCATTCTTTTTGTAGATCTGTATATATGTGACCAAACCTATATGTTTTCTAAAATGCACAGAGAACACGTTTTGGGTTTCTCTCCCCTTTCCCTTTGTTTTCACCACTGTGGTGAATTATTGCAAGATGGTGGTTCTAGCCAAAAGACCCTTTCTGTTTTCTTCTTTTTCTTTTTGGTAGAGGAGACTGAACCCAGGGTCTTATACTGAGCTAAATCTTCTGTACCTCCCCACACCCAGCTTTAAAATTTTAGTTACAGTCTTGCTAAGTCACTACATTTCCTAGGCAGGGCCCAAACTTCTGATCCTCCTGCCTAATCTCAGCCTCCCTGAGTGCTGAGATTACAGGTTATGTGCCACCACCCTGCATTCTCATTTTTAAAAACCTCTAACCACGCAGGGCCCCGGGAGATTTATCCTTTGCCCTCTCTCACTTTCTAGATCATCTCATCAGTCTCATTTTTGGTGGGGCTTTAAATCTCATCTATATGCTGATAAATTAACTTCACAGATTGCCAGGATCTTTCTCTTAAACTCCAGGCTTGTACATCCAACTGCCTGAGCGGCATCATCTTCAGTCAGGGAGGCGTCTCCTAGTCATCCTTTCTTGCAAACTGACATTATCAAGTCTGTCAGCAATTTATACATTCTACCTTCATTCAAATTATACACAATCTGACCACTTTTTTTCCCTCTGGATTGCCATAACTTCTTTTTAAAACACTATTATCTTGCCGGGCATGGTGGGGGGCGCCTGTAGTCTCAGCTATTTGGGACGCTGAGGTGGAAGGTTTGTTTGAGTCCAGGAGTTCTGGGCTGCAGTGCACTATGCAGATCCAGTCTCCACACTAAGTTTAGCATCAATATGGTGACCTCCCAGGAGCAGGGGACCACCAGGTTGTCTAAGGAGGGGTGAACCAGGCCAGGTCGGAAATGGAGCAGGTTAAAGCACTATTATCAGGCCAAGGAGATAGCTCAGCGACCTAAGTGCCTGCCTGCTGCTAGTCAAGGTCCTGAGCTTGATCTGTGCTACTACAAAATCATCAAGCAATCGCTCGATCACTATTAACTTACATTAACTGCTTAGTTATATCCCTGCTTTTGCCACCCTTCATCCACTTTATTCCCAACACCACAGCTTCTGGTAGTTTCCAACATCACAGACTAAAAACCAGAGTCACCATTAATAACCTACAAAGTGTTCCTTTCAGCATCCATCTATATGCTGATAAATTAACTTCACAGATTGCCAGGATCTTTCTCTTAAACTCCAGGCTTGTACATCCAACTGCATAAAACATTATAGTTTATGTTTTATCTAATATTCAAATAATCCTGTAAGCCAACAAATATTATCCATTTTACAGGGGAATTACTTGTGATTGAAGAGCTCACCTAACCTCTCATCTGCGTTATTATTTGCTTAAGAAAAATCTATAAAAGTGATTTTTTTTTTAGTATTTTAGTACAAAGGTCTACAGGGTCTCACTACGCAGATCAGACTTGTAGTGATCCTCCTGTTTTCAACCTCACAAGCACTGGGATTACAGGCTTGCACCACCATGCCTAGTCTCAATCTGCCCTCAGTGTATCCCCGGAGTGGGGTAAACATGTTATGCCTGGGATTGAACCCTGGTCCTTGTGTCTGCCTGAACAGGCTCTTAGTCCACTGAGCTATCTGGCTGGCCCTGTAAAAGTGATTTTAAGTTTCCCCAACCTTCTCTTCATCTAAGTTCTCAGAATAGTAGTACTTAGTGTTTTTTTTTTAAATATTTATTTTTTTTTATTTCATTTATTGTGTGTGTGTGTGTGTGTGGCCAGCTCAGCCCACCAGGGGGCGGGGCTGGCTGGCATGTGGAGCTGGAGGATTGAACCGCGGTCCCTGTGCTTTGCCAAGCTTGTTTCAAGTAGGTGCTTTAGACCACTGAGCCATCTCTCCAGCCCCCAGTGTTTTTATTTTTTATATCAACCAACTTAATTCAAAACAAACGCTGGTAGAAAACACTGTGATGATAAAAACAAAAGACAGTGCCTATTTTTAGATACTACAATCTAGAACAACAAATGTGAAGTTAAATAATTGCTCACAGCCCCAACATGTACCAATAAAAAAATTAAAAGGTGGCTTTTAATGAGATTAATGATTAAATGCAATTTATGCTTCAATCTGCCTCCTCCCAAATCAGCCCTAGTGTTGCAGCAGAATTCAGTGGGTTTTAGAGTTAACTAAGGGAAAGGGGTGGGGAGTGAATTCACCTAGTTTAAATGACTTTTAAAGTGGAGTTAAAAAATAAAAAATAAAGTGGAGTTAAAAAGAAAATGGAGTCTCTCTTGCCATGTCACTAAGCAATAATATACAGTCAAAATTGGCCACCTTAAAAAACTAGTTTTTGTTCCCATAAGGCTAAAAAAATACTCATTAATCCAAAGCCTACTCTCCAATAGGCTTTGTAGAAACTATGGTTCTAAACGTGCTTTCCCTGAAAGAGTGTAAGGAGCAGTGAAGCAAGGGGAGCCTGCAGGCAGATCTCACGCCCAGAGGCCAGGGTGGCTCCTGTACTGCTGCTCTCCTGGGGGACTGGAATCTGCACCTGGTCCCCTGCTTGGCACAGGCCCCAGCACCACTCCCACTGCATCTGGCCTCAGTGAGCTTTACAGGGAGCTTGATGGACCAGCAGAATGTAACAGGGAACCATCAGAAATTTGTCAAATGTATTTATCTAGCCAATAGTTTGCAACAAATTTACTCTCTTGCCCAGATTCATAGCCTGAAGGAAAAACAAAAACCCAAGCAAGCGAAACACTTTAATTACCTCTTTTCAAGTGTCCTACTCAGGGCAGTTACTCACTACATGGGCTATATTACTTTCAGAGACTGAGCATCCCTCATTTTCTTCCCCCTTTTGGGGAGTAGGAGAGAAGGCAGAGTTTAATGTGGGCTATGTTTTCATTTATGAAGTACAATACTAAAAAACAATTGGTAAAAATCAGCCACAGCCAGTTGTGTTGGCACATGCCTGTATCCCCGCACTCAAGAGGCTGAGGCAGGAAGACTGCCACATATTTGATGCCAGCCTGAACTACAAACCAAGACCTTGTCTCAAAAACAAAAACAAATGAACAAAAACCCCATCCATCAGCTACTTTTTAAAAACCAGCTGGCAAAACTGGGCATAGTTATGCCTGCCTGTAATCCCAATGCTCAAAATCAGAGGCTCACACTGAGTTCCAGGCCGGTCTGTACCACATAGGGAGAATTTGTCTATATGTACCTCCCCATACCCCTGTAAACAAAGACAAAAAGCAGGGCGTGGTGCCCATTGATTGTTGCAAGTTTGCAGGGTTACAAAGTGAGCTCAAGGCGAGCCTGAACTGCATACCATGACCCTGTCTCAAACAAAAACAAAAACAAAAAACAGCAGGATCACTAGAGTGGAAGCTGCATAGTGAAACCTTGTACCAAATACATTTAAAAAAAAAAAAAAATCATTCTGGATGTCCAGGAAACTTTTATTTCTTGGTTATTTCACTTATATTTTTATATGGTCCCTGAAATGCCAATCTCGTCTTCATGATTTATGTGCCTCAGTTAAACACTGCTTTTTGGGCCGGGGAGATGGCTCAGTGGAATATGTGCTTCCCTGGCAAGCACAAGGGCCTGAGTTCAATCCCCAATTCCACCAAAAAAAAAAAAAAAAAAGAAAACTAAACACTGCTTTTTGCTATGGGCTGAGCATGCTGGGGGACAGAGAAAAACAAGAATTCATGCTTTGAGACATTGTCTAAAAGGAGTGATAAACGTCCAAACAACTAACTACATGGCAACAGAAAAGCCAATATACATTTTTCATCAAGGCAACAGTGGTGAGGAGCTAGAACTTAAAAAGTTTCTTTGATGGGTCACAGTTGAAACCATTTCATTAAAATACAATTTCATTTATCTGCTACTAGTTTATTTAAACCAATAAAAATGGAGTGCTCGAGGCTGAGGCAGGAGGATCACACTGAGTTCAAGGCCAGCCTGAACCACATAAGAAGATAAGGAGAATCTGTCTCAAATGCACCTCTTTACTCCTCAAAACAGTTGGGGGCCAGGAAGATGGCTCAGTGGAATAAGTGCTTCCCTGGCAAATGTAAGGGCCTGAGTTCAATCCCTGGTTCCACAAAAAAAAAAAAAAAAAAATCAAAAACCAAATCCAGGTGTGGTGGCTCAGGCCTGTAATCACAGCACTTGGGAAGCTGAGGCAGGATTGCTGCTCCATGCAGCAGCCTATATCTGTAATCCCATGTCCTAGTCATTTTTCTCTCGGTGCTGGGACAAATACCTGACACTCAAAATGAATGAAGGAAAGGTTTATTTAGCTCAGTTACAGGTTTCAGTCCATATTAGGCTGGCTCCAAGGCAGAGCAGCACATAGCAGAAAGCAACTTTCAATGACAGTGGCAGAGCAAGAGCACAAAAGGAGAAGCAGCAGCTCAAGCAGCTAACTTCTCTTTCCTCCTTACATTGAAACGCAAATTACCTGCCTGGGGCAGGTGCAGCATCCACACCCACAATAATCAATCACAAACTGCAGAAGCTGCCCCAAGACTACCTGAGGCTTTGAGGCGGACAACTATACACAAACCATAACATCCCACAGGAAGGCTGAGGCAGGAGAATCTCAGTGAATTTGGGGCTAGCAGGAGCTACAAAAAGAGTTCAGCATCAGCCTGAACTGGGCTGGTGAGATGGCTCAGTGGTCTAAAGCACCTATTTAGAACAAGCTTAGCAAAGCACATGGACCACGGTTCAATCCCGCACCACATGCCAGCCAGCCCCATCCCGGGTGGGCTGAGTTGGCCACACACACACACACACACACACATAAACAAATAAATAAATAAATAAAAAAGATCAACCTGAACTACCAAAAACTAAAAATTGAGCATCTCATGTGAGCTCAGTTCTGGGGACACAGCAATCAAGAACTAGCTGTCCTCACAGAGTTTCTCAGCCAGCAAGGAATGTTTCGACAGGCAGTATTTCTGTGTGAAAAGGTTTGGGAAACCAAAACAAATCTAGCCCTGTGTTCTTTAACACTTTCTGTCTTTAATGTCATCTTTGGCCATAAAGTATCCTCATAGGGCAGTGGTGGTGAACCCATGGCACTCGTGCTCAGGGGGCTTTGTTATCACTGCAAGCTCTAACCGGTTCAGTATCACTATGGCTGGGCAGAGAAGTAGCAGTTTTAAAACTAGGAGGAACCACTGAGATTATTTTGTTCCATTAATGTTACAATGTGGGAAAACTGCGTTCAGAGATACACACAGATCTTCAGGTCACAGAGCTGGTTAGTAATTTCTACACAACACAGTGTGAAAGAAGTCTGTTTTGAGGAGCAATAATGATTAAAGCGCTTTATCCCGTCCCAAAGCACAAAGAATTTTTCAGAAACCATCAGAACGACGGTCAAGGAAGGTTCTTGCTACTTTTCTGGCTCTGTTCCCTCAATCTTAACCTCCTGTACTAGGCTGACTATCCCCCACATCTCCTATAACACATGCCCGGGCTGTAAAACTCCTGATTAATGCTGCGGCTGTTGCGAGGCACTGAAAGCAGCGGGCGGTCTCGCTGGGGACCGGTCCAGGTGTCGATGGGTTTTTGGTAAGGTGGAGGGTAGAGCTATGGACGGGGCTGTCTAATCAGCCTTCTGGATGGAATACCTGGCACTGGTAGGTGTCAGAATATTCTATACTGACGATGTGGCGGTGGAGGGAGTGTGCATAAAAGGCAAAGATCAGCCTGTTGGACGACTTGATTCTATTTAAATCAGGAGCTAAACTTCACTAACTCCTCTTCAGATGCTACAACTGCATTTATTTGTGGGATCAGCAGATGGCTCAAGGAGTGAGCTGAAGGCAAATTAGCACAGAGCCACCACTATCCATCAGTTAGTGAGAAATAGTGTGTAATTCTGTCGCCCATAAATAAAGACCCGTCCTGCTGGAGACATCGCGGAAAACGCCTCGCCGGGAAGTCCGAGGCGAGCAGCATAAGACAGAACCCGAAAGTGCTCTCAGTCTCAGAACCAACTCAGCTGCAAACCGACTCGGTTCCGATTCGGGCAAACTCTCACACCTGGCCCAGGCAGTTTCCCACGGTCCCACCGCGAGGCCCACACCCTGCCGCGCCCCGGGAAGCGTCGGACGCCTCCCTCCCTTGCACCTCGCCTTCTGCCTCTCAGTGCCGAGGCTGCCCACGACCCCCGAATTGCCGCACCCTCGCGCCCGCCCGTACCGCTCCTCCAGCGTCCGTCTTCACGCGCCCGATACCGCACCTCGGCCCGGGCACCACCTCCTCCCTCCAGCTCCGCGACTCGGCCCGCGGGCCGCGCTTCAGCCCCCGCTTTCCCGCCCCCGCAACCGGCCTGCACCAATCAACGCTGCTCTCTCCGTCCGTCCAGTGTCCTGTGCCCGTTGCAACCAATCCTTCCTCGAGTTACTGTGAGTGACATGTCTGCACAGCTCTATTATCCAATGACCAGGATGAGTTCCAACGCCCGCCCACCAGGTTAGCCAAGAAGATCCAGGGAAAGCAGATGTTACGCATTGAGATTGCACCTGCTGAGAATTAAACAGCCAACTGTAGGCTTCACCGAGCCTTCTCCGTTCCCCTCTAAGCCTATCACGCGGGAACTCCCGCCTCCCAATCCCCGGAGGAAGATCCGAGCCTGCGGCGCTGGACCGATGCGAGGGGGATCAAAAACGTCTTGTCACCGGTCGCGCGAAATTGTTCAAAGACGGTTTCATTCCAAAGCCCAGGGACAGCGGGCCAAACAGCTTCCCCCACTTGTTTTTCGTGTAGTTTTCTTGTCTTCCATCGAGACCCACATCGTGATAGAAGCGCTTGGGGCGCGGAACACATTTTATTTTATTTACTTTAATGTATTTGGTACAGGGTCTCACTACGCAGCTCGGACTCGTAATGAACCTTTTGTTTTGCAGCCTCCGCAGAGCTGGGATTACCGGCGTGCACCACCACGCCCGGACTCGGTCGCCGCCTCAGCGCGCGAAGGGGCGGGGACGCGCGGCAAGTGGTACCAGCGATCCGGGTCCCTGCGCTTGCCAGGCAGGAGCTAGACCGCTGCGCTATCTCGCCGGCCCTTTATTTGTATTTTTCAGAGCGTGGAAGGGGCTTCGTGTGCAGGGGAAAGGCGGTGGGTAAGGCGCCATCAGGGAACGAGGCCGCCCTGTGCGTGGGGGAGGACATGAGCGCTGACAAGAGTCCGGCCGTTGGGGACGGTTGGCCCCGCGACACCCCACCCCCCGGGGGCCTCGCACGGGACTCCCTTCGCCCTCATTCTGCCCTCTGCTTTACGAGACGCCTGGCTTGTGACTAGCACTCAAACCTGTGTGGAATGAGTGCAGGATTATATCCTTGGTCAATTAGGGAGATGCCTTTGGGCTCTTTTTTAAAAATCTTTTTTTCTGGGGGGCCTGCCCCTTAGCTCAGTTCTTTAAGTGGCTGCTTCGACAAAGCAGTCAGGCTCAGGTTGCTGTGGTTCGATCCCCACAACTCCAGCCAGCCAAACCTGCCCTGAAGGCATTCGGTAAATAAATAAATAAAAATTAAATCCTTAAAATCTTTTTTCATTTAAGAAAAAAGGGGGTGCTGGGGAGATGGCTCAGTAGAATAAGCACTTTCCTGGCAGGCGCAAGGTCCTGAGTTCAATCCCCGGCTCTGCCAAAAAAAAAAAAGTTGAAGGGCCTTAGCCGGGTATGGTTGTGCACACCTGAGAGGCACAGGCTGGAGGATCGTTGCAAGTTCGAGACCAGCCTGGCCTACAGAGTGAATTTAAGGCCAGCCTGAAGCTGCATAATGACACCCTGTCTCAAAAAGGAGAGAAAGAATGAGAGACTCACTGTGGTACCCAAGCCGCCCTCCAATTCCTGCTGCGTTCAAATTATCTTTCTGCCTTAGCCTCTTCAGTAGCTGAGTTTATAGTCATGCCTGAATTCTACTAATTTAACTATAATAAAAATATGTATATGCTTTGAATAAATAGTACATACATATTCTAATGATTCAGAAGGAGCAAGAGGTTATTACAGAAGTTAGTGCCAACACTCTTGCTGAGCTATTCTAACATTATTTTTTTTTTTAAGAGCAGAATACATTTATTGAGAGAAAGAAAGCTCCTATCCAAGAGAGGGACAGGAGGGGGGCCCAAGCAGGTAGTTCACCCTCTAACATTATTTTGATATGCAAGAGTGTTTCGTTTTGATAAACACTTGGCATGAAAACACTAGGTCAAGGAATGTGTGCATTGTTTTTCCATTTGGATGTATATAATTTTGCAAATTCCCTCCCTCCCACTAAGATTTTTCTGATTTTCATTCCATCAGCAATGTATCAAAAGATTTTTGATTTAGTACTGCCTTCCATGGAACTTCAAATGATTTACTTTTTCATCTGTTGCCAGGTGTGGTGGTGCACACCTGTAATCTTGGAACTCTAGAGGGTGAGGCAGGAGACTCCCCAGTCAGGAAGGAAGGAAGGAAGGAAGGAAGGAAGGAAGGAAGGAAGGAAGGAAGACAAAAACTTGTCTGATACTAATAGGTTCTGGCCCTAGCATGAATTACTGAATTAATTATGGTGGTCATCTAATATAGCTGAAGCCCTTAAAACAATAGCTTATCTTCCCAGAGTCCGCCTCTCTCCTTCTTTTCCAACCCAGCCCAGGGTGCAATTTCCTTTCAGCTTTCCCACCACCTCAGAGAAGACCCCAATCAGCTCTTCAAATATTTCTAAACATCCCCCTCAAACTCCACCCTCCTAAAGTCCCTAAAAGCCTCAGGTGTCTTTGTCTCAGGCCAGAGGATCTACCTGAGCCATCTGCCATCGCTCTTCTCCGCGTCTTTAAAGTTAATAAAGGCTTCCTATCTTTCCTATCTCTTTACTGTGTTGCCGAAAAACCTATCAGCTAGCACATATAGAGTGTGTCACCACATCTTGATTTTTGACAGTCTGATAGTTTAACTGCTATCTCATTGCAATTTTTATTTTCATTTCTTTTATTGTAAATAAGGTTTGCTTTTAATGTTTGTGTCACTTGTATTTTTTGTACATTGTTTATATACTTTGTTCATATTTTTGCTTATTGAATCTCTTTAATATGTTGAATTTCTTTTTTTTTCTTTTTTTTTTTTTAAAGTTCTTTTTTTTCTTTGTTTATTTATTTAGTGTGTGTGGCCAGCTCAGCCCACCAGGGGGCGAGGCTGGCTGGCATGTGGTGCTGGGGGATTGAACCGCGGCCCCTGTGCTTTGCTTAGTTTAGCTTGTTCTAAGTAGGTGCTTTAGACCACTGAGCCATCTCACCAGCCCACTGAGCCATCTCACCAGCCCAAATTTCTTTTTAATACTTTAAAAATACTTTCCCCTTCTATTTTCTTGTATGTCTTTTTAGTT
>NW_004524624.1:9061408-9075236 GCF_000260255.1 Octodon degus | reverse complement strand
AATTTTTTAGTAAGGGTCTACAGGGTCTCACTATGTAGAACAGACTCATAGTGATCCGCCTGTGTTCAGCCTCCCAAAGAGCTGGGATTACAGGCGCGTGCCACCACACCATCTCAAGGGTGAAATTTTTGCTCTGCAATGTTTTTTATAAATTTGTTTTTAGTGCCTTTTTGGTTGTTTAAAAATGTATTAGTACAGGGTCTACTTACTATACAGATCGGATTTGTAGTGATCCTCCTGTTTTCAGCCTCCATCTTAAAAGTAAAAATAGCAATAGCAATCAAGACACTCAAATACATAGGAATAATACTAACAAGAAACATGTAGGGCCGACCAGATAGCTCTAAGCCTTCCAGGACCGTTTCTTCCAGGTAAGGGAAGCCCGTGGTTTGGGAGCCCATTCTCTCAGATGTCCTCCAGCCTCAGGCATCCTCACATTTGTTTCTTAGAGCAAGGGTCCCATCTAAAGTCTCCTGCCTGTCCCTGAAATAGTGCTGGTGGGAAAGGGGACAGAACCCATGCCAGCATCTCATGTCACCTGTGCTAATATCTAATCTGCACTACAGCCCTTCCCACACTTTTCTCCGGGTCTTTAATGGGCCCAGGGAGGAACTGCAGTCTAAACCCTCAGCTTTGCCCCTGCAACCTAAAACCTCCACGCCACTTTCTTAACCTCTGTTCTGTGGGACCTGTGAGGGATTTGGACACCTAAAAAACAGAGAAACTTTTTTTTTTTTTTGTAGAACCGGGGATTGAACTCAGGCCCTTGCACTTGCCAGGGAAGCACTTATTCCACTGAGCCATCTCCCCGGCCCCTAAGAAACAGTTTTGCTCAAAGCATGTACCAGATATTCTCAGGGGGATTCCAACTCAAAGGTTGAGGATCATTGCTTTGCAGGACTCTCATTCTTGCATCAGTGTCCAGTAGTGATGAAAGAAATAGAAATTAGGAATTAGAGAAATAATACATCAGGGAGCAACATGGGGAGCCCTGGGATGACACCAGAATACTTTGGGTCCACAGTTCTTTTAGCCTAGGTGGGACCATGACTGACATGGAAGAGAGGAAGAGGAAGGAAGGTGGGATGAGGTGACCTCAAGAAGCCTCTGTAGGGGCAGGCAGAAGGTGAACACAGTCAGTGAACGCAGAGAGCTCATGAGTTGTTTCCCCATACTGGAAATGCCTGAGCAGTTGCCTAAGAAGTTGATAAATTTAGGACCTAGAAAATGAACTAGAAAATCGGAAGCTTGCTTTTTAAATCAGAGGATATCCATTGCCAGGAGACAGGCCTTTCCTTTCAGTCTATCAGGTCCTTTTCTGCTCTGGTTCACCCATCCCTATGGCAGAGGCAGTCAGGATATTGGGAGGGGGTGGAGAAGAAAGAGGACAAATGAACAACTTCCTGACTCGGGTGCATTAGGGAAGGTAAAGGAAGATGAGGCTCAACAGCTGGTGCTCCCTTCCATAGAAAGCTCAGAAGGGGGGCATGGAAGATGTCACCTTTGTCATAGATCATCCTGCAACTGAGAGGTCTTGGGTGGAGTGAGTATGGCAGTAAGGTAGAAACAGATGGGAGTTTGGGCCAGCCAGATAGCTCAGCGGATTAAAGCTCCAGTTAAGGCAAATGCAGGGACTAGGGTTCCATCCCTGGTATGCAGTGCTAGCCCTGACTCCAGGGCATGCTGAGAAGGTGATTGAGACTGGGTGTGGTGGCTCCCACCTGTAATCCCAGTGCTTGGGAGGCTGAAAACAGGAAGGACCACTATGAGTCTGGTCTGTATAGTGAGACCCTGTAGACCCTGTACTAAGTACATTAAAAAAAAAAAAAAAAAGAAACATGGGGTTTCAATCAGACAATGCTGAGCTCAAGTGAATGCTCCTTATTAACTAGTTCTATGCACTCAAGCAGCGGAATCTATTTGACCTTCGGTTCCATCAGCTCAGTTGCCTGCCTGTCTTCTAGGGTTGATGTGAGGATTAAATAAGAAAGCATGCATAAAGCCGCTTGGCATAGGCTAGTCCTTCCAAATGTGTCCTCCTCTCAGCGCATCTCCACCCCACCCCAGGCAGAGCCTTTGTTGAATTGTCCCCTACCGTGTGGTACCATCACAGCTATGGTAAGGGACTAGCTTGCTGAGGATGAGACCAACCTTGGAAGTACTACGCACATTGACCTTGTTCCATTAGCAGGCTTTACCTGTTGGAGGTGTCCTGGGAGAAGGTGAAAGGATGGTGTGGAGATTAACCCTGCAGGTACCTCTGTGAGGTGTGAACGTTTCTGGGGGAGACTTCATCCACCAGAGAGGCCCTAGCCTGTGTCCAGGATCAATCATAGTATCTGGAGCTGTATGGTCCAGTACAGTAGCCACTGGGCATATGTGGCTCCTAGACACTGTGTGACTGGGGAGTAGAAATATACATTTATTTAATTTTAATTAATTTAAAATTGAGAACTTGATTCATTTATTGGAAAATTTTTAACTGGAACAACTTGAATGCGTGACTTTTTCAAAGATGACTTTTATGAAATCTAAATATAGATATTTGTGGTAAAAATTTAGTGACTGAATTGAGGTGCCTTATAAGTGTAAAATATACTATCGATATCAAAGACCAAGTATAAAATAATGTTAAATATGTTATTACTGATTTTTATATGGGCACAGTGAAATGATAATAGCTTGGGTAATAAATGTAGTATTAAAACTAAACCTGCTTAATTTTTATTTTATTTCATGGAGCCACTATAAATTTGAAATTAGGCATGTGACAAATTTTCTTCCTCTTGCCTATGTGTGTTCCAGCAGCACCTCCCTCTGCCAGATACTTTACTGTGCCAGTCGCCCGGGGCCCCAGCAGTGCTGTTTCCGCCCTTATCTGCATTGCAGAGAGAGGGCAAGTAGAGTGAGGCCCGCTGGTGCCCAGCTCCCAGGTCCCAACCTAATAAGCTGCTGGGCAGAAGAAGAGAGAGAGCCAGGTAGGAGGCTGCTGGTTGCTGAGCGAGTGTGCAGGGGGCTATGGGCTCAGGCCTGCCACTCCTCAACAAAGTCACTTTCTCCAGGCTCCCATTCACCTCTGCCCCACTGAAGAGCTTTGCCTCCTCAGTGGCACCAGCTGCCCTCCCCTGTCAGGCCCAATTTGAGCTGGTGCTCGTGTAATGAACAGGCTCTCCTCAGAGCAAGGACAGTGACAGCAACTAGAGAGCTCGAGATGCCTGCATGAGGTTTGGCACGGGTGGGCGGGGACTCCACAAGGATGTGGGGCAGAGGCTGCTGCAGAAGGCTCCCGGAGCAATCGCGTGATGCTCCACTGTCTGTCCCTCCTCTCGCTCCTCTCTGTCCTCTTCTACTCCTAGTGTTCTGCTGATGCTGAGGCTGTTGCCCTGTCCCTTCAATTCCCAGCATCTGTATTTGTTCCAGTTCCCAGCTCTGCTTTGTCCTCTGAGGCACACTCCATCGTACTCAGCAGTTCTACCACTCATTCCCCTTCTCCGTCTGGGTGATGTCTGTCCAGAGGCAGCTTCCCACGAGGACTCTGCTAAACACAGCGGGGGCGGAGTTGCTGCAGAGGGCAGTGGGAAGAAGCCAGGCAGACTGTGCCCACTCCTCCTTTTCCTCCTCTTTCACTACATACAGCTTGCTTGGCCACCTTCCCCTCCTCCTCCAAGCTGGGTCTCCCTCCTCCTAGGGATGCAGTTTGTTGCATTTACTAGTTGTTATCCAGGAGATTCCTTCCGGTCCCCCAGGGAACTAGGGGTCTCTGGAAGAGGAGTGACTAGAAATATAAAAGAAGGGAAGGAGCTAGGGGTCCTAGGCTGGGATTTTGGCATAGGCATCCCTTGGAAAGTAGAGCAATCTCTCCTCAGTTCCGGAAAAGGAAAGTTAAAAGGGAAATAACTGTGACTAAAACAGGTGGGCAGCATGGGTCTCTACCTTCACTGGCAGGCTGGGCTAGGCAGAGGCAAGCTCACCAAGATACTCATCAATGGGCTGCATAAAGGGGAGAAAGGAATAAACTGAGGTAAAGAAAGTTCCAGAGATCCTATTTTATCTTGTTTGTGACTGTGGTGGCCTTTTGGCAGCAGGTTTAATGATCAGACAGGAAGGTGGTAGAGGTTCATGCAGACAGCGCCAGAGTGTGGTCTGCCCTCCCCACCCCACACGTGCACGCTTTTCTCCTTAGCCTGAGGACCCCTGGCTCTAGTTCCTTGCCCCTTGAGGCTGGGGCTGGGCTAGTGGGGGGACAGCAGTAAGGAAGGGGAGACTGTGTGGGTGAGGAGTCAATTCCATTAAGCAGCGGTTCTTTCTGGCCTCACCTCTGAAATAATCTCATGGCTGGGGTTGGCAGATGGTATTGGTTATTAAAGTTGTAAGTGTGTGAGGAAAGCCTGGTGGTTAGAATAGCAGACTGGAACCTTGGTCACGGTTCATATGTGGCATGTATGTGTTGGAGGGGTGGTTCAGGGAAGGCTGGGCTAATTACAGGTCTGTATCTGCAACTCCCTGGGATGCTCAAAAAAGAGATGACGGTGTCACCCTCAGACAGCAAAAGCACAGGGCAGCAGTCCTTCCACTGGCGTCTCCAAATGCTGGCACGGTGCAGAGGCAGATGCGTGAGATCTGTGCTGCTCCGGACAAGTCTGGCCCAAAGCAGCTTTGTTTCTGCCTTCTCCCTTCTGCCTGGAGTGGACTTTGCTGGGTCCTCAGGGTGGCAGGAAGGTTAGAAGAGCTTGGCAGTGACCCGGTTACCCCCGGAGTTCTTATCCCCAGAGGGCCGAGGTGCCACAAAGTCAAAGGTCATGTGGTGTTTGACCCGGCCCTTGCCCTTGCTCCAGAGGGCAATCAGCCCAAAGCAGAGGGTCACTGAGGTAAGAAAGGGGAGGAAGCCAACTGCTAGCACCATAGCCACACCCCTGCTGTCCAGAAAGAAAGGCCCTGGGATCCCCGGCATGGTGATATTGGGGTCAGAGACTGTGCCATTCGGTGGTTCCACTTGGGTTACTTCCAGCCAGGTCCTTAGGGAGTCATTCCCAGCTACATTGCTGACCACACAGACATAGGCCCCCTGGTCCTGTAGCTGCACTGAGCGGATCTCCAGTGTCCCATTCTCGAGGACCCTGACTCTCCCAGCCCTTCCCAGCCAAGGCCCCTGAGGCCTCATCCAGGAGATGGTAGGGGCTGGGTCTCCATCTCCAGAGCAGGAGAAAATGGCATGTCCCCCCTCCTCCACAATGACCCACCGAGGCCCAGACGTTTGGATCAGGGCCGGTTTGCAAGTAAAGTGCCCTGGAGGCAGGATGTCTGAAAACTCCCTCAGGTTCTTCCCCTGGACATGCTGGGGGCCAGCGCAGGCAGGAGGCGATGTGCCAAAGTCCAGGTGGTGGCGCAGTCGAAGCAGCCACAGGAGGCGGCAGTCACAAGTTAGGGGGTTGCCAGACAACCTAAGGGTGACCAGTTTATCTGGCGAAGGGAAAGCTGTTTCCTCTAGTGTCTGAAGGGAGTTGTCCGCCACATCCAGGAGGTGGAAGGCAGTCAAGCCGTGGAAGGCGTGGGCAGCAATGGAGGTGAGGCCCGCCCCCGACAGCCGGAGCTCTTGAAGCCGCACCAGAGGGCTAAGCCTTCTGGCTGGGATGGCTGAGATTGGGTTCTGAGATAGATCCAGGACCCTGAGGAAGCTCAGGTGGTACAGAGCCTGGAAGGGCACTGAGCTCAGGTTGCAGTGAGTGATGGCCAGGCTGCTTAGATTGAGCCCAGACAAGCTCCCTGGGTCCAAAGCTTCCAGAGACGGCCAGTGGTGGATCTCCAGCTCTTTCAGCTGCCCCAGCCCCTGCAGTGCCCCAGCAGGCAGCCTCTCAATATCCAGTTCTCGGAGCCTAAGGGCCATGAGTGCTGGGAGGCGGGCAAGGGCAAGGCCAGGCACCATGCTGAGGTTGCAGCTCTCCAGAGTGAGGGTGTTCAGCTGCGCCAGCCCTGCAAAGGCCCCGGGAGCCACAAACACTAGGTGGTTGTCCCCGACCTCTAGCTGCCGGAGGCTGCCTAGCTCACTGAAAGCTCCATCCAGAAAGAGGACAATCTGGTTGAAGCGGAGGTCCAGCAGAGTGAGGGCGGACAAGCCTGAGAAGACCCCAGGCCCCATGATGCGGAGTCGATTGCCCTGGAGTCTCAGTGTGAGTAGGCTTTGTAGGCCATGGAAGGCTCCGGGCTCAAGTGTGGAGAGCTGGTTGTAGCTGAGGTCCAGTTCCTGGAGCAGGCCCAGTCGAGAGAGCATACCCCGCTGAAGCCCCCACAGGCGGTTCCCACTCAGGTCCAGGAGTTCAGTGTCCAGCGGGAGTCCCCCAGGGACAGCCTCCAGCCTCCTGTGGGCACAGAGCACTGCTCGGGGTTGGGAGGTGCAGTCACACACAGCAGGGCAACTGGTACTGCCCCCTCCAGGCAGGAGAAGCAGGCAAAGGAGGGGAAGCCATGGGGGCCAGGCTTGCTTTGGTGCTTTGGCCACATCCATCCCCACTTGAGTCCTGGAATAGATGATGACATGGCCCTTTTTGGAGAGTGGCTTCAGAAGATGACCCTGGACTTCCCTGGCCCTCCTTAGAGAGAGAGGAATTGTCTGTCTCTATAGGTCTATTATTGGCCAGGAGGGCATAAAACCAGGAAGCATTCTGGTGTGCCACCACTCTGGGGGTTTCTGGGGCTCCTCTTTAAGGAATCTCTCCTTTCCTTCCCTCTCCCAGTCCTGGATAACTGGTTCTGTGCTCATGGAACCCTAGTCAAACTGATTTCTGTGGAGAAAGTTTTATAGAAATATATCAGGGGGCAGCAGGGAAGGAACTCTACACCTTAATTGGGTTTTTCCTGGGTCTGTGAGATCCAGAAATATCTTGGGTCCACTTGCCTTCATAGCAACTTTCCCCAAGCGCTGCTCTGTTCCTCTTGGTCCATCTTTGTCTCCTTCTCCCCACCCCCACAGTTTTTGCTAAGGCCCAGGGAGGTCACATCCTTGGCCAGAGCGCTTTATAGTGACAGAAACAGTTCCTCACCTTGACTAAGTCACCAGTGGCTGAGGAACAGACAGGCCTCAGCTCTACCCCCAGTCACTGCCCTCCTTCAGCCTGGCCCAGGTCCGAGCTCTGGACCAGCAGATCCAGTGTCCCTAGAGGACCTGTGTGGACAACAGCCCAGGGGCACAGTAGCCACAGCTCAAGGTACAGAGAGTGTGCTTGATGGGGAAGCTGGGATTCCCTTACGGAAAACCGAAGCTCTTCCCTCCACCCCTGTGCATGGAGTTGGAGTATGAGGGGAATCCAGAAAGGGAGTCTGGGTGCCCACGTTTTTATTTCTGTTTCTCAGATCTGTCTTGAGTCTATCCTAACCCTAACCTAATCCTATCCTTAATGGTGTGCTGCTGCTAGTCTATGTGGGAGGCTGAGAGTGAGCACTTGCCCCCTTTGCCCTGTGCTGCATGCAGGAGCAATGTGTGAGGCAGATTGTGACCAGGGAAGGGAGAGGAGACAACATCTGACCAGACACTGTGGAGTAGCATGGCAGGCAACTGGCCCGGGCAGTGTACGGAGCCTGCTGAGTACCCAGGCCTGGGCAATATTAGGAGGTTGGTGACCATGATGACTGACCACTGCAGACTTGGCTGAGGTGATAGAGAAGGGACCTTTTCTGGTGAGGGCCCCTCAGTTTGTCCTGGTGTTGCACCTCGGATGTGACAGGGAACCCATGGGAGAAGAAGTACTGGAGTGGGCAAGGGCAGGCACAGAAATGGGAATGAAGACTGGTGTTTCTGGAGACAGCACCTCAGGCACCTAGCTGTCCCTGCAGCTAGGGGTCCTGACTGGTCCTGGGCTTGGGGGTCTCAGGCTTTCTGGGTCCTACTTCCTCCCTGGTCCCTGGTGAAAGATAAGAGAAGCAGTTTATGAGGTGGTGTGACTTCTGCTTCATCTACCCTTCCTTCTGGGTGATCTCTGGAGAGGCTGTCCTCGAGTTACTACGGAGAACTAGAAGGAGGCCAACAGAGGGGTGCAGGAAGACACCCTGAGAAATGAAGGCCAGGGGCAAAGGCTGCCCTTGTTCTGACCTAACAGGTATCTCCGCATGCCCAGAGTTCTCCAGGGAGAGCAGCTCCCAGCCTCCCTCCTGCTCCCTGGGCCTGTTCTGGGAAGTCCACCTGACAGCTAGCTCTTCATCACAGCTGCTGCAGTTCCTACTCATCCTCTCTGCTCTGCGCTCAGCAGAAGTGCAGTGAAGCGTGTAAGGCGGCTTCCTTTCCTCCCACTCCTATGAGTTTCCTCTTAGTTGCCGGAGCCTGCTGGGCCAGGGACTGGGGGACCGAGGGTCCATCTCTCTTTATTTATAAAGTGGCTAATTTAATCACAAGGCTTCCCTTGCCAACCTTTGTGGCTACATAACTGGCTTCCGGCCACTTTGCAGGGACAGCTAGGTGCCAGAGCCACTTCTTTCTCTCCTTCAGAGGTGGGGTCTGGGACATCACCCTTTCAAGGGAGGGATGCTTCCTCCTTGCCTCTATGTGACAAGTCCAGAGAAACAAGGGAACACCGGAGCACTCTTTATACACACCTGGTTGAGGAACTGTGTGAGGAACCGTGCCCTGGGGGAGGATCTCTGGAATATCCCACAGACTGGGGAAAAAAACCTCCCTAGAAGTAGAGGGAGTACTGGGGAGAAGAGAGGGGAGGGCTTCTTGGAGTCCTCCCACCTAAGGCCACCTGGGGCATTTTAGTCACACCCCTCAAAGTCTTGTGGGGCTGGGATTAACGGGGATCTGGGGTGGGGTGGAGTCGGGTGGGGAGTGGAGTGCAGCTGCCTCTTTCATTGATAGGGACACTGGTCTGGCTTTGTCTCTGAGAATATTACGGAAAAGGGCAGCTGCGGCTTTGGGACAGAGAGTAGGGCACTTACCAGAGGAGCTGGAGGGTGACATCAAGTTGGCCACTGCATCTGTCCAGGGCTGAGGACCCTGTCCCATTCGAGCAGGTCCTCGGCCCCTGCACCTCCCCTCTGTGCCTCAGTCCCCACGGCCCGCTGTCCCCCTGCCTGCCGCCAGCCGCTGCTGTTGCTGCTGCTTCTGCTGCTGTGACCGTTGCTGCCAAGACTGAGGGAGAGAAAAGAGCCAGGAAGCATATCTCTCTCTCTCTCTCTCTCTCTCTCTCTCTCTCTCTCTCTCTCTCTCTCTCTCTCCCTCCCTCCCTCCCTCCTTCCCTCCCTCCCTGTCTGTCTCTCTTTTTAAACCAGGCGAGAATGAGACTGCAGCAATCCTGTTGGTGCAAAATAAATAAATAAAGCACCAGGAGGGCTGCAGCAAGTGCCACGATGGGGGGGGCAGCGAGGAGGGTGGCAATGCGGGAGGGGTCTGCAGTAGAGGCTGCATCTGCGGTAGAGGCTGCAGCAGGGGAATCTATGAGGGTCTCTCAGATATCACCCCTCTGGAGAGCTGGAGACCTCCGGGGGCCAACCACCTTCTAGGGGACTGTCTTTTAGTCTCCCAGCTGCAGGGTGATTCTGTGCAACCTCTGTGGGTATCATTGATGGGAAAGTTCTCAGTTCTCAACATTCCCCCACCGCCGCTGCCCACCTGCCCCATGCGGCTCAATGTGAGGCAACTTCAGTGGGGTTACCCGAGGACCAACTCACTAGCCTCCCCTCAGCTGGGGAGAATCCCAGAGGCTGGAGTCCTTCACTAGGAGTTCGAGCTGCATAGTGAGACCCTGTACCAAATACTTAAGGAAAAAATGCTGACGGATTGCTGAGTGGACAGAAAATAAGACTGGACAGCCAGCATGTAGGTAGTCAAATTTTGGCTGTTCAACACACACACACACACACACACACACACACACACACACACACACCCCTTTTGCCTTTAAAATAATTTTATAAAGAGCGGCACAAGGTAGATTTTGTTTACCCAGCTAAACCCCACCCCTGAGAGAAGAAAACAAATTCTCTTCCTATCATCTGCTGTTTGTCCCTCCCAGGAGAGTCCACAGCTGATATAAAGCCAAGAGAAGTCGGGGCAAGATCACAACAGGAGAAACAGGTCCTGCTGTGCCTGGTCTCCTCCTCCCGTGGGAGTCAGCAGCCCCCCACCACAGGGGCAGAAGGGCATGGCCTTCCTTTCTCCATGGTGAGAGCAACGCTGGGGTCAGGGCTAAGGAAGTCTTCCTGGTGCTGTCATGGCCTTCGGGTTGACCCCAGTCCAGCCCTGCCTGCTTCCCAGGGTGTTCTTGTGATAGAAGACCTCTGTGCTGGGACGAGCTGGAGACCACCCCATCTCAGTTTGGCGGGCTGCAGTCCATGGAAACATTCCCAGGGCCCTCTGCACTGAGTTTCTTTCTTTTTTTCCTTTTTGAGACAGGGTCTCGCTCTGCAGTTCAGGCTGGTATGAACTTGTAGCCTTGTAGCCCAGGCTGGCCTTGAACTCGCAGTGACCCTCCCAAATGCTAGGATTATAGGCGTGAGCTATCATGTCCAGCCCGTATTGAGCTTCTCCCCTTAGTCACTAGGATTTCTGAGCTGTGACCTCAAGGATGAGTGATTGTGTCACATTGCAAGTGTCTATGAAACTTGCAGGTTGAGTTTGCATGCTTTGCACCTGTATGTGAATGTGTGTCTCCGTTCAGATTTGTGCTAACTCCTAAAATCTATTTTTAAAGTGCCTGTAAGAAGTTTGCGTTCCAACTCTGTATCTGTGTCATGTCCTTGGCCTCCATTGTACCCTCTCCCACACCCAAATCCTTTAAAACAGTTACCCTGGTCCCTCAGCTCCATTCCATCATGACTCTACCATATCCAGTTTTTAGACCCCAGGGAAAAGGGCAGGTATCTCGCAACTTCTTTGCTGAATTGAGAGGAAGGAGGAAGGTGCAAGTTCTAAGGATCCAGATTCATGTTATATACAGCTCCTTCTGGAGCCCGGCCACTAAGTCTCTGAGCTTGATCCATCTCCACTAGCTGAAGCGCATGGGGAAAGGCAATGAGGTATTTTAAAGACCCACTCCTAGCTTCTGAGCCCAGAGTTGAGTTCTCTTCATCCAGGGTGTCCTGGATTCTCTTTGTTTTCTTGAGGGCACCTGGGTCCTTCGAGAGGTCCTTATATCCCACCCATCCATCCACACTCCCAGAAGCCATGGTGGAGGCTGTGGGGGCTGTGGGGAAGGAGACAGGACAAGGCTGAGGCTGAGAGGGCTTTCCTCCATTCCCGCTCTCTGGCTATTGTCTCCCTCCGGGCAAGTCTGGGGGCACAGAACCAGTCTCACTCAGCGTTTGCTCACTCCCAGAGAACAGGTGGGGACCACCTTGTAAAAGTTTAGGGAAGAGATAAAGATGGGCTGAGGGTGGAACAAGGTCCTGGGAGGTCGCCAGAGTGCTGAGGAAAGAAGAAAAGCATCCCTCCTCCAGGTCACTTGGACAGCCCCTCGGGGGACTCGATTTCAGTGCTGAAGAGTTCCTTGTAGAGCGGTGGGAAGGCGGCTTGGACCACGATGGGGTGGAGGTGCTGGAAGACGTGCAGCTTTTCTACATGCTGGCTGCACAGGCTCCGCAGCTTCCCTTTGGGCGGCAGCTGGTGACGGGTTAATGCAGAAAGAAGGTCAGTACTTCAGAGCTCTCCCTAGAGCCCTTCCTGGCCTGGGATAACCCTCTTTGCTTTCTCCCTGTATGCTTGGCACTTTGGGACCCCTGAGTCTTCTGGGCAAAGCTATGTATGTGTCCAGAAGGTGACATGATAGGTGAATGGATGCTGGGTGAACAACCCCCACCCCCTTGTGTTCCTGCCACTCCTGAAACAAACCTTGTTCACAGGCCCTTTGTCTTTGCTCGTGTTTCTCCTCTCATCTGGATTGCCTCTCTGCTCTTGCTTGGCTAATTCCTACTCCAAGTGTCACTTCCTTTGGGACTATTTCCTTAAGTCCCCTACACCCTGTCTGGATTAAAGGCCCTTTCTTTGAGCTTCCCACTGCATAGCACTCACTACACTGTCAGAAAAGACTCCAGTTTCTGTCTTTCCAGGCTACGTGTGAGCCCCTGAGGTAAAGTTAACTTGTCTGCCTCTGTCTGTTCTATAGCTATTATAGCATGTGGCACATGGCAAGTGCTCAGTGACTGAACTAAACAGACTTCCTAAGCAGTTATCTAACACTACAAGTAGTAAACCAAGCCTGCCAGCTCTCAGCCAGAGGGGACATGGAAAAGACGCAGACCAAAAGCCAGGCACAGGGGTGCACACTCACAATCCCAGCTAGTCAGGAGATGAGGCAGGAGGATGCAAATTCCAGGCTATCCTGGGCAATTAATTTAGTGAGATGCTGTCTCAAAATAAAATGAAAAAAGGCATGGGCATGTAGCTCAGTGGTAGGGTTTTGTTTAGCATTCATGTGGCCCTGGGTTCAACCAATGAGCACTGCAAAGTGTGTGTGTGTGTGTGTGTGTGTGTGTGTGTGTGTGTGTGTGTGTGTGACAGAAACCCATATGGAGACAGGCAGGGACACATTACAGGACAAAGGGTGAAAACAGAAGCTATCTCTTGCAGTATTCTATATAACCGTGTGAGGCTTAAAAAATACCTCTCTACACCTGGGTGTGGTGCTGCAATCCTAGTAGTCTGGAGGCTGAGGCAAGAAGATTGTTGTAAGTTCGAGACCAGCCTGGGTTACACAGTGGGCTCAAAGCCAGCCTGAACTGCATAATGAGACTCAGTCTCAAAAAAACAAACAAACAAGCAAATAACAACAACAACAACAACCAAAACACCTCTCTCCACATATTACCTCATTCCCACAGCTTAGTTTCCTAGGAAAGAGACAGAAGAGAGCCAGAGGCATGAGGACCCCTTCATAGCTCTTGAATTCATTATTTTTTACATCTACTACTTTATTGAGGTTGTCTAATCTATTGCAATAGCTTCATTTCTTGAGTCAACAAATATTTGTAAAGAAACTATACGATTCTGGGTTGGGCAATGTGATGGACTCTGTGATGAGATAAGATCTCTACTTTTATTAAATTTATATTCTAATGAGGAAACCAGAAAATAAATACAGTTAAATGGCACACAGCAGTGCTTCAGGAAATGATGCATAGCATACATAAGATTGTAGTGTTAGCTTGCTCCAGGAGGTCACATGGCAAAGAAGCTGTCATTAAGCAACACATGACTGTATATGGTATATTAGATGAGTTCTTTACAGGAAACTAATGTAGGGTGAAGGATACAGGGATTATTGATGGAGTAACTGGTTAGGGACAATTTATTCTGAAAGGTAGAGAAAGCCATTCAGAAAACATGGTGGTGTATGCTTATAATCTCAGCAATCAGGAGGCTGAGGCTGGAGGATCAATACAAGTTCAAGGCCAGCCTGAACTGCATAGCAAAACCTTGTCTCAAAAAGACCAAAAACAAGGGCTGGTGAGATAGCTTAGCAGACTAAGTGCCTGCTTAGGCAAGCATAGGGACCAGGGTTTGATCCCTGGCACCATATGCTGCGCTGGCCCTGTCCCAGGGCACGCAGAGCCTTGACTGAGTCTGGGTGTGGTGGCGAATGCCTGTAATTCCAGCACTGGGGAGGCTGAAAATAAGATCGGTATGAGTCCAAGCTGCGTAGTGAGACCCTGTGCCACATACATTAAAAAATAAAAATTAAGGGCTGGTGAGATGGCTCAGTGGTCTAAAGCACCTACTTAGAACAAGCTTGGCAGAGCACAGGGACCGCGGTTCAATCCCCAGCACCACATGCCAGCCAGCCTGCCCCCTGGTGGGCTGAGCTGGCCACACACACACACACACACACACACACACACACACACA
>NW_004524624.1:9028804-9061308 GCF_000260255.1 Octodon degus | reverse complement strand
TAAAAATTAAAATTAAAAAAAAAAAGACCACAAACATGTCAAAAACCAAAAAAATAAAAAAACAGAGGGAAGAGCCTTCCAGCAGGTACAAACACCCTGAGATGCAACTGGGACAGCAAGGAGGCCAGGGTGATTAGAATGAGTGATGAAGGGGGTGTGCTGTGGCTTGTATCTAGTCCCCCCAAAACCTCATGCATGCAGTCATAGGTGGGGTTTTCAGAGGTGGCTAGATCTAGAGTGTGTGATGCTGGGAACAAAGGTGTGTGATTACTAAATTAGTCCACTGATTAGTTTGGTACAGTTCTGAGTAGGATTAAGGATGCCTCACCTTGAGTGGAGTGCTACCCATCCTAAGGGTGGGAGCCTGGATAAGATATGAGGGATAGAAAGAGGGTCACTGCTGGTCACTTGCAGCTTGCTGCCTTTGCCTGCCATGAACTGTTTGGCATCTGCGATGCCCCCTTCGCTGTGCACTCTGCCTTGGAACTGTCCTACTATGGATTAAAACTCTACAAAATGTGAGCTACAATAAACTTTTCTTCCTTTAACTTTGTCTATTGGGTATTTTGTCTCAGTAACTAGAAAAATTAGTTAAAACAGGGCAGCAGAGAGTGAGGTGAGAGAAGATGCCCAAGGTCTGATCTGGTTGGCCGTGATGCAAGACTGTAGGTTTGCATCTCAGCATGATATGGATCTACAGGAGGGTGGAGAACCAGACTGGGATGTGATGGAACTGCCTTCCTAATGGGCCATGCTGGGTGCTGAATTGGTGCTGTGGGGCTGCAACAGGCAAAGGTGAAATAGGGGCACAGGCAGGAAGTCTCACTGATGGACCAAGTGAGAGCTGACAGCTGTGTGTGATCACTGGGCAGGCACTTGCACTTCAAAATGGGCCCGACCACGTTAGCTCTCCACATTATATCACCTTCTTCTAATCTATCTTGCAATTGATTAAAGTTCAAGTTTTTCAGGTAGAGGCTGTTTGAAGTCAGTTCTCTCTTTCTAAGGTCATTTCTCTATGCTGAACACTAACCCTGTGCCTGGCACATAGCAAGAGGTCCCATGATTACACGAATGGTTCCTTCATACTGGTTCCAATGTAAATTGACCACATAACTCTCTGATGATATTCTTCCTCTAGCCCTCAGGACTCCCCATTGCCTAGAAACAAAGCGTAACTCTTTCATGAGGTACTGAAAGTCCTCCCTGACTTTCTTTCCTTTGCACACTTGACTCTTGTTACTCTTCTACCTCACCAACCCCAGCTCCTGATCTCACCCTTTAGTTGAAGGGTACCATGAGCTAGTCCCCACATGTGCATTATTGTTATTGTATTACTACTACTATTATTACTATTACTATTACTATTGGTACTAATTCTCGAAGTCAAGGTCTTTGCATTAACCTATACTCCAAGAACTTTTTAAAATTTTTTGTTTTATCCCTGGGCCTGCCATGCTGGCCCCGCCCCAAGGACATGCTCAGACAGCAATTGAGACTGGGAGTGGTGGCCTGCCCCTGTAATCCCAGCTGTTAGGAGGCTGTAAACAGGCGAATCACTAAATCCGATCTAGTAGTGAGACTCTGAACACCCTGTAGGCCCTTCCCTAAAATTTAAAAAAAATTTTGTTTTCAGATGGGGTCTTGCTAAATTGCTTCAACTTGAAATCCCCCTATGTTAGCCTACAGAGTACTGAGATTCATACAAGAGCCACCACACCTGGCCATATTTTGCCGCTGTGTATTAGTTTGCCTTTTTTTTTTTTTAAAAGGCACAAGATCTCACTATGGAGTACAGGCTGGCCTCAAACTCATGGTGATCCTCCTGCCTTTGCCTCCCAAGTGCTGGGATTACAGGCATGCACCTCCACACCTGGCTTTTGCCTCCTTTTTATTCATATGATTCCTTAAGTCTGGGACTCCTGTCTCCTCAGGAATGTTGATTAAAAGCTCCTGTCTTTCATGGTCTTGTTTAAATGGTACTTTCTCTGGGAAGCACTTATGATCTCTTTTACCCTCAAATTATTTTGAATCCTTGTTTCATGCCCTCATAATAGTTTTCCAAAATCTTTTACAGTAACAGATTGGGCATATGGAGATATGTGAGAAAGAGAACTAGGACTAATGTTTGCATTTATCACATAAACAAGTCACAGAAGTCTCTTATTGCTCCAGGATTTTTTTTTTAATGACACCAAAGACTGAATCCAGAGCCTTAGCAACCTTTTAAAATTTTCTACTTTGAAAAAAAAATTTTTTTTTCTACTTTGCATGGGCAACCTTGCTAAGACACTAAGTTCCTAGGCTGAGTTAGACTTCATAGTTCTCCTGACTCAGCCTCCCAGAGTGCTGAGAATTACAGGCATGTACCATGAATGCCCAGCACAACAGAGAAAATTTACCATTTATTCTACTGACTGGGTTTCCAGGAGGACAAGAGTGAAAGTGCTTTGGTAATCATGCTACTAGAATATCACACTCTAATAATATAGTTATATTAAAAGGTACACGAAACTTTTTGTACCAGATTAAAATCGGTTGGTGGTGGCAAAAATGAGTCTCTGTATCTTTCCACAGTGCCTTGTACAGGCAGGTGCTGGCTAAGTATTGGCTATATTAAACTGAATTGTTCCCTGGGGGTGCCTTCCAATTCCAGGCTCTCTAACTTTCCATTTCTGTGCACAAGGAAGGAGCAGCTCATCCCTGCAGTCCCCACTGCTGATGCTGCCTCTCTGACACCCTGTGGCCCTCCAACAGCCTCTGTCCCCACAGCCACTGGTCCCAGTGTCACAAGCCCTGATGTCACAGATCTGGCATAGGGCCTGGCCTCTCTTACCCAGGGGCAGCTCCTACCTTTGCCAGGACACCTTGGCGATGAGTCTTGCAGAGATGGTGGTGGAAGGCCAGTTCCAGATTGTACTGCAGCTGTTCTACTTTCCTCTTTTCCTGGAGCCCTGGTCGGCCTGAAGGAGGAGATGGGACTGGAGTGAGAACAAGAAAGAACATGGACACTCACATTCAGCCAAGAAGAAAAAGGCAGGGGGATTGTGTTCTTCTGGGGACCTGTGCTAAAGAGGCCTTATTAGGGGTGTGTGTGTGTGTGTGTGTGTGTGTTTGATAAGGCTAACCTCTTGGGCTTGAGCCTAGCCAGCTGTGTATAAAGGAAACTGGGGAGAAATGAAAGGATTTGCAGCTTCCAACCTCCAAACCTCAAACCACCTCCTGCTTGGTAACTTTGTTTTTCACATAAAACAGTTGATGCTAGAAACTGGGATTTTGTCATGGGGAGAAAACCTTGGAAGAAATCTCCCCATGCTCCTAGGAGGACTCCAGATAGGAGTGGCCTGCAGCCACTCAGGCCCTTACCTGGCCTCTGCAGCAGCCTAGGGCTGACTTCAACACCCAAACCACTTTTTGCCCTTGATTCCCTAAAATACCTGAAGGTCATCTTTAAAGTCTTTATTTCCAGGGTGGGCCAGATAACTCAGCAGACAAAAGCGTCTGCTTAGGCAGAGCTCAGTGGCCTGGGTTCAATCCCCAGCCTTGCTGGCCTCACCCCAGGGCTGCAGAGGTGGGCCTAGTGCTTGGGAGGCTGAAAACAAGAGAATCAGTCTACATAGTGAGACCCTGGACTAAATGCATTTAAAAAATAAATAAAGTCTTTACTTCCAGATCACAACCCCAAAGACTGATTGTTTATCTACAAACTCAGTAGCAGGCAGGCCCTCTTCCTTGGGGTCAGCTGGCTCCGCCCAGCCCTCTTCATGCCAGAGCTCGGCAGCAGATAAATCGCCTCAAAATGAGTTCACTCAGAGCAGTGATTCTCATAGGTGGCTTGGGAGGTTGTTAGCAATACCAGTGTACCGTGATCAATTACAGCAGGATCTTTGGGGCGCGGACCCAAGCAGCAATAGTTTTTAAGGCTTCTCAGGTGCTTCCAAAGTATTACCAAAGAATCACACACACACACACACACACACACACACACACCCCTACCTATCAGGCTCACCTCTACCAGGGAAGTAACCCTCTCCTCCCTGCATCAACAGCCCCGCAATGAGCTGCTCTTGACCACTCCAAGGTGCTTCTGAATTGTCATTGCAACTCCTTCTATTTTACAGCAATATTGAGCGGCACTCATTCTGCTGTTGTTTCACTCACTCTCCCAGATTGAACCACATCTGAGAATCTAGACACTTCCACGTTTTGCTGTGCCCCTGCCACCCGACGGTCCTGTCCCCCAGCCTGGCAACACTCACTGGCGTTGATGAGAACCAGAGCTGTGTAAAGGGCGATCTCGTCCTCGGAAAAACGCAAGGCACTCAGGGAGTGGGAGAAGTCAAAGATGGAGCTGATGAGCTCACTGCAGCCTGGTGGAGTGGAAAAGGCAAGGGTGAGCAAGGCCAGTGAGCCCCAGAGACTCAGAGATACCGCCCTCTGGTGTCGGGAGCAGAGGGGCATTCAGCTCTGCAAAGACATTGCCCAGAGTCATGAAGCTTTGCGTGGGGCTTGTGTCAGAATCTCAAGTATTTCCCCCTGCCCCTCACCCAAGGCTCGGAACAGCTCCACGCCACCGTATTTGCCTTCAAAAAAGACTGTATGGTTGTCAGCATTGTAGGCGCGGCACATCCTAACCAGCACAACTTCCATTGCTCCTGTAGAGGGGGCAGAACGATGCACAGGCTTGGTCAGGCAAAGCCAGGAATCCCCCACTTTCAGGGTCGCCACCTCCTGAGCTTGGCTCAGCACGCACCCCGTCCACTCCACTGCCCCAGGCACCTGCTTTTAGTAGGACGATCTGGTCATTCTGGCAGAGCTCCATGAAGCCTGACAGCCGCTTGGCAAACTCCACCACGTACTGAATGGCCTCGGTGAGGTGGTGGGCACAGCGCTCCCACATCTCCCACATGGACTGCAGGGGAAGGGACCCCTCTGTAGCTCTCTGTAGGACCCCGGGGACATTTCCAAGCCCCTGAGGGCCCTGCCAAATAGCTGTCAGGGGCAGGCTGGGAAATCTCACATTCTCAACACTGGCTTATTTCTTTATCTATACACTGCTGAGGATTAAAGCCAGGGCCTCATGCATGCTAGGTTAGCAGTCTGTCACTGAGCCACCCTCCGAGCCCAACACTGGACTCCTGTGTGTGTGTGTGTGTGTGTGTGTGTGTGTGTGTTTGTGCGCGAGCGCGCACTGTGGACTGAACCCAATGAGTGTTGAGCTAGACCCCTGTCCTTTTAAATTTAATTGGATTTTTTTTTTTGTCTTTTTTTTTTTTTTTTTTTTGATTTGGGAAACTAATTCCAAGTGCTATTTAGTTTTTTTTTTATATTCACTTTTTAAAAAAAATATTTTTATTGAGAACCAAATAGCAATTTTTTTTTTTTTTTTTTGTCTTTTTGAGAGAGAGTTTCGCTATGTAGTTCAGGCTGTATTTGAACTCACTTGGTAGCCCAGGCTGGCCTTGAACTCACAGTGACCCTCCTGCCTCAGCCTCCTGAGTTCTAATTTTATTTTGAGATGAATTCTTGCTCAGTTGGCCAGGCTGGCCTAGAACTTACTATCTTCCTACCTCAGCCTCCTGAGTAACTGGAATTACAGATGTACACCACCACAATTTTTTTTTTTTTTTTTTTTGGTGGAGCCAGGGATTGAACTCAGGCCCTTCCGCTCGCCAGGCAAGCACTTGTTCTACTGAACCATACCACCACAAATTTTTTAAAGCTTATTTTTAGCATAAAAGTACTGAGGTCAATTCCTGTCTGGTGATCCCTTTTATTGAGTACCGACCGGCTGCTGGCACTGTGCTAGCAGTGGTGGGGAAAGGAAAATGTATGATACATTTAGGGCCTCTAACAATTTGGATCTCACTGTAAAAAGGACATACTGCCTGCACTCGCCATTGTTTTTTAATGTATTTGGTACAGGGTCTCACTATGCAGTTTGTACTCATAGTGATTCTCCTGTTTTCAGCATCCCCAGTACTGGGATTACAGGTGTATGCCACCATGCCCGGTCTTGGTGGCTGGCTCAGTGTGCTCAGGGGTGGGCATATAGTGATGGGGATCGAACCCTGTTCCATGAGCTTGTGTAAGCCGGTACTTAGTCTGCTGAGCTCTCTCACCAGCCCCCAAAGTTTAAGTAACTTAGAGAAACACAAGGAAAACATCAAATGTGTGTCTTCAGAGCAGGTGGCATTGTTGGAGTGTGCCAGAGGAGACAGCATACACTTTGGAGCCTGATGGACCTGGATTTCACTTTGATTCCACAGCTTTATGATCTTGGGTATGTCTATTAACCCCTCTAAACTCAGTTTCCCACTCAATTAAGATAGGGCCAAGGAGGCAGGTGGTGATTGTTCCTGAACCCAGCGCTCTGGGTGGATGAAGCAGGAAAATTGCAATTGAGCAACTTAGCAAAATCCTACCTCAGAATAAAAGCATTAAAAATAAAAGGATTTGTGAAGGTCCTGGGTTCAATTCCCAGTACTAAAAAAAAAAAAAAAGTGAAGAAGACTATGGGCTTGGGAACATAGCTCAACAGTAGAGTACTTGCAAATCAAAGTACACATTTCTATTATTTATTTAGGTACCAGGAATTGAACTCATGACCTCATGCTTGCCAGGCAGGTACCATGCCATTGAGCTAAATCCCTGTCCACCAGGTGGTATTTGCCTCTCATACATGATGCCCTGGGTTTGATCCCCATTACTTCACTAATTTTTTAAAAAACAGGAATAAATGTTACCCTTACAGTTTGATTGTTGAACAGGTTGAGAATAATCTATGCATGGAATTTAGCACAATGCCTGGCAAAGAAAAAGTGTTTCACCAGCAGTTGATGGGATTCTGATCATTGTTGGTACTAACAAAGGAAGAAGAGAGAAAACCAAGACAGGTTGGGGGCTGAGAAAAGCTTAATGCGCAAGGCCTAAGGAAAAGTTTTCACCCATCTGTTGAGCTGTAGAGAAATACACAGACACCAAATCATACGTAACAGGTACACACATTTGTGAAGCCAGTGCCCAGTAGATATGCCCTCCTCCTACCCCTGCAGCTCTGGTCCCCCAGAGGAGGCAGGGCCCTCCCTGCTGCATGGTCTCCCGGTGTACCTTCCTCTGGTAGCTGGTCACCTCCTCTCGGGAGAAGAGGTTGGAGCGCTGCCGTAGCAAGTCCTCCAGTCGCAGCTGGCACGTCTCTCGGTAGGACTTGCAGACGTTCTGCACAAGGTGTTCTGGGGCCAGAAGAGGAGGCATAGCTTGGTCTCAGGCAGCTCCTTCTGCACCCTTACAATGACTCTTCACTGTCTTCTCCCCACTCTGATCCCTCCAATAGCCCCTTGTCAGGTCTCTACAACTCTTGAGGAGCACAGTTAGTCAATGTGGGTGCTAGGGGAACCCTTTCCCTCATTCTCTCCACCCCCTCGACCTCCCGAGCTGCTCACCAATCTCTGTCAGGGAGGCATATGGTGCCTCTGGGGTGCTGCAGAAACTGGGACTGCAGTAGTTGTCTGGGCCCTGTCCTGGCTCCCCAAGCCCAGGTTGCTTGGGTCCCTCAAAATGAAGTCCACATCTGCCAGGGGTCAGCTGGCTGCCTGTGCTACAGGCACTCTCTGCACCCTCAGCCTTGCCCCTCTCTGGGCTGTACTCCAGGTGGTAGGGGGCCCCACTGAGCTCCACTTTGGCTGAGGTGTGAGAATACAACAGCCCAGAGCCTGAGGCTCTCAGGAGGCCAGGAGGACAGGCAGAGGCCTCCGGCAGGTCAGGTGAGGAACCCAGGGGCAGCTGCCCATCAGGGAGCCCCAAGGTGCAGGTGAGGGCATCGGCTCCACGGCCCCCTGCTGGGGGTATCTTCGCCACTTGTTCCTGTTGCAGCTGCAGCTGCTGCTGCTGTAGCTGCTTCTGTACTTCTGCATGCAAGCTGTCCCTCTGTTTCTTGGACATGCGGCCGAACTTGACAGCTAAAGGAGGTCCAGGGATCAAGAGTTTAGAAGGCAGAATAGGATTCAGGGCAGGGTCAACATGCACATGGGGCAGTGCAGGATGAACCTGCTGCGCCAAGCCCAAGAGAGATTCTCTGTCTTTGCCCCAGGACCACCTCCCCCACTTTTTGGGAACTTTTTTTTTTTTTTTTTTTTTTTTTTTTTTTGTAGAACCGGGGATTGAACTTAGGCCCTTGCACTTGCCAGGCAAGCGCTCATTCTACTGAACCATCTCCCCGGCCCCGACTTTTTGGGAACTTATGCCCAAGACTCCACCCACCCATCATGTTCAGGATATGCCCAGACTGTCATTTCTGTCTCCTGAGCACTATCTAAGTTCCAAGCATCTTTGAACAGAGGCAGAATTCCAGGCATGTTCCAGGCTGGGGATTCTGGCCTCCCACGATTGAGGCTTGGGGGCATCAGGCAGAGGGCCTCAGGCTGTATTGGGGTCAACATGCCTGTCTGGGAAGGCTGGAGGAAGAGAAGGGCTGAGAACACAGGTCTCCCTGTGGTCAGGCCTGCAGGCTCCCCGGTGACCTAGATACTCACCACAGCCCAACCCAGGCTCCGTGGCTTGCTTCTGAACATCCTCTTCTGCTCTCTCTTTCCTGCCTCTTGCTCCCCCCGCCCCCTCCCAGGTGTGGGGGCACAGCCCCTTGCCCCGCCTGTCCCTTATACCCCTGCATGTTTCCTTTCGCTTTGTTATTTTGAGCGCTGAAAAGTGCTGACAGGTTCCTTCTGGCTCCCCATTACCCTCCCACCCAGCTCATTCTGTGGGGGGACGGGCGAGGAGGGGTGGTGAGGAGGGCATATAAGGCACGAGGAACAGCCCCACACTCCCCTGCCTCCTGGATACTTCTCGGGCAATCCACTCCCATTCGTGGCCACAGCCTGGGTGCTGGGATAGGAAGTGGGGACCAGGGAGGGAGATGAAGCTGAACTAGGGCAATGGGTAGGGAAGGGAAGATGTGGAACTTGTTGGAAGCTGGGCAGTGGGAGAAGAATTCATCCCAAGGAAAAAGACATGAGAGGCTTGGGGGCCCCAGGAAAAGGGTTATTGGAGCACAACCTCTGGACTCTAAAGAGCTTCAAGGTAGTGGCCCTCAAGGAGAAGAAACAGAGCTGTCAAGCAACAGAGAGAGGTCCTTGGAAGGGCATATGAGCAGGGCAGCCCTCGTTGGGCACAGCAGGCTTTAGGCTGAGCCCTAGAGACTCCAGGGAACACGGGGGGTGGGGGTGCCCGTTTGGCCTCACCATCTCGGGACATGCCCAGGGCCAGGCATTTCTGCAGGCGGCAGTGCTGGCATCGGTTGCGGCTGGTGCGGTCGATAGGGCAGTTCTGCTGCCGGGTGCAGGAGTAGGCCACGTTACACTGCTGGCTCCGGCGAAAGAAACCCTGGGGAGGGCCAGGGTTTGCGGGAACTGAAACCCCTTTCCTGGTCAGGCCTGGCTCTGTCCACAAGTGCCAGCCTCAGCTTTTCCACATCCTCCAGCCCACCCTCTGCTCTCTCTCCTCCATTTCTTTGTGTCATTGTAGTTTGTCCTGCAGTCACTTCCCCAGCTTAAAGGGTCTTTCACCATCTGGACAAGTCCCTTACTGTTTCTGGAGACCATGAGCCCCTTGTCCTCTGATCTGAAGAGATATAGTGTACATGTGTGTGCGCACATACATATTTCTACAACTCACCTTGCACCCCTCACAGGTGATAACCCCATAGTGGATCCCAGATGACTTGTCCCCACAGATTTTGCACGGGATCACTTCAATTTGTGCTGGAAGAGAGAAAGAGAAGTAGGTAAGCCCAGGAGGCTTTTCCTTCTTCTACCATCGTGCACCTGGGCTGCAGATACAGGTGCCTGGTGTGTCCCCAAATTCTCCAGCCTGCTCCACCTTGCTGTTCCCCTCCTGCAAAATAGAAGAAGTGGAATGGCAAGCGCTTCTCAGCCAAGGCTCCAAGGAGCTGCTTTTGTTTGACAGAGGAGGGTGCAGCCTGGTGTTTTGCCAGCATTACCGAGTCAAAAAGAACAGCTGCAGAGAGGCCGCCTGCTCAGCCCTTCAAGATGAACAGCTCCACTCACCCCACCACCACAGGAGTCCCCACTTTACACCTGTTTCCCGCGCTGGGCTTCCTTTGTGCCTCCCCCGCCCAGGGCTTGGCTCCATGGGCAGGAAGGTATGGTGCACTGGGCAGGAGATGCCTGGGGGCTGGCAGAGACTCTAGGCATCCTCCGTGGACCATGAAGGCTCAGCCATGGGCTGCAGGGACCAGGAGTCAAGCGATGATGGGCGCAGAGTGGGCCCAGAGAGCCGGGAAGAAGCTGGAGGTGGAACCCAGGAGAGTAGGGAGCTACAACCCCGCTCCATCGGGAGCCCCAGGATGCAGGGAGAGAACCAAACAATGGGTAGGCCCCTGGCTCCAGCAAGGAGAGGGGCTGGCGGCACATGTGTCAGCATGTGAGAGTAAGTATGAGGGCTGCTGTGTCCAACTGTGTGGACGCAGGTCACAGCTGCCAACCTGGCGGAGGCTGGAGACCGTCTTGTTCACCAGGTCACTGGGCAGATGAAGCCCTAGGCACCCCTAAGGGACGATGGTTGGTCCAGATCACACAGCAGCTTATGTGAGAGCTGGGTCTGCCGCCATGCCCTCCCGAGCTGTCCCGAGCTGTCCCGTTCTGTGCACACGGCCCTCCCAACACCTATTGCTCTTTGCTGAAGTTCAAGTGACCAGCACGACTTCTCTCCGCCTGTCCTCAAAAGGCAGCCAGGCACAGCTTGGGGTTGGCTACTGCAGGTGTCTCCAGCACATAGAAGGACATGTGGGTCTCCTTTCCTCCTTCACCGACTTGCTGGCTTACCCTGGGAGTGGGCAGGCCAGAAAAATGGCCAAGGCCAAAGCTGCTTCTCATCTGAGGCAGGTCTCCCACCTTAGGGGGAGAGGAGGTGCCCACTGCAGGGCAAAGCCACAGTCCTGTGAGATCCCTTCCAGCCTCAGGACTGACCCCTGCGGATGTAAGCAAGGTGGAGAGGGAGCCCGCGGCTCACCCACTGCTCCCAACATACTATTTGCACCACCCGCAAAGCATCTCCTCTCCAGCCTGTTTCGAGCTGAGTCAGAGTAAGAAGCCGTCTCTTCACGGGACACAAGCACTTCTGACACCGTGCCATCAGAACTCCCTTTCTTTCTCTCATATCCAGCCACTCCTGCTGCCCAGCACCCACTGAGAAAGCTACTGTGGTCACCTCCGTGAACAAGTGAGCTTTTCAGATTCTTTCCAGGAATTACGAGCAGACTTCAAGGCCTGGATGGGGAAGAGAGTGCAGAAGGAGTCTGGTGCCTGGAAGAGGGGCGGAAAGAGTGGGGGCCCTCGCACTTCTAGTCACTTACATTTCGTCTGGGCCTCAGTTCCCTTGGCAATGAGGTGAGGGTAAAAATAACATTGCCCGCCCTAGGGGTGACTTCCATAGTTCAGAGTGGTTAGTGACATCACCACGCAGAGCAGGGTACTGTGTGTGCCAGTTACTATTGACCAAGGCACTGTGGAGGAGCCTGTGGGCATGGCGGGCTGTGATGAGCAGAGGCCCCGTGGGTTCTGCTCTTGCCTGGCGCCTCACCCCCCATACTGTGGTATCTCATTCTTCAGTAGCCCTAAGACCAGAGACGTGGGAAACCAACACGGGTCACCCAAAAAAGCAAGCAAGAGAGAGATTAGGCCAAGCCACGGTGGGAACTCGGGCTCTGGCCCAGCAGTCAACCACAGGCCTCCCTGCCTCTTCCCCTCTCCAAGAGCCACAATCGCGTGCATGTGTGCACTGACCACATGGCTGACCTTAGACACATCTCCCTGCCCCGTGCCTGACCCACCGCTGGTCCTGGCCCTAGGAACCTTACCACAGTGTCACCAAGATGCTCGCCTACTCATAGGAAGATGTGGCCAGCTGAGGACCTTTTCATGAGTACCTGTCCTTGGGGGATACCAGAGCCTCAGACCCCAGCCGCGAGGCCAACCCCTCCTTCATTGTCCCCAACCACAGTCCAAGGCACAGTACAGAGTGAGGCAGACATGCATAGTCAGTGATTCTGAGGGTCAGACCCTGTAGCCCATGAATCTATAGCACACATACTGCAGCAGGCTGTTTATATGATTAAGATCTCTAAAAGGTGGCGCATGCCTGTAGTTCTAGCACTTGGGAGGCAGAGGCAGGAGGATCACCATGAGTTGGAGGCCAGCCTGTGCTACATAGTGAATTCAAGGCCAGCCTGAGGTAACAGTAAGACCCTGTCTCAAACAAACAAACAAACAGCTTTAGAATTCTGCCATTACCACTCTAGCCTTTGAACTAGAGAGACTAAAAGGCTGGCGATAGGAGAAAACAGGTAGACCTAGCAGTGCAGAGCCAGCCAGAGAAACACAGGGCAACCTATGCCTGTGTCTTGGCCCTGTGCCCAACCCCCAGCACTCTCAGGCCACTTGTCCTACTACTCTCTCCATCCTTGCCCCTGAACCCCCTTCAGGGTCATCCACCCCAAACCTCGGAGAGAAAGTGCTAGATGCTCATGAGTATGTGATTGGGGAGGAGGGCGAGGGGCCTGCTGGGGAGGTGGCAGAGGGTTGGGAGGGGGCTGAGAAATGTCTCAATCCCTTCCCTTCTCTCAGCCCTTCTAGTCAGTCCCTAAACTGCAGGTGCTGGGAACCCAGCTTGGTGGGGGTGGCGGGGAGCTGAGTAATCACAGGATTACTCAAACTGCTGCCTGGGAGCCCTGCCTGCCAGGAACTTACCATCGCAGGGCCTGCTGGTGCCAGGAACTAGAGCCAAGCAAAGGTCAGGAGCCATGCCCTCCTACAGCGCCCCCCCATGGGTGGATCTCTGGCCTCACTTTCTTTTGCATCTCCCTGTAGCGCTGACAGAGAAAAGCCACCAATCCTATTCCTCCAAAAGCAGAGGTGTGTGCCAGTTCCTTAATTCCTGTTTTCCCCGAAAGGCCTCTAGTCTCATCTTTGTCAAGATCACCTAAGAATCCTGCAACAATGTAGGCCCCGGGGGCATGCGGTGTAGCTCCGTAAGAGCTCAGTAAGAGAGAGCCCTGTGGATTCCTAACACTGAAAAACAAAACAAAACAAGACACAGGTCTTTCTTCAAGAAATCTGTGGTGGGGCCTGAGAGTCTGCATTTTCAGGAGTTCCCAGGTGATGCCTAAGTTTCCGGTAGTTAGCCTAGACCTGGAGTAGCAAGAACTCAGGCCTACTTGGGCATGGTGGTGTACACCTATAATCCCAGCACTCGGGAGGCTGAGGCAGGAAGATCACTTTAAGTTTGGAGTCAGCCTAGGCTACATAGTGAGTTCAAGACCAGCCTGCACTACAAAGCAAGACCCTGTCTCAAGAAACAAAGCAAAAAATAATTCAGCCTCTGCCTTCTTTGACAAAGCCAGACTTCTCTTCCCACAGGGTGGTAGTGACATGGACAATCTCTTCCTGAGCTCAGTCCCCCCCATCTGCCCATACAGGGAATCAAACTGAGGGTCTAACCACTTTACTACATCTCAGATCCCTGCCCCCCCCCCTTTTTTTTTTGGGCAGAACCAGGGATTGAACTCAGGCCCTTGTGCTTGCCAGGGAAGCCTTATTCTACCGAGCCATCTCCCCACCCCACCCCCGCCCCTTTTTATCTTTTATTTTGCAACAGAATCTTGTTAAGTTGCTCAGGCTGCCTCAGCTTCCCAGAGCGCTGGGATTACACGCTAGGTGCACCATGCCTAATTTATTGAAACCAAAGCCTTATATACACTAAGCACTCACTCTCCCACTAAGCTGCACACTCAGCTCACCTAACTCATGCCTTTCCCTCCCATCTGGTGTGACCTCTAAAACTGCATTCTGATGCAACCTTAGAAAAAGAAAACAAATCTCTGGATTGCTTCAGACACAGCAGGCTTCCTACAGAGCCTTGTCCTAGAGCCTCATGTGAGGAGAAATACGGTAGAGGCAAAGCTTGCCTGCCGCCAGCCCCCTCATCTCACCCTCCTCACAGCTGTGAGATGCACCGATAGTGCTCTTTGAATGTATCCAGAGCCCAGCCCTGGGCCCTGTCCAGGTGTCCTATGCCACAGAGAGGAAGTGGTAGGAGCAGAGCGGGGCTCCAACCCAGGGGGATCTTGCTCCTCAAACCCTAGAGCTACCCGTCACGTGTGCAGAGCCACCAGGCCGAGGAGCTCTGGGGTCCTCAGAGATCCTGAGTAAGGGGAAGTAATAATGGCAGACACTGGGGTTGGCTGAATTCTTACTCTGTGCCAGGCTTCATGTATATTTTATTTATCTATTTTTGGAACCAGGGATTGAACTCAGGACCTTGCACTTGCCAGGGAAGCACTTATTCCACTGAGCCATCTCCCTGGCCCTTCACGTACATTTTTTGTACGGTTTTGTGGCACTGAAGATTGAACCCAACATCTTTCACATAGTAGGCAACTAAGTGCTTTACTGCTGACCTATATCCCTGGGTTATATACATTTTCGGTGATCACTACTAGAATCAGCCCCATTTCACAGATAAGAATACAGAGGCTAGAGACAATCAGTGGCTTGTGGGAGGGGCAGATTGGCATTTGAACCCCATCTCTGTAGAGCCTATGCCCTCACCATGGAGCTCTTTACCCCATGAGAATGAGATCCCACATGCACCAAGCACAGGCCAGAGGCAAGATTATTGGCTGCAGGGGAAAAGTATGGATGTGTGTGAGGCGGGCTAGGAAGGAATTCAGGGAGGAAACCCATAGAACTAAAGCCAGGACCTACATCTAGGGTAAAGAGCTAGAGAGATGTTCTCCCTTCCGCAACTTTCCCTTTGTGATTCCAGCCCACTCCTGCCTTTACCCATTTCTCTAAGGCCAAAGTCAGCCAACTTGAGCCAGGTGTGGCGGTGCACACCTGTAACCCCAGCACTTGGGAGGCTGAGGCAGGAGGATCACCAGGGGTGTGAGGCCAGCCTGGGCTACATAATGAGCTCCTACTCAAAAAAAGAAAAGAAAAGAAAAAGGAAGAAAAAAGAAAAGAAGAGCCAGCCAAATAGCTCAGCCCATTGAAGTGCCTACAGGCAGGCTCAGCATTCAGGGGTTCAATCCCTGAGCCAGCTGTTCAGGCCCAGCCCCGGGGCATGCTGAAATGGCAATTAAGAGTGGACGGTGGCGCACTCCTAGCTCGTGGGAGGCTGTAAACAGGCAGATCAGTACAAATTCAATCTAGTAGTGAGACCCTGAACACGCTGTAGACCCTTCCCTAAAATACAAAAATAAAATAAAAAGCGGGGGGGGGGGGCAGGGAGATGGTTCAGTGGAATAAGTGCGTCCCTGGCCAGTGCAAGGACCTGAGTTCAACGCCCGGTTCTGCCCCCCCCCCCCAAAAAAAAGGAAAGAAAAGTCAGACAACTCCCGCGTCCCAGCACAGCTCCTGGCTCAGACTCCTTAGGGTGTGGACTGGGTTTCTTGCCTCTGCATTCATTCTTTGCAGAAATGAATGAAGGAACTAATGAATGGGAAAGAGGGCTGCAGGTCTTTTCTTAACTTAGGTCCTTCTCCTTCCCGCTGAGACCACAGCTCTAACCACGGGTCCCCTGTGCACCCCAACCTGCCACCAGCCTCCCTCCTTTCTCAGCTCTCGGTTCCCCTAGCTTCTGCAAAGCTGGAAGCCAAAGAGGTGGGCGCCACCACAGGGCACAGCAGGGGCGTGGGGGGGTCCTCTGTTCTGTGGGGTGGGCACTGGCCACCCCAAACCTTGATGAGAATTTTCTGCTGATACACCTAGATCCTAGAGCTGAGAAAACAGTGAAGCTAAAACTCAGGTGGGCGAGAAGAGTCTGGGGCTGGGAAGCGCCATGAAAGACAGGCAGCCACCCGAAACCCCCTCCTGCTGCCCCCGCCACCCCCGCAGTCTGGGACGAGAAAGGAGGGGAAACAAAAGAACCCAGTGAAAACAACCAGTGGATGGGGGAGGGGATGAATCGCAGGGAGGAAGCTCTGAGGAGTGGGAGCCCGGAAGTCACAGCCAGGGCCTTCCCTGCTCACCTCGTGCGCTGCGCCTCTGCTGCTCCCCGATGCTGCAGGCCCAGGAAGACCCTGGCCCTGGCTCTGAGGCCCTGCCTGTACAGTCTGTCACGTCCCCGAGAAACAGGCGTCTCCATTCTTTCTGGGCCTTGGACCCCAGGGCAAGGAAGGGACTTTGTTTCAGCAGCAGGAGGAGAAGAGGTTAGGGCTCGGAAGGGACAGGAGAGGCTGCGTTCCCTGGCGAGGAGGCGTGGGGACGTCCCTGGCCCTCGCGTCTCAGTCAGCAGCACGGCCGGCGGAGGCTGGGGATGGGAGCGCCAGCGTGGTAGGGACAGCCGCACCAGCACACTGTCCTTCCGGGGCTGAGCGGAGACTCCACATTCCAGAGCACCTTAGACCCCAGGCTTTTGGGATTTCGGGAGGAAGGAGGAAGAAGAAAAAGGTGCAGGAGTGGCGTAAGGAAGAAATCCTCAGATGGCCCTGGGGTGTACCGCGTGATGCCCTGGGGCCTTGGAGTTCTTTCTCAGCCATTGCTGCTTGTTGTCACAACAGACTTAGGAAGAGCAGGGAGCCATTGCCTTCCCCAAGCGGGTCTAAGGCCAGCATCTTCGTGCCTCCGGCTGCCACACTGGCCATGGTCCTGGAGATGAGATGGCTGGACCACCCTCCCTCGGCCATGCAACCCCCTACCCAGCGCCTCTTCTCTCTGCCTGCCTCTGCTCGTTTCCATGATCATCTGCTCCCCAGCTGTCTCTGGGCTTCACACTTTCATGGCTTTGATTCTCCTGGTATTTATTTATCCCCTCCTTTTTCTCCCTGTGTGTTTCACACAACTGGCCTCTGCCCCATACCCTTCTTTTTAGTACTGGGGGTTGAACTTTTGTGAGATTCTACCATTAAGCTGTATTTCCCAGCTCTTTATTTTTTAAGCTTCACAAAGTTGCCCAGACTGGGCCTAAACTTGAGATCCTCCTGCTTCAGCCTATCAAGTATCTGAGGTGACAGATGTGTACTACTGTACTTGGCTCTGCGTCTCTATTTCTTAGACTGTTTCTACCTTTGGTATGCCTGGCTCTTGGGCGTTGTATGTGTTACAGCCCCAGGCCCCTGTTGCTCTGACCCTGGGTGGGGGTGGCTGGCATTGACTAGGATGGGAAAACTTGGAGCTAATAGATACCCAGAAACGTCCAAGTGGCACGGACTCCCAGGTTGGAGGAGACCCTCTCCTACCTACTGGTCTGAGCAAGTGTGTGTGTGACAGGATATGAAGCTAATGCCGAGATGCCCACGTACTTCCTTCAGATACTGCTGGGAACTCTACCCTGTGTGGCTGGAAGGCCACTTGGTGTGGCATCCCAGGTTGACATGTTGAATGGGGTCATTTTCTAGGAGGGTCATTTTCTTTGCTCCAGTGGGGAGAAGTTGGAAGGGAACCTGAGGATACCAAGGGCTCCACTTCTGCTGTGTAGAAGCCTGCGGGGCTGTTTGCTGCCCCTTCTTCTCAGCCTAGCTCACAGGACTCCAAGTCACTGTCCCAGCAGTGGAGCTCCTTTCCTGCCCCGGGGGATGGCTGACTCAAGGATCAGGCTTGTCACCTTAATCCTAGGCTTGGAACTGGGAAACTCTCCTTAGCAGGTTTTGCTGCCATTTTATTTTCTGTTGAAATTCAGCTTGTCCCCTTTTCTTTTTTAGCTGGGAGGCCAGAGCCCATGACTTGCCCAAGGTGACAGGTTTAAGGCAGTGACAAGTGGCACCAGAACTGGTCGTTAGACTGGGTTAGTGGGTCTTTCCAGGACCTCTTATGATCTTCTTACTGTGGCTTGTGGGACAACCCCAGCTCAAAGCTGGGGCTGCCTCAGGCCATGGGGACACAGGCTTCCCTCTTCCTCCTTCACCATGTGCTCTGACAGGTTCTCTGCCTTGCCCTGTGTGAACACAGTGCACTGTCTGATGTGCCACCCTTGCTCATGTGGAAGACACAGGGACCTGGACATCTGCCCAGCAGCTGTTGGCCATGGCTTTAGACCAGGAAGAGAGGCCGAGGGCTTTCTGTTCCATTCCCGCTACCTTGACCTCTTTCTCTAACCCTCCATCAAATGGGTGACTAAACCTGGGAGAATGAAAACACAGACACACACACACACACACACACACACAAACTCACACACTCTCACACATACACACACAGGGCTCCACACATAGGAAAGGACTATGGCTGGATTACATAGTCCTTCAGTTTCTTGGTGGGCAGAAAGCATGATGGCTCTGAGGCCTAGGTGCTAGGGTTGTGACCCCTTCTGCCTGCTGACCTCAGTTTACCCTTACTGTCCTCCACAGCAGCCCCTTTGGCCCCCTTTTCTGCCCCCACACAAGCAGGTTGGAGACACAGAGGAAAATGCTTTGACAGGAGACAGGAGAGTAAGCTTAGGGCCCCTTGTAAGGACTGACCTCTGTCAGCAAGCAACAGTGTACGCGCTAGGGTGAAGCACTCGCCCTCCTTGGGCTCAATGCCTTCTTGTGAAAGGAGGGGCCGGGCACCTCCGATGTTCTTGGAGGACCAAGAAGTTCCTCAACAGCTCTTCCGCCTCCCATGTGGAGGGCCTGGGGGACCAGAGTCCCCTTGTGCTCCACCCATTTCCTAACAGATCTTGGCCTTGAGTGGGACACACCCTGCCAGGGAGGAGCCCTCCACCTGGTTCGCACTGTTCCTGAGACATCCTCCTATCCAGAGGGTGCAGGGATGATGACAGAGCCAGGTCTCCCCATGCCCAGGTAGCCCGCACACTTACTTCTCATGACTGAGTCTTGGATGTGCCAGCCTTGACCTCCTGGTCTTTTCAGCAGGGGTGGTCCTAGGGTGGGCACAGCTGGCCACAGAAGCGGGGACCAGGCCCTCTCAGCGGCACCTCAGCAGTAGCTCTGCACCTAGTTCTCCCCCAGTGCTTCTGGGCAGGGGGGTCTAAGCTCTGCACCACACAGGTGGCCAAGTGACAACCCCCCTCCCACCCCCCCAGGGGTGCAGCTGGTAGGATGACAGGCATCCTACGGGGCCAATCTGGACCCGAGGCAGGTTGTGAGGGGTGGGGCAGCCAATCGTAGGGGGCGTTGGAAAATTCCAAAACCACATGCCACAGCCACACGCGGTCAAAGCTGTTTCCACTTGCCAGGGTAGTTCTAGGTGGCGAGCCCAAGTGGAGCTTGCAAGAGCCTGGGGCCAGGCTCCTCTTCCCCTTTCCCTGAGGACCTCAAGCCTGACTCCCTTTGCTAGGTGACTCCAGGAACAAGGATGTTTCTGAGGTAAGTCACAAGATGTCCACCTGGGGCAGTGGTGACACATGCCACCTGAGATCTTGTAGACTGACTGCAGTCATGCCCAGCACCACTGCTCCGGGAAGCTGTTTATCTCACACACACACACACACACACACACACACACACACACACTCACACCCCTCCTTACAGATACGATGTATACGCTGGCTTAGGGAAGGAAACTTGAAAACAACAGCAGTGATTACCAGGCAAATACCCAGGATCTGCAGGATCCAACAGAAATTTCTTTTCTTTTTTTTATTTTCTTGGTGGAACTGAGGATTGAACCTAGGCCCTTGCACTTGGCAGGCAAGTGTTTATTCTACTGAGCCATCTCCCCAGCCCCAGAAATATCCTTAGGAGCAAGCTGCTACAGTTAGAATGCAGATAATGATATAATCATTACTATTATCATCATACTCCATGTCATAACAGTCCTTGGTGTATGCCAGAAATGGTACTACATAGTTTATGTAGACCATCTCACAAAATACTACACGAGATAGATACCATTGTCTCCATTTCAAAGACAAAGAAAGTGAGGCCCAGAGCAGTTAAGAAACTGCCCGTAGCTGGTAAATGGTAGAGTCAGGGTTCAAAGCCAGGCACACAGGACCTGGATCCCACCAGGGACTGGAAGGGATGGGAAGGTTTCTCTGATTCAAGTCTGCTATTGAAGGTGTCAACCTGGGAAGTCTAGGGAGAGTGTGAGACTTTTGGGAGATTTTCTTGGAGTGGAAGTTCCTGCTGACAGGCCAAACAATTTCATAGGCCCTTTAGCTCTGTGGGGTGCTTCAGCCTTGGGGCTTGCTCTTTATGGCCCTCAGTAATTAGGCCTCCTCTTGTTTGGGCGTTTCCCTGAGGTCCTCATCTTGGACCTCCTCCTTGGGACTTTTGGCCTGGGGAGGCCTTAACAGCTCCTAGATTCTCTGACCAAACTTCCTGTGAGGTCTCTGATCTTACAGGAAGTCTAGCTGCTCCTCAGTCAGCTCTTCCACACGGACTGGATCCCTGGAAGGACACTAGATGGGAGGTGCAGAGCTGGTTACAAGGGCAGGGGTAGGAAGGCGATAAAGGGGCCAGGAGCTGTGGTCCTGGCTCCAGTGGTACAGAATCAAGGGCTGGAACTGGGCCTTTCCAGTTATCACTGCTCCAAAACTGCCCCTTTTCCACCCCTGCCACACACGGTCCCTGACCCCCTCCCCCAGCAAACTCACATCAGTCTGACCCGCTTTCCTCCCGGGGCCCTGCTCAGCATTTCCGTGGGGTGCTGTGGCTAGTGGTGGGGAAGGCGAAGCACACATCAGGATTGTGCTGAGCAAAGCATCCCCCCATCTGAGGGGATGTCACATCCTAGGTGGCCCCCAGCCTCTGTCTGCCTGCTCAGGCGTGAGGGTAAGGATTCACGCTGGCAGTGGCTCTGCCTGGGCCGGGGAGTCCCATGATGATTTTGGCAGTGGGAGCTCAGGAGTGGCTGGTAAGCAATGGATGGGCCTCTCCTACTCTAGAAAAGTGTCATTAAGTCCAGGGTCAATGGCAACAGGAGCCTTTCCCAGTGTGCACTCAGGCTGCTGAAAGCACTGCCTGGTCCTGCTGCATAAGGGCTTTGGGGACTGAGGTGGACAGGGTGCACACTGGTGGGAGGCTTCCCCACAGGAGAGTAGATTTGATGTGCCAAGAAGCCTCTAGAAAGAAGGTGTCATTGCTGGTATCCATTGGGAAGGCCCTCCTGACACCTCCCCTTCCTACAGGCTATGGTCTCAGGCTTTCAGGGACCCTAGTGTCCCTGCCCATTCTGTCTCCTACAGAGACAAAGCCTTTCTGATGTCTCATCCTGCGCAGCCTAGCTCCAGGCCTATTCACACCTCAGCCTGTGTTAACCACAGAGATGAACACAAACTTGCCGCTGCCACCACAAAGCCTGGGCAGGCTGAGCCTCCCAGACTTCAGGGCTGTGTTCCTGAGGCTGCCCCGCCTCACCACCACCTTGGGGGTTCTGCTTGGCTCTTTGTCATCCTCCTCATGCTCTCTAGGCTTCTTCATCCCCTCCTTGTTCCCTCATTCCTTACCTTTCCCTGAGGGCTGCCCTCGGCCCTGCCATCTGCACCCAGTGCCTGTGCCTTTCTTTCTTAGGACCCTTGCTGAGCAAGCCCTTGCTGGGTCCTCTCCATGTCACCACACCCAGCACCACTTCTTGTCCCCCATTTCCTACTCACAGGTGTGGGTCTTCTTTGCAGCCAGCAGCTCTGTAAAGAGAAGAAGGGGCATCAGGGGCCAAAAGTTGAAGACCTTAAGGGTCAAGCCACTAACCCTGGTCAGGTCACAGGACTACATCTCACCCTGCTCCTTTCTGGCAGGGCCTGGCCTCTGAGGAGAAGCTGGGCCACCCTCTGTAGTGCCCTCTCTACTTCTGTATCTGGTCTTCAGCACTCTGTTCCCTATCCGGGTCCTCCAAATGCCCAGCTCCTCACTGCCTACAGGACCTCCCCACACTGCTCCTTTGCCTCGAATGCCCTTCTTTCGTTCACCCCTGAGCTAGCCAGCTGTTCTCCAGCCCCTGGTGGCTGATTATGTCTCTCCTTGGAGACGACCCCCCTGCTTACTCTGTCCTGGGGACCACATGCTCAGCACCTTCCACTAATTCCTGGTCCTTACCACCTCACCTAACTGCCACAATTGTGCCATCATCTATGAAATGGTCTTCCTTGCTAGATGGCAACCACTGTGGAGGCAGGGACTGTGCCCATCCTGTTCACTTTGCTGTTCCCAGGACCCTCCTCCAGCCCATTACAGGAGAGCCACACACATTCTGCACCAAGAGCTAAATCTCTATGGGAATGAAATCTCATTTGGCTTCTTATCTGCCGAATGGAAGCCCATACTTCTGGGCCTGTGGGGAGGAAAGTGCCAGGGAGCTCCAGGCATGGTGTGCTGGCTGGAGAGGGCAAGCAGGGGTCTGCTGTAAACGCAGACCCCTTCTGGGCTTCCACTGACCCAGCTTCCTTGGCCGCCAGCCTGTAGGGGAGAATACTGTCTCTGCTGCTGCTGTGGCTGCTGCCCTGCTACTTGGTGGCTGGGTCTGGGTGGAGACCAGGCAGGAGAGAGTGCAGGTGGGCTGATGGGGTTGGCCAGGCTGCGGGGCCTCTGCAGGAGCAGCTGCCAGGGAGGCTTTAGCTGTGCTGCGGTTGAGGCAGGGCCCTTTCTTCTCTTACTCAGCCCCTTCAGAAATGCCTAGGAGGGAGCCCTGGGAAGAGCAGCCTTCCTCTGCCACCTTCTGCCTATTTCCAGCACCCACAGAGCAGTCCTCACAGAGCACGGTCCAGTCTTTTGGCCCAGAAAGCCCTCAGGCCGTGCCTGTAACTTCCCTAACCTCTGACTCGGTTGTTTTGTTACTTTGTGACTCAGGCCCACCTCTGCCCAGTGCCTGTCCTCTCCTCTACTGTTCCTCTGCCCAGGGGATGCTCCAATAGCCAGGCCTTCCTCTCCAGGTTACAGTGGTGGCCTGGGCTTGCAGGGGAGGGGGGCAGAGGAGGTCTGCCCCAGAGTGTGGCTACCCCACCCCCTTATTCTGGCCCCATCCTGCTTCCTCCCTGACGTGGCACCCCTCTCCAGCCTCCAGTCTTGCGCCTCAGAGCAGCTGGCTGGCCCTGGCCCATGGGGCTGCTTCCCTCCTCCCAGGTGGCTGTGGTGCCCGTGGCCTTAACACTCACACTCTGCCTGGGGTTCACAGCTGACCACCCATGTGGCTGGGACAGGGCTCTGAGGGGTTGCTGCACGAGTCCATTGGCAGGGCCAAGGGCTACTCGGCTCTGTCCCTCACTGCTCTTGGCCCACTGCCCCACATTCTCTGCCAAAATGAAAGCCCATACTTCTGTGGGGAGGCAAGTGCCAGGCTCATGGGCATGGGCAGATGACAGGGTCTCGTTGCTCCCCCATCCTACTCCTTAGAAGCAGGCCAGATTCCTCCCGTGGGGAATGGACAGAAGATACACCAGCCTGGCCACCCCTCCCAGGGGGCACTAACACATGAAAAGGCAGGCCCATCCTATCCCTCCCTCCACCTAGCTCCCCTGAACCTGCACCCCTACCTACCCAGACTTTCTCTCCATCCCCCTCTTCCCCTAACAGGTTTCTGCTGCTCTTCTTTCCTGTTTCTTCCCCTTCTTGCTTCCCACTCTTCCTCTAGCTTCTCCTTCCCTTTCCATCAAGTGCCATCCCGCCTCATTCTCATGCCCACCCACCCTCACCTTCACTACTCCCCCATCTCTCCCCTCCTCTGAGCCTCCTGGCTGTCCCTTCCACCTGCCCGTAGGGCTGTGGGGCCTCTTACCCCTTGAGGCTCGGTGGTGTCTCTGTGGGGCCCTGTCCATGGGGCAGCTCCCTTGGTGCCGTCCTCGCTGCCCTGGCTGCCCAGGAGGGCAGGGAGCAGGGCCCAGGGGAGGGAGAAGGGAGGAGGGAGGGAGCACCTGGCCCGTCAGCAGGCAGGGGAAAGGAGTGGCTGGCAGAGCGTCCTGGCACCCAGAGGGGACGTGGGGTGAGACCAGCAGGCCAGAGTTTGGAGCCTTGAGAAGCAGGGTCAGTGCCAAGAGGGGAGCTAGCATTTAGTAGTCACCTACTGTGTGCGAGAGGTTCTGCCAGGCCCTGTGGGTAAATCATGATTTTGCTTTGTGTAAAGAATCACAGGAAGCGCAGTTATTGCAGGCTTACCAGTGAATCAAGTGCTACTCCAAGTCATTAATGACTTACTTGCCGAGGGACTTGCATAAGGACACAAGCAGATGAGCTATGATTTGAACCCAGATTTTTATGACTTCAGAATCCAATGGTTTCTACCAGATTAAGGCTGGTGACAGAACAGGGGAGTGAGGGAGCCAAGAAATCGCAAGAAGACATGTTTGGAGGCATCTGCCTTGTTTCCAGGATGGCTGAGCTGATGCCAGTGGTCTTTAGTTCCGTGAGGACAGTGCCTGCTTAGCCCCTGCTGCCCTTCCTAGAACTTCTGGACTGCCTGCTTTGTTGGGGGCCAGAGGCAGGCTCAGAGGAGTGTGTCAAGGCAGAGCAGCACAGGAGAGGAGGGGAGGGGAGGGCAGATGGATGGAGGGGAGGGAAGGGGAGATCAGGGGAGGACGGGAGGGGAGGGGAGGAAAAGGGAGGGGAGGGGGAGGACAGGGGAAGGGAGGGGGAGGACAGGGGAGGGGAAGGGGAGGGGGGTGCCAGTCCAGACTAGTTGGGAGAAGAGTCCCAGGATGAGCCTCCCACCTGCCGCCTGCACTGGAGTCTGGGGAAGGCCAAAGGATCAGGCTCCCTGGGCTGCAGAGGCCACAGCTCTCTGGCTGGCCTTGGTCCCGCATTTGATTAGCTGGGCCTGGCTCTCCTGGTTACCCAATAGGCAGCTGGCCAGCGGCCAGGCTGCAGCGGGAGGCTCCCTGGCACCTCCTCCTGCTCTTTCTCCCAGCTGGTAAACAGCAGAACAGGAGCCAACCACGCCACCGCCTCGTGACTCGCCCACTCCCCCCCACCTGGTGCACGTGGCACCTGGCGTGGAGAAGGCAGGCCGGCTGTCTCACCGTCCTGGTGCTGCACATTTGCTATGGTGGACATCTCTGTGCCCAAAGAGCTCCCAGTCTCCTAGGGGCTGCAGTTTGAGGGACAAAAGTTAGAGAAGGAAAAGGACTTTCCAGCTCCTAGCGTGACTGGCAAGGGCAGGAGAATGAGGAAGAGGGAGGGAAGTTTGTGAGGACCTCCTTGTACTGAGCCTTGGCCTCCAAGGCTCTGGTTATCCCTGTGCTGCTGCTGCTGCTGCTTTTTTTTTTTTTTTTATCCCTGTGCTTCTTAGGGACTGGTTGAGGCGGAAGGCGGCGCCACTGCTCTACACTGAGCTCAAGAACAGTCTGTTTGAGGGCTCTGCCTTTAGGCAGCTTTGGAGTGTGAGGCCAGCTCTCTGGGTGCCATGGCATCTGGTGTCTTCTGGCTGACAGCAGGAGAGGGGCATGGAGAGCCGGCAGGGCAGGGCAGGGCGGGGGATCTTTCTGCCCCCCTCATGCTGAGTTGTGCTCCTGTTGATGCCCACCCCTCTATGGCTCTTGTTTTCTGGGCCTTTCCATCTCTTCCCTCAATGCCCTCTCTTAGTCTCTCTTTCCTCCTAGTACTAGGCTTTCACACTGAGCTATACCCAGCCCTTTAAAAATTTTATTTTCTCTCTCTCTTTTAATTTGGCTATGTACCTCAGGCTGGCCTTGAACTAACTGACGATCCTCCTGCCTCAGCCTCTCACAGCTGGAATTACAGGCATGCACCATAATACCCAGGTTCATTTTCATTCTCTTCCAGGGTCCTGCTGTTGGTTAGCTCAGTTGTTTGAGTGCCTACTCATGCAAACACAGTGAGGCACAGGATACCCCAGTTCGATCCCTAGCTCCACCTGCCTTACCAGACCCACTCTTCAGGCAGCCTGAGCCACCAAAAAAAAATAAATAAATAAATAAAAAATCCTTCATTCTCTTCCCAAGTGACTCTGGATTTCCCAGGTTCCTTGCTACCTCCCCCGCAAACCCTTCAGATTATATTAGAAAGCTTGCAGATGGGCTGTCCACATTCCTTGCACCCCATCCCCCCCAGAAGGTGAAGCTGCCTCTCCCACTTGTGCCATAGACCTATTCTGTGCAGTGTCAAGGAAAGTGACTGGAGGCTTGCCTGAGCCCCTTCTCTGCCCTAAGCATGTCCGGCTGGCTGGGTCCTTCTTGGGGGTGTGGGGGGTGGGGAGTTCCCTCTGTTCCTGAACCTTCTCTCTCTTGTTGCAATCACAGCCTCTTCCCCCCCCCCCCCCCCCCCCAACCAGGGATTGAACTCAGGCCCTTGCGCTTGCCAGGGAAGTGCTTATTCTACTGAGCCATCTCCCCAGCCCCACACAGCTTCTTTCTGAAGGGATCAGTCTTCTCAAAGCAGGCTGTAGTTATTTCCTCATCAAATACATTCTTATGCAAGGAAGACGCTGATAGGGATCAAAGAATCATTTCACCCTCCACAAGCCCAGTGCCCTTATCAGCCAGGAGAATCTCAAAGCAAGGGGCAAACAGCCTGAAGGGGTGGGATGAGGTGGTGGTGGTGGCGGCTTGAAACTGGGGAGCAGTCACCAATTTTTCTTTCCCTTCCTCCCCACCCCATAAACCACAGAAGCCACTGAAGGCTCTCTATACAAGCCTGCTCTGCCAGGCAGGGCCTGGGGGCAAAGATGGAAGCTATGTGGGGCATGGGCAGCCTGCCCAGGCATGGAGGGCATTTCTTCCAGAGCTTAATGCATTGACTAGGGACCACCATTCTTTGGTTTTTAGGGCCTCATGAAGACTCCAGTGCTTGACCAAAAGCAATAAGGAATACTCTATAAACATATGTAGCCTTGGAACTTCATGCCTCCAGCCCTGCCCATTCCAATCACAAAGGTCATTGTGGGTGGAGTTTGACCCTAGCTCCTGGCCTTGAACCTTCCTTGGTGACCCTGCTTGTATCTCTCAGCATCTAAGTCCACATGGACTTAGAGACAGTAAAGAGGAGTGGAGAGTGGGAGCTCTAATTTTGGAACAGAAAGACAAGGAAGACCGCTTGGTCTTCAGTGTATTAGCTGTGGTCCCTGAGGCAAATCACAGCCCTCCGTGACTGAGACAGAGTAGGGCGTGGCAAAGCTGGCTGGGGAAGTAGGTGTGACCTGTTAATCGCAAAATCCCAGGGCACATGTGCACACCATTTCTCCAAGCCCTGCATGCAGGCTTCTCAGAGCAGATTTTCCATTGGATGGCCTTGACCTGACATCAGCTGGACGAGTGGGTGACACAAAAAGGACAGGCCACATTGAGTTTTTGCCACAGTGTTTGCTCTTACATGTGGCCTTCCCTCACACTTTAGAATATTCTTATTTTCCTTCTTTAACAAAACTTTTTTTTTTTTTTTTTTTTTGGTGGTACTGGGGAATTGAACTCATGACCTTGAACTTGCCAGGCAAGCCCTTATTCTACTGAGCTATTTCCCCAGCCCACAAAACTTTGGTACCATCTGTGCTTGTCTTGACCAATTCTTTGTTCAGGACAGAAAGAACCTAGAAACCACTTCCAGAAGGAGACTCCAGGGCTGAGGATGTAGCTCAGTAGCACAGTATCTGCCTGGCAAGCTCTAGGTCCTGAGTTCGATTCCTGATACAAAAAAAAAAAAAAAAAAAAAAGAAAGAAAGAAAAAGAAAAAGTGAGGCAACTCCAGTGGGCAAGCTACCCCAAAGCTGCTAATATGGCCACTTTATTAAAAAGGGCAATGACAACTGTCCTGACTGGTGTCGGTAGGAGTGCTTTAGCGCCTGAGCAGTTTATACCTAGGAAGAGTCTTGAGGACCTGCCCTTGTGACTAGTAGCCAGCGAGATGAACTTTGTGCGCTCTCCTGACCTCAAGGGCTGTGAATGCCTGTGAGCTTCTTCCAACCTCCTCTGAGGCTTGGAAGGGTGGGGCTGGGTGTTTGGGTACAGTCCCAGGGAGAAACCTTTCCTGCAGCCAAGGCTGATCCCCAGGCAAGTTTATTTAACCTCTCTGGCCTATTTTCTCCTTGTGAGATGGGAATAATCATACTTTACTGAGTGGTTGTGAAGACAGAGATAAAGCTCAGGGTAAAGTACAGGACCTGGTACAGTACAAAGTACTGTGGTTAAAATAGAGTTTTATCCCGGTGTGGTGGTGCATGCCTGTAATGCCTATAATTTGAAGGCTGAGGCAGGAGAATCACTAAATTCAAGGCCAGCCTGGGCTACATGATAAGTTTAAGGCCAGCCTGAAGTACATAGAGAAACCCTGTCTCAAACTTTTTTTAAAAAGTTTTATTTTCTCCTCCCTTTTTTCCTATTCCTACAATCTTTCCTTTCTCTATCTGATCCCCTCTTTTCTGTTCTTTCCAGCTTTAATTTTTTCTACCAACATGTTTATATTTATTTATTTATTTATTTTTACTGAGAAAAAAGTATATATTTAGAATTAGCCAGCTGGACTCAGTTTAGATGATCCCAATTTTGTTGGCAACATCCAATGCATCATAATCAGGAGCCAGTCGAACATATGCCTTCTTCTCTCCATCAGGCCTGATTAGGGTATTGACCTTGGCAACATCGATGTCATAAAGCTTCTTTACAGCCTGTTTGATTTGGTGCTTATTGGCTTTGACATCCACAATGAACACGAGTGTGTTGTTGTCCTCAATCTTCTTCATGGCGGACTCTGTGGTCAGGGGGAACTTGATGATGGCATAGTGGTCAGGCTTGTTTCTCCTGGGGGCGCTCTTCCGAGGGTATTTGGGCTGCCTCCGGAGCCGGAGCGTCTTGGGACGGCGGAAGGTGGGTGACGTTCGCATCTTCTTCTTTTTGTGGCTGTGGATGCCTTTCAGCATGGCCTTTTTGGCCTTCAAAGCTTTTGCTTTGGCTTCAGCTTTGGGAGGGGCAGGGGCTTCCTTCTTTGCCTTCGGCACCATCTTGGTAGAAAAGCTGTTTATTTATTTTTTGTATGGGTCTCCCTACTAGATCCTTTTTTTTTTTTTTTTTCCAGAACTGGGGCTGAACTCAGGCCCTTGCGCTTGACAGGGAAGTGCTTATTCTACTGAGCCATTTCCCTGGCTCACTACTAGATCCTACTCATAGTGATCCGCCTGTTTACAGCCTCCCAAGAGCTGGGATTACATACCCAGTCTCTATTGCAGCCTCAGGGCGCCCCGGGGGCGGGCTGGTGCTGCAGGCCCGGAAACCCTCAGGCCCTGTGCCTGCTTGCAGGCACTTTAATCCCCTGAGCTTTTTGGCTAGACCCTTAATTTTTTTTTTTTTCTTCACATTTCACCTTTCTTATTGAATTTGTCATAAAGGAGGTAGTGGGAGGAGTGAACACTTAGAATCACAGCCCATATTAGATACAGGGAAGAGAAAAATTAAATTAAGCCAACAAGAAGAGGAGGAAGGGGAGTTAGAGGGAACCTTGCCCACCTTTCAACATCAAATCAAGAAATCTGAGGGAAAGCAAAGCGTAGGCGAGGACAAGCAGGCCCTTCTGTCTGGCCTAGCCCAGCCGGTGGTCTCCGGCAGCAGTTAGTTCAGAGCACGGGGCTCTCTTATCCTTGCATGGCTGTCACTCCTCCCATGCCCTCCTGGGGAGTGGCCAGGGTAAACCTTGGCCAACAAAAAGGAGGGGCTGGGGCTGGGGGGCCCAGAAGTAAGGAAGGGTCAGCAGAGACCCCCAGTACTGATTCTCCTCTGGCTGGAGGTGGGCAGGAAGGAGACACAGCTCAAATACTGAGCAGCCAGAAAAAGAAGAATGTGGCGAGAAACAGGAAGAGGGAATCCTGCCAGCTGGAGGCTGGGTGACCCTGTCCCAGATCCACACCTGGGCCCCTGCAGAAAGGCTCATGGGTATTGAAGACAGTGGGGAAAAGCCAAAGGGGAAAGCACCAACACCAAATGAGAAGAGGAAGCCCCCCGGGATCCCCAAATGCCTGGAAGCCCCTTCTGCTCTCTGGAGCTGGTCCCTGGCCCTGAGGTCGGGGTGGAGTCTTCAGTCTGGGATCCTGGGCTTCTAGCTCCCTCACCCATAGAGCGGGACCACCTTGTCTTTGCTGATGCCGGCTTTGCACCCTTGGCACTCTTGCCGATCTGGCCAGGTCTCCAGCCACTGATGCAGACAGGGCCAACAGTACAGGTGGCCATAGACACTGACCACCGCTTCCCAAGCAGTCTCCAAACATATATTACATTCGAAGGTCTCGCCCGCCCTGCCCCGCTCGCGGTTTGGCCCTTCGGGGCCCCCGTCCTCCTCTTCTTCTGTTGCCATGGTCAGTTCTATTCCGCCCCTACGTAGCCCCTCAGTCCCCTCAGACAAGTAAACACGCCCCAACCCAGCCCCTTAAATGGGGGCTGGCTCAGGCTGCCCTGGGGATCCGACTGTGCTACCCTGAGCCTGACTGTGTTTGCATGAGCGCAGGCGCTTAAACAACTGAGCTAACTGGCGGGCCCCTAACACGTTTACATTTGTACTTGTTCATTTTGTAGCCTGTCCGACCCGTTTGTTTGTTTTGTTTGCCAACGCCTCACAGAACCTCCCTAAGCATCTGTGATGGAATATGAAGTTGCTTTCTAAACCCTCAGAAGCCTACTTCCTCACTAAAAGTTGTTGTGGGAGGATTTGGGACTGAAGTAGAAATAAAGTACAGGGTTAGGCATAGAGCTAGACTCATCGGGGCAGTTCCCAGAATTCACACGTACGCGGCCAATCTGCCAGCCGTGAAATGACTGGAGAAACGTCATGTTGAGGAATGAAGACCCTTTCAGAGTTACCTGGTGGAGAAGGGAGAGGCAGCAGTTGGCAGTTGTGGATATTAGAGGTGATTAGGAGTTCAGACTCAAGCCAGACTCTCTGGGTTCAGATTCAACTCTTTGTTAGGCCCAAGGTCACATTGGTCACATTGGCTAACAGTAGTATCTGCATCCTTAGGAGAGTTGCAGGGAGGAACAAATGCCCTGACAAGTCCAGCAGTTCTTGCCCAAGGAGTCTCTGTGTAGCTGTGAGGTTTATGGTAGTTTGTTTGGTCAATGCTACCACCTAGTGGACATCTGGGGCAAAGTCTCCCTGGCCTGGAGCTCAGGGGTAGGTACCTAACCAGGGAAGGGAGAAGGAATGCAGGATCCACAAGAAGGGAGTGTGTGCGTGTGTGCATGTGTGCGCGCGTGCATGTGTGTGCGCACGCGTGTGTGCATTTTGTTTAGAGGTGCATGTGCTAAGATGCTGAGGTGCTGAGGTTTTACTGGGACCCAGCAGGCTTAGCCCTGGGGCACAGCTGGCACCAGAGGCCATGTAATGCCTAATGCTTTTTTTTTTTTTTTTTTTTTGTGGAACCGGGGATTGAACTCAGGCCCTTGTGCTTGCCAGGGAAGCACTTATTCTACTGAGCCATCTCCCCAGCCCCAGCTGGCACCAGAGGAAGGGAATAAAGGACCCAAGGTTGAGGGAGGAAGTGCTCCCTCCCTCCCTCCTCTGTGCCTGGCCCAAGCCAAAAGGAACCAGTTCCTGGGAAAGTGCAGGTAGAAAGCAGAAGGTCATGGCTGACGTCAGGGCTCTCCAGGTAGGAGGTAAACATAATTTGACCTACATTTGTTTATTTATGTTCCACTCCCTCCTCCTCCTGGTTAGGGAAGCCTTTTTTGGGCACTCTTTTTTCTCAGCTCTCCATCCCTGGGACAACTATCTAAGTCATCAGGTACTCAAAGGATGTCTGGTTTTGGCTCCAAATGGCCTCCACGGGCAGCACAGGTGTGGGAGAGGAGAGAAGAGGCTGGGTGGTTAATGGGCACTGCTAGTCTGACTGTCCTGATTCACATCCAAGACCCCAAATTTTCATTTGTGGACAGATGTAAGTGAAAGAGGTCACAAGGAAAGAGAGGGCTAATATTCCCTGTGCAGCCCCAGGGACCTATCAGGGGGTGTGGCTTGTGTTGGCCCCTGTTACCAAGCTCTTGCAGGGATGACTCTGTGGCTAAAGGATGCCCTGGAGGTGTAGGGTCCTGATGGATGAACCCAGATGAACCTACACCTACCCAGCCCTGGCCTCTGGGAGTAACATCACGTGGGGACAGAGACCAGGCCATGGTATGTGTAGCACACTCTTACACGGTTTTTGATAGCTGGTTATTCTAATGCTCCTCCATCAGAGAAGCACATCTATTCCAACCCACAACCCAGACAACCAGAACGAGTGTTTTTGTCCGGTGTGTGGCCTGTCCAGAAGGAACGCAAAGGCTGCAAACGCCAGTGTAGGGTGCCAACAAGGGGCGAGATCGGCATTTTATTAGCAAACACACACACAGCAGACGACAGATGGCTGGAGAGAAAGAGAACTGCGGGGAGAGCGGTGACCTCCGGAGCAAGTTGTCTTGAGCTACAGGCTGAGATGCGTGGGTGCAAGGAAGGACCCTGGGCTCAGCCCTACACTCAACGGTGGCAGCAGGGCAATGAGGGGCGTCTCGCATTCCCCCAGCAGCACGTCCCTGCGCAGCCCCGCGCCCCTGTCCAGCACCTTGGCCCTCAGGCTGCGGGCGGCCAAGTCGGGCGGGCCCAGCCCTTCGAAGAAGAAGTCCTGGTTGAAGATGGGGTTGGCGCTGCACTTGAC
>NW_004524624.1:9022005-9028514 GCF_000260255.1 Octodon degus | reverse complement strand
CCGCGGCGGTGCGGGGAGAACGGGCTGGCGTCAGCGGAGCGCGCCCCCTCGAGGGACCGCGAGAGCGGCCCGCGCCCGGCCCGGCCCGCGTCCTCATCCACGCCCGCGCCCGGCCGCGGGGAGCTGAAGGGCGACGAGTCGGACGACGAGGCCGTGTCGCTGTCCGGGACGAGGCAGAGGCGCAGGTCCGGGGCCGAGACGTGCAGCCGAGACGGCTCCGGGGGCAGCCCCGCGGCCAGGCCGGGCGGCGGCGCGTGGAACAGGGACTCGCGGCGGCGCGTGTGCGGACTCTCGGGCAGGAAGGCCCAGCCCTCACGGCCCGCCAGGTGCGGCAGCGAGCAGGCCGCGGGGACGCCGCGCGCGGCGTGGGGGTCGGTGCCGCTCGGGTCTGCGAGTCGCGGCGGGATGCAGAACCGCGGGATGCGGTCCGGGGTGAGCACGTTGGGGCAGGCGCGGGCGCGCAGGCTCGGGGCGCGTCTCTCCGGGAGCAGCCTGCAGCGCGCCCAGCCAGTCCCCGGCTCCGCCCTGTAGCCTACTTTCTCCAAGAGCCACATGCAGTGGGGTGAGGGGAATGAGGCTCCAAATACCGCAGGGCGTCTCCTCTGGGAGGGCTGAACGGAGCTGGGCTGGAGAAGAGGGTCTGGAGCGGGGTGATGCTGCAACCACCTGCCGCGCCCAGTCTCCCAGCGCGCAAGGCCTGTGATTGAGCGGGAACAAGAAAGGACGGCAGGCTAGGGTTGGGGATGGGATGGAGCACAGGGTCTGCAGGGGTCACATTTTAAGATTCGGGTCGCGGATAACCGAGGACATAGACTGCCCCACCCACCTCAGTCGGGGCCCAACACACCTATTAGCGCCACAGTTACTATTAGAACTAGAACAACACCTGCGCAACCCAAAGGCCCTGTTGGTCACAAATGCGGTCCCAGATCCTGAATCCCGCTCCTGTGCACTCTCCCCTTGACACTGGCACTAGGTGGGCTCGCCCCCTTCTCCCAGCCTACTCCAAATGCTTGGTCCCTTCTCCAGGATCTGGGCCAGCGCCTTCAGGACTCTCCCTCCGCTTTGTCCAAGCTGCCTGGGCGCTAGCTTCCCCTACTGAGCCATCCTGCTGGCCTCACGCTATCAGCCTGCTCTGGTTCTTCCCTCAAGGCTCTCATTGCCTTCCCAAGGTGCTGCCGGCCAGAAGGGGGCCTCACTAATGCTGACAGCGGGGGACACGCGAGATGGCTGACCTGAGGACACCCAAAGTCAGTTTAAGGAGTGCAAAGAACCACCCCCACCCTGGCCCTGACCCTACGCTTCCAAACCCTGCTGCCCTATCACATCCTCAGATGGCAGGGCGGGGCCAGGTCGTTTGGTCGTGCGACTCATTCACCAGTGTTTCTCGCTGGGAAGCTACCCAGCACAAAGGCCCTATTGATTCTCCACCACCCCCCAGAGGCCACTGGGGAAGACTGCTCAGCAGTGCGCTCGCTCGTGGAAACCCTGCACAGTGTCAGTAGGAGCGCGCTATCGCAATCCTCTGCCCAGAGACTGAGTCGGGCACAGTCTCTCCTGTGCCTCCAGGCACAGCACAGATGTTACCTGTGGAAGGCTGCTGGATCCTGGCTTCTGGCTTCTGGCCCCAGACGTGAGCGTCCTAGGGAAGCAGCTTCCTCTCCAGCTTGCTCCCCCAGCTCTGTCCTGGGAGGACCTGGCAGGGGCCTCTGTGCCTACGTCTGACTTATTTTCCTGGATAAACACAGCTCTTGTCTCTGAGGCTGTCAGACTGGCCTTCTTAACTTCTTCCTCCAGCCAGAGCCAGCTTTCTAGTAGCAACCTCTAGACCTCGACTTGGGCTGCCTGAACTTGGGGGTGCTGCAGAGAAGAGGGAGGTAGCCATCAGAGGACAGGGCCCATTCCTCAGTGTGGCAGTGGCCTCAGCCTGGACCTCGAATAAGAAGCCCATAGCCATGGCCATCCAGAGCCCTGCTGGACTCCTTCTCTAACTGGGTGTAGTTTCGACTTTAGTGGAGAAAGACAATAATGAAAAAAAAGCTAAAAATATAGTTTAGTGGATGGAAATAAGAAAATTAAATGAGTGAGAATGATAGGTGGCAGGGATGTACACAATTTAATGTCAAGCAGTGGTGGATGACCATTTTGACAAAGTGACATTCAAGTAATAACACAAATCCTTGTAGAAAAAATCCTAAATGCACACGCTTGAGGCAGTAGAAAGCCTGGAATGGTTAAGGTAGCTGAGCGGTGTAGCTAGAAAAGAACCAGTGAGGGGAAGACGAAGCCAGAGGGGTACCTGGGTCAGAATGCTGGGCTTGTACTCGGTGTAACTGTTTTAGCTTTTTCTGTGATGAGTTAGGGAGCAGCAAGGCTTGGCTTAGGTGTAAGAAGGATCTATCTGGTACCTGTGTTAGGAATAGTGAAGAGGGGTGAGAATGATGGGAAGGGCCCAGATAGGCGACTAGTGACTCAGCATGCAACGATGACAGGCTATGGATTAGGGCTGTAGTAGCTGGTTTCTGGGGCCCAAGACTCTCCAACATTTAGAGACTGGGGAGAGGAGAAGGAAATGGTTGTGTGCGGTGCTGAGGAGAAGCATGGTGAGGCCTGGGAGCCAACCATTGGAGTTAGCAATGAGACATTACTGCTGACTTCATTGAGGAGAGCAGTTTTGGTGGTGCTGGTGGTGGAAAGGAGAAAGAAAGCAGATGTAACTATATTGAAGAATTTGAAAGTTTGAAGAAAGCGGAGTAGTAAATAGTATGTTAGTGGAGGAGTGGCTAGAGAGGGAAATAGAATTGAGAGAGTTTTAATTTTTTTTTTTTTTACAGTGCTAGGATTAAAACCAAGGTCTTGCACTTTTTTTTCCCCCTCATACCTGGAATCAAACTCAGGACCTTGTGCTTGCCAGGCAGGCGCTGTGCTGCTGAGCTATAAATCCCCAGCAGCCTTGAATTTCCTTAGCAAACACTACCCCTCAGCTACATCTTCAGCTGTGAGAATTTTTAATTCATTCATTCATTGAGACAGGGTCTTGCTGTGTAGCCCAGGCTGGGCTTGAACTTCTTGTGGTTCTCCTGCCTCAGCCTCCTGAATGCTGGAATTGCAGGTGCTGAGAGAATTTTTTTTTTTTTTTTCCGGAACCGGGGATTGAACTCAGGGCCTTGCACTTGCCAGAGAAGCACTTATTCCACTGGGCCATCTCCCCGGCCCTGAGAATTTTTTTTAATGACAGAAAACAATGGGTTGGAGGGCTGGGAAGATAGCTCAGTGGTTTAAGAGTCTGCCTGGTAAGCACAAGGCCCTGAGTTCAATTCCTGGTACCAAAACAAGAAAACATGGGATGTTTGTATGGTGACAGAAATACCAAATAGAAAATAAAAGATAATGCAGAAGTGAGAAAGGAGAACTATTGGAGCAATCAGTGCTTCTGAGCAGACAAGAAAGGGGCATTGCTGAGTGTGGTGGTATACAACTGTAATCCTAGCACTCAGGAGGCTGAGGCAGGAGGATTGTTGAGAGGTTGAGACCAGCCTGGGCTTACAAAGTGAGCTCAAGGCCAGCCTGAGCTGCATAGTGAGACCCTGTCTTAAAAAGACAAAAAATAAATAATAAAAAAGGGAAGGGGCTTCACATGTAAGAAGTACAGGTAGTTGCTCTTTGCCTGCGCTGCAGACAGTTCATGCACAGATAGCAGAGAGAAGGGAGAATAAACAGCCTGCGGCTGGTAGCTGGGAAGATGGGATGGCAGGCGCTTGTTCTCTTTTGAATGCTTCTGACTTCTCAGTGAAATGAGAAACAGGTCAACATCTGGAGTGATTTGGGGGGAGTGGTGTTAGGGGTGGGGTTGAGAGCAGTTGCCTAGGAAACTGGGAGTGTGTGTGGTCCGGGGGAGTGGCAGGAGAATGGGGACACCATGAACGGCCCAGGTTAGGATAGTGACCATGACTTTAAAGTGACTTTAAGGTGCCCCCATCTCCATGTGGGCCAGGGAGATGGCTCAGTGGAATAAGCGCTTCCCTGGCAAGTGCAAGGGCCTGAGTTCAATCCCTGGTTCCACCAAAAGAAATAAAAAATAAAAATAAAGTGACGATGGGACTCTGTGTTTTTTCTAGTTGTGTTCATCTCTGCAGTGTACAAAGGAAAGGGGTTGGGTTTCGATTCAGCTGGGCTTGTGCTCAAGCTTTGACAGCTACTTTTGTGGCTACTAAATGAAGGTTGTACACCATCAGGGCAGGACAACAGTGGAAATAAAAACTGACCAGAAATTACCCACAGCCTGGCTGTGTTCGTCAGGATCTGATCTGGAGGATGGCCTTAGCTAAGTGGTTCAGCAGGAGGAATTTAACATAGGGATCTCTCTCTCTCTCTCTCTCTCTCTCTCTCTCTCTCTCTCTCTCTCTCTCTCTCTTTCTCTGTCTCTCTGTCTCTCTGTCTCTGTCTGTCTCCAGAGTGTTACTATATAGTCCAGACTGACCTTGAATTCGAATGTGTAGTCCAGGCTGGCCTCTAACTCATTGATCCTCCTGTCTCATCCTCCAGAGTGCTGGATTCCAGGTGTGCCACCATGCCTGGCTCCAGGGACTTGTTACAAAGGTCCTAGAAGAGCTTGAAAGGCACACAGGGCTGTCTAGAAAAACCCATTATGGTTTGGGTCAGAAATGTCCCCAGCCCTTTTTTTTTTTTTTCCCCTTTCCATTTGGTTCCCTTTTTCTCTCTTGTGTTTCTGCTACCATCTTGTGATCTTCAATAAATGTAGGGGGAAAAGGAGTTGGGGAAAGGAAAGGAAATGTCCCCTAATAACCGTGTGCTGCTTGGTTGCCAGTTGATGTCCTATGTGAAAGTGGTGGAGCCTTTGGGAGATGGGACCTCATTGGAGGGAGTGGCCTTCAAGCCCAGGCCCTATCCCTTCCGCTCCCACACTTCCTGGTTTCCAGAAGCCGAGCAGCCCACTCAGTCACATGCCGCCACCACCACAATGGTCAGCCTCTTTTCAGACCCAAAGTGTTGGAGCTAGCTGACCATGGGCTGAAACTTTTGAAGTTGTGAACCAAATCTTTCCTCCTCTAATTGCTTTTGCTCTGGTCTTTTGTCATGGCAGTGTCAAAGTGGCAAACACAGCCTATAACCGTGGAGTCAGTCACTACTTTTGTTATCTCCAAAAGAGAAGTGGAGAAATGCTCTCACTTCTCCCTTCTTTCCACTTCCAAGCTGCCACCACACTCTTCTGAAGCCTGATGAGAAAGGGGACTGGATAGTAAAGTTTATAAATGCCAGTCCACTGCAGTAGAAGGCAGAGCCGGGGGAAATGGGGACTCTGTGAGAAAGCAGGCAGAACACAAGTCTGCTAAGTGTGTAGCAAAAGCTGGCTCACTCGGAACAGTTATCTCTCTGACCCAGAATGAACATAGATGCCATCTGTCTCATTTTTGCAGAGCAGGAACCAGAGGCAGAAAGAAACTGGGGGCCAATGAGTAGCAAAGCTGAGTCTAGAACCCAAATATTCCACCTCAAAAAACTGTTCTACTGGGTGTGGTGAGGCACACCTGTAATCTCAGTACTCCTGGGAGGCCGAGGAAGGGGAATCACAAGTTCCAGCCCACCCTGGGCTACTTGGCAACTTAGATCTTGTCTCCAAAAACAAACAAGCAAACAACAAATATAACTTTTTACAAAAATTTTCTACCATAGACATTTCCAGCTTTGAGCAGAACTGCTTTCTTGAGTGAGGGCCCAATGTGCTGTTGCCCCAGTCTACCCATACCACTGCTGTCACTCCTTTGAGAAGCTTGCAGTCTGTAGATTCTGCTGTAGCAGAATCACCTAAGGCTGGGTAATTTACAAAGAATAGAGTTAATTTTGGTTCCTGGCTTTGCGAATTGGGAAATCTAAGGGTGCTGTTCTGGCATCTGTGAGGGCCTTGTGCTGTGTCATATATACCATGGCAGAAAAGTGTCAGCGCAGGTGGGTATGCTGAGAAGAAGGAGTGGCTTTCCTCTCGTGTACCTGAGTGAAAGGTAGTCCTTGCTCTTAATGACCCAATCACCATTGTTGTGGTTTGGGATTTACAAGGGCAAACGATTGAATTTAGGACACTTACTTTATAAGATCAACCGCGACCTACACCTGGTCAACTTGATAACCATACACATTACCTTAAGATATATTCTCTAGTGGCAGATTTATGAACAGTTAATGTGTCTTGCTTACGAAGTAAAGGAAGGGATTATTTGACTCAGAGCTCACAGGCTCAGGTCCCAGATCATGGTTTGTTGGAGTTTGGGTTCACGAGGGGAACAATACAGGATGCAAAATTTATAGAATTATTTTATAAGGGCCTGTGGGATAGCTCAGTGGACTAAGTGCCTGCTTAGGCAAGCACAAGGACTGGGTTTTTTTTTTTTTAATATTTATTTGTTTGTTTGTTTGTTTATTTTGTGTGTGGCCAGCTCAGCCCACCAGGGGGCGGGGCTGGCTGGCATGTGGTGCTGGGGGATTGAACCGCG
>NW_004524624.1:9019506-9021905 GCF_000260255.1 Octodon degus | reverse complement strand
GGATTGAACCGCGGTCCCTGTGCTTTGCTAAGCTTGTTCTAAGTAAAGCTTGTTCTAAGTAGGTGCTTTAGACCACTGAGCCATCTCACCAGCCCCAGGACTGGGGTTTGATCCCCAGCACCACATGTGTGCCGGTCCTGCCCCTGGGTGTGCTGAGCCAGCCACTGAGACTTGGCATGGTGGTGCTGCCTGTAATCCCAGAGCTGGTGAGGCTAAAAACAGGATGACTACAAGTCTAAGTTGTGTAGTGAGACTCTGTACCAAATACATAAAAAAAAATATATTTTATAATAGTCACCCAAAGCATCATATACAAAAAGAGTGCAGGAAATCTGTCCACACACTAAAGACCAAAAAAACCCAGCTGAGGGCCTGGATCCCATGGCAGTATACTGCCTAAGGACAGCTAAAGACCCAGGGCCCATAGCAACGCCCCCCATGAGTCCAGCTGGAGGCCAAGAACCTATGACAATGTCTCATGCAAGCATGTTTCATGGATCTGCTCTGGGAAGGCCCAAAGACCAGTGGTGGAAGCTAGAAAGTCTGTGCCAGTGGGATGAAAGATCTGTGCCAGGAGGTTGAGGGATCTGAACTGGAGCCGGGAATCGATGCTCAAAGTAAGAACCAGAGCTCCCTGCAAAAGTACCACAGCCATCCTAGCAACAATGAGGCCTCAAGCTCCTCCAATGATGAAAACAGCCAAGTTTCCATCAGAAAAGCCAATGTGACAGGCTTCTCCAGGAGACTGAACAGTGCACCAGCTTCCCCTCCAGAGCCATGAAGTGGTGCTCAATGTGAAGACCAGAGCTCCCAGAATCATCCTCAGAGACAGTAAGGTCCCAAGCTCCTTTGGTAATGAGAGCAGCTGAGTTCTTCAGGAAAGCCAGCATGACAAGCTCCTTCAGGAAAAACAAAAGCGCCCCACAGTTTCCCAAGAGCTTCTAAACTTCTCCCTTTCAAGTTCTTTTTATTTTATTGGCAACAGTCCTCAGGTGGGCCTCCCACACCCAGCACCATGCTGGTTTAATTTTAGCGGGGTGTTATAAGTTGACTACCAGTTGTCAATCCACTATAACCATTTGAAGGGCCCATTTCACCCAGTCACCATGGTGGCCTGAGATGCCAACATGGGCTTGAGAGAGGACAAAACATTCAAACTGCATCAATTTCCCAGGTGACCTATGAGTCCTGACTTCATGTTCTTGCCAGGGCCTACGTAGAACTCTCAAGGGGCAGAGTGCTTCCTGGGTCCCAGCCAGGCAGGAAAGGCAGAGAGTGATCTGATTTGTCTTCCAAGCTGGCAGGTAAATGCTATTGGGTCCCTGGGCTTTGGGGTCTTGCTAAGCAGTAGTCCCAAGGGCCTGAGAGGTGGTGTCAGGCAGCGTGACTGGGCTATCAGTGTTCACTGGGAGCTCTGGTATTTGATGATAAATTGTGTCGTACAGCTCTGGCTCCTCTCTCAGGACCTATAACGAATGGCCTCACTCTGCAGCGTCAGTTCTATAAGGCCTGAGGGGTTCCTTATTCAAGAGCTGCTACCACGACTGGTATCTTTGTGTTCTTCAACTTCTTGATCTTGGAATGGTCATACAAGGTATGATCAAAACATACAGTGAATATTTACATTTTTAAAAATTTAGGGTTCTGGGGCTGGTGAGATGGCTCAGTGGTCTAAAGCACCTACTTAGAACAAGCTAAGCAAAGCACAGGGACCGCGGTTCAATCCCCCAGCACCACATGCCAGCCAGCCCCGCCCCCTGGTGGGCTGAGCTGCACACACACACACAAACACACACACACACACACACACACACACAAAACAAATAAATAAAAAATAAATAAATAAAAATTTAGGGTTCAGTGGCGGAAGTATCTGCCTGGCAAATATAAGGTCCTGAGTTTGATCCCTGGTACAAAAACAAAAAGTGTACTAAAAAACATATTGCCATTAATCCCCTTCAAAATATTCCCTCTGGCTTCAAACATACATAATCCCCTCATCTTTGCCACTTTCTGAGGCAGTCTGGAAGTCCTTGTTTGTATGTTTAGTTGTGCTCCAGTGGCTGCCCTGATGCCTAAACTGATTAAAACGTTTACCTTTTGTGGTCATTTTGACTTTGGGGAGGAGCCAAATATAGTGAATAAGATGGGTAAGGACACACTGTACCATTTTTATTTGATAGAAATTGCTATAAACATTAGATCAATGTTCATATAATGCATTTTTTTTTTGCTTTTGTATTTTGAGATGGGGTCTCACTATGTAGTCCAGTCTGTCCTTGCACTCACTATTTCATCCAGACTAGCCGTGAACTCACAGCAGTCCTCCTGCCTCAGCCTCCTGAGTGCTGAGATTGCCACCACAGTTGATTCAACACTACAGTGAATATTTAAGTTAA
>NW_004524624.1:9017887-9019406 GCF_000260255.1 Octodon degus | reverse complement strand
CAGCAAAAGATATAACAGTCCCTCTCCAAATGCTCAAAATTCTCATTTCAAACACATTGTTCTTGGCAATGTGTCTTTTACTGTAATAAAGTTTTTTCCTAGCGTAAATATTTCCCACATCTTTTAATCACCTTTTGTACTCTTTGTACTTGGCTCAGGCATCCAGAGAATACCTAGCCTCTACTTCCAGCAGAATAAGAACCTGTGCTTGCCTGGATGGCCAGCTGGATTCCAGCCCCTCCATCTCTGCAGTCACTGGGGTCCCGATCAATATGCTACACATGGGCGTGGCTTTATAAACGTGGAGGCAACTTCTCCCTTTGTTCCACCCAGATAACTAAAATTCTTGGCCTCCTGGGAGAAGAGAGACATCTACCAAGGCCCAGACACGAAAGAAGTGTCCTAGCGGCTCATGACCCCACTTCCCTTCCGAGATCCTACCTGCACAGCTGGCCTTGTCCAGCCAAGGCTGAGGTTCCCCGCCCAAGAGCCCCCGACCCCTGCAGATGTCCATGCTGAACCGAGCTGATTTCTGTTAGAAACTGGCCCCTGCCGAGGAGTGTCAGAGTGCATTCAACCTATTCTAATATGGAAACTCAAACACAACTATTTTGTTTGTCTTTTTTTCTTTTTAGTTGTAGAGGAAGGATAAAATACATTCCCCTTCTTCTGGGAGTGTTTAAATGAAGATTAGCTTCTTTCTGACCATGAATAAAGGGCAAACAGGTTTTTAAGTATATGATCATTTAGACTCTGGGTGTAGCAGATTATCAAGGACAATTGTGAATGCACAAAGGAGAAAAGAGTTTTGAAGTATATGGGGGAGAGGACAGTTGGTTGACACAAGATATCTGGCTATGGCTTCCAAAACAACTCCAGATTTTGGGACACACTGGTTCAAATCCATTTCTACTGTCTCAGTCACTCTCTCATTGCTGGAACAAAAATATTTACCACCCATAACTTAAATGAGGAGGGGTTTATTTGGGCTCATGGCTTTTAGAAGATTCAGTCCATAGTCATCTGGTTTCAAGGCAAGATGGGCAAAGTGGAAGGGTCTGGTAGAGGCGAGATGCTCATGTCACAGTGTCTGGGAAGCTGAGAGGGGAGGAGGCACTGGAGAGGGAGAGACGCCCTTCCAAGTCTTGTCCGCAGTGACCCACCTCTGCCAGCCAGTCCCCACTCCTGTCAGCATATTCAGCTCTGAATTCATACATAGGTGGATTAATTAGTTATAGATCTAATCACTTTCTGAAGGCCCCCTCTTAGTGCATGAGGGTTTGGGACATTGTGTATCTAAACTGTTACATCTATGTTCTGTACCTATCACTTGAGGTTGATTGCTTAGAAGAACATGCTCTAGTTACTGGAAAGATCCATCTCCTGTACCATTCCTGCTGAATTTGTGCACAACTTTCTGATCCTGTTCCATGCCACAAAAGCAAACTTGCTTGCTTGCTCTTCCTTCCTTCCTTCCTTCCTTCCTTCCTTCCTTCCTTCCTTCCTTCCTTCCTTTCTT
>NW_004524624.1:9003610-9017604 GCF_000260255.1 Octodon degus | reverse complement strand
CTTCTTTCCTCCTCCCCCTCCTCCTCCTTCCCCTCCTCCTCCTGTATCTGGTACAGGGTTTCACTATGCAGCTTGGACTTGTACTGATCCTCCTGTTTTCAGCCTCCCTAGCGCTGGAATTACAGGCATGCACCATCACACCTGGACTCGGTGGCCAGCTCAACGTACCCCAGAGGCAGGGCTGGCATGGCATGCAGGACCAGGGATTGAACCCTGGTTCCTGTACTTGCTGAAATAGGTCTGTAGTCTGCTGAGCTATCTTGCCAGCAAGATTTCATTCTTTCTATCCTCCCAAATTCCTAATGTCATCCCCAGATCCTAGAACTCTACCTTAGGCTTGAAGCTAATTCCTTCACATTCCAGGATAAGAGTTAGGTCAGATTCTCTTCTTGTTTTATTTTTGTCTTTTGCTATGCAGTTCAGGCTGGCATTGAACTCACTTTTGTAGCCCAGGCTGGCCATGATCTTATAGCAATCTTCCTGCCTGAGCCTCCCAAGTGCTGGGACTACAGGCATGTGCCACCATGTCTGGCTAAGATCCTCTTATTGCACTGACCTTCCTCTCAAACTGAGGCAGGAACTGTAGCTAGTTATTACTAAACCCATTTTCCTTTCTTCTTTAAATTACAGCCTCACTTCACAGTTTCAGGGCAGCCTCCTGACTGACCTCTGTCCAGTGGAACCACTTGGAGATAAAGCCTCAAAACACATCTATCTTAGTTACTTTTCCCATTGCTGAGACTCAGTACAGAATAGTCACAACTTAAAGGAAGGAAGGTTTATTTTGGACCACAGTTTGTAGAAGTTTCAACCCATAGTTGGCTGGTTCCAAACTAAGACACCCTGGCAGAGTGGCATTACAGAGAAGGAGCAACCCATGGCATGGCAGGCAGGAAACACGAAGGATCATGGGTAGAGGAGGGATGTAGCCCTTCCCAGCCACACACACAGTGATCTATTTCTTCAGGTTTCTCCTATCACCTCCAGCTGTAAACCCATCTGAGGACTAATCCAGAGATGCACATCACACACCCATGACTCAGTTACCGCTCCAAATCCCCAACTTTGAAAACACAGGTTTTGGAGGAAATGTAGATATAAACAGTGATAACTGTTGGGAGCCCCAGAAGTGAGGAAATTGATCAAATGTGTGTAGGTGGGACTAGGCTTCAGCGCCTAAAGCAAACAAGCTACCTCAGTCCTGAGATAAACATCCTGTCTGGTTATGGTCAGCTGTTAGCCACTAGGCAACCTTTCATCACAGGTTACTAACTGCAAAACTATAAATAAACATAGGTTTCGTTGTGCATGGAGTTAGTCTTGCCTATCAGGCAGACCAGCAACCACCTCGCTCAGCTTTTGTCTTCTTGTCTATCTTTTCTCATTCCTGCCGCAGTGTCTCCCCAGGTAGAACCAATCGCAGTGAGACCAATGATCCCTACAAATGGTCACTGTCTTACTCACTTTCTTTGGTGCTAGAACAAAATACCTGGCACCCACAATTTAAAGAGAAGTTTAAGGGCTGGCCAAATAGCTCAGGATTAAAGTGCCTGCCAGCAAGTGCAGGGGCCAGGGGTTTGATCCCCAGGCCTGCCGAGCGGACCCTGCTCCTGGGGCATGCTGAGATGACAATTGAGACTGGACATGGTGGCACACACCTGTAATCCCAGTTCTTGGGAGGCTGTTAACAGGCAGATCACGAGTCCGATATAGTAGTGAGACCCTGAACCCCCAACACCCTGTAGACTCTTCCCTAAAAATACCAGAGAGAGAGAGAGAGAGAGAGAGAGAGAGAGAGAGAGAGAGAGAATGTTTATTTGGTTTGTGATCCAGAGGGCCAGCCATCTGGCACCAGAAGAAACAACGTGGCAGAGGTTCATGGAGGAGGAGAGGAGCATAGGGGACAGGAAACACTGCAGGGAAGTGTCTGGGCAGGAGGTACGCCCTCCCAGGTCACGCCCACAGTGACCCCCCTCTTCTAGACCCCACCTCCTAGCAGCAAGCCAAACATAACTCGGCCATAATCCATTCACCTCCCCAAAGCCCCACGTGTTGCATGAGGTGTTCAGGACACATCTAGATATAAATCAGATTCAGGTCTAACCACGGACATGTTTTATCTGGCAGCTAGATGTCAACACCCGTACCAGTTTGGAAGACAGGAGTTGGAGATGACAGAAGTTTTGTCAGCTAAGTTCCTGTAGTAGTTATTCATAGTACAAGATGCAGACATGATATCCTGTCCAAACACTATCTGGTAAAAGTTTCTTAACCTTGGCCTCCTCCTGAATGTCCTACTGACCTTATGCAATTACTGAACATCCTCTCCTTCTCCTGGGCCTGCACAGCTCTGGCTGTCACACGAGTGGACCCCTCTTCTGCAGCCCTCCCTGTAGAAGCTGCTTAGTTTCCCACCACATCCTCCAGGGGGGGCCCAGGAGGTGGCTCAGTGTAATAAGCACTTCCCTGGCAGGTGCAAGGGCCTGAGTTCAATCCCCAGTTCTGAGAAAAAAAAAAAATCCTCCAGGGTCCTGAGGAAGCCAGTGTCACCCCACCCTATTGTTCTTCATGGCAATCCTTGCCCCCTTAGCAAGGTGCACCCGCCACACTGCTGCCTTTCCTCTCCTACTGTGTTTTCACCTGGCCTGCCCACTGTGCCCATGGGTTTTGTTGGCGGACTCCCCCTTCCTCCAGCCCAACTTGTTGCCTCTGCAGATCCCTATTTTTCTACCAACAACAGGCCTTCAGTGTGCCTTGGTCACAGAAGTGCTTGAGTGACATGGTTTCCAGACTGCCACAAAGGCTTTTCCGGTTCTCCCTTCTTCCACTTTTACCTGCATGGCAGGCCTTGCCTATTTCACTGAGAAAGCTGAGGAGCTCTGGCATGGACCTCTCCATTCATCCTGCTGTGTGCGTGACACTGCTTACTTCTTGGCCTTAGAGTCAGTCACATGGCTGCTCTCTGACTTGGATTCACCTTTACTCCCCATCACCCCAAAAGTTTCAACCTATTTCTACTAGTTCCAAAAGAATTTATAAATGTAACCTTGAAAAATAAAACAAAATTCCCAGAAAAAAACAACAACAACAAAACAACCTGCATCCATTTCCTCATATCCCGATCATCTTTTCATTTGTTGTAATTTGGATTTTACTCCCTTCCTAACTTGCTCTGGCAAATCTACCTCCTCTTTCCTCCACCAAATCCAAAACCCTCTTTGTTAGCTGCCATCTTTCTTACTTTCTCTTCTGCATTTGACACGCAGCTCTTATCACTTTGGGCAGCTGCCCTGGTTCTGCTCTCTGGCACTTAGAGGGTCCTTGATCTTCTGCCCCAACTTTAAACCCAGTGTGGCCAGAGGCTCTATCTTTCAGTCCTTTTCTCCTTCTCTGTCACCCCCTGCTCTGCTTCCTCTTTCTTTCGCTCTCAGAGGTGCCACGCCAGTTTTCATACTGACTCCCAAGCTAGCTCCCTCCCAAGCCCCTGGTCAGTGTCCGGAGTTCCACTGGTGTGTCCTCCATGAGGGGGTCATGGGCCCTCCAGGCTCTGTGCATGTAAACTTGAGCTCCTGCTCTACCTCTACTTCACACCTGCTCTTTTGGTTCCCCCAGTGATACCACCTGGAAACCCCCAAGCCAGGAACCCCCCATGCCAAGGCTGCAAGGGCAGGAGCCTGGCATCATCTTAGATAGCTCTCCTGTGCTAATCTGCAGCAAAATTAGTGGGAAAGTCCTGCACTTCTTTGTTTGGCTGCATTTCCCGTCACCCTCACCCACACGGCAGCTCTTACTGTCTCCAGGACAGAGCCCCATAGGAGTCTTCCAACCTGGACTTCCGCCTTCTGTCTTTCTGCTCTTTCTGCGGCCAGTCATCTTTATTGGAGACAGAACTATGAAACTTCCCTAGGCTTCTGTTGCTTAAAGACACTCAAGGTCTGTCCATAGCAGGAGCTCTGAAGCTTGCCAGCGGCTGCCCCTGCCCTGCCCACCTTCTCCTTAGATGTCTGCCCTCCCCGAGGCCTTGCTGTTCCAAAGTCCCCATGCTCCTTCCGGGCGCTGTGCCTTTGCTCTCCCACTGCCTGGTGAGCACCACCTAACTTCTGGGACTGGCTCAGGTACAGCTTCCTCTAGAAAACCTGTTCTGTGTTCAGGGTAGAATGGATTCACTTCCCTTTGGGCCTGCACTGCATTCCTGATATGCCCTGGGGTGGGATGGGAGGAATTTGTCGGGGTGCTCTGTGCCCGCCAGTTATGCCCCTTCATTGCTGTGGACCGGATGCCTCACCCAGAGCCTGGCAGGTGCTCAGCAAGTTTTTCCTGTTAGTGCTGAATGGGAAGGTGGGTATGTGGGAGGCCCTGGAAGGGTTTAAGATTTCCAGTTACAAAAAGGCTGAGCATGGGGCAGTGAAAGTTTATTTACTCAGAGAGGGCCCTTGACACCCACAGCACTTGCTTCCTGTTGTGTGCTGGGATCCAGGCAGAGGGGCCATCAGGGTTGACTCTGCTGATGGCATAGCGACTGTTACTGGGGTGACTCTTCTTCCAGCTGCAGCTGCAGAAAGATACCTGCAAGAGACAGCTGAGCTGAGTGCCGAGGGCCAAGGCCACAAGGACTGGAGCTTGCTGCGGTGCCGTGAACACTTTGCTCCCAGTCTCCCGCAGCAGCTGTCCTGTGGTGCAGGCTGTGTAAGTCCTATTTAACAAAACATCCCAGCTGAGTTGTCCTTCCCAGCTCCATGTCTGCAGCACGTGCAAAATCTCACCCCTTGAGGGCTGAGCCCTGCTTGGGGCCGGCTGCTTAGCACTCTTCCTGCCTCCCATTTGCTTGGGGGTGGGCTGTGGCAAGGCTGGGCTGAGGCGAGGACTTCTTTACCTGAGGACTTGGCAAACACTGTCTGCTGGTCTCTGCTCCGGGCAGTACAGGACATATAGAGCTTCTGGTCCTCAATCTTCTCCACGTGGACGTCCAGGACAGCCAGAGAGCCCACGGGAAGCAGGCTGGGGGAGCAGGCAGCATAACTCATCCCCACCTCCGCACTCCTCTGTACCCCCTGCTCTTCACCCCCTGCCTCTCAGGGGCTGTTTGGTGGGCCCCAAGCGAGGCAGCAAAGACTGTCTCCTGCCAGGGATACGAGTGCTCGGGATTGGGTTGTCAAGGAGGGTGGCAGGCAGAGCTTCCACACCTCAGCTGCCAAGAAGAGCTGCCCTAGTGATGGAAATGCCATGGCTTCGGCCAATGCCCCGGAGCCATACTTACTTTTTTTTTTTTTTGGCAGACCCAGGGATTGAACTCTGAGTCTTGTGTTTGCCAGTCAAGCGTTTATCCTACTGAGCCATCTCCCTGGCCCCATACTTACTTTTTGAACCTGATGTTGAGGCTTAGCGTGAACAGCCCCTCTCCAGCTAGGTAGGCAGTTTTAGAAAAGGTCTCGTCCATCATGGCTGCCAGAGACCCTCCATGGGCGAACCTGAGGATGTGGGTGGGAAACACATCTAGCGCTGGGGCTGCTGGGCAGACGGTCCCACCAGGAAGTGACCACCCCCTGCTCCTCCCCTCCTCAGAGCTTCTTTAGCCTCAGCAGCCAAACTGGAAAGGACACAGCCGCAATCCCAGGGGATCCAATCAGTCAAAATTAGCTGAGCTTTTCTTTTGTTTTGCTTCAGCCTGTGTTAGCGACCACTGACACAAGTATTTTATTTCTCCAGGAAAAAGTGTTCTCACAGCGTTAATGAAAAACATTTTCCTTCTTTGTCAGCTGATTGCCTGCAACAACTGCTGTAATTTGGAAGGGTGCTTGCCCGAAGAGAATGGGAAAAACCCTGAGCTTTTTTGACTTCATCTTTAAAAAGAAGTACAGGATCCTGGGCCACCTCTCACCTTAACAGTCATCACAGCCTGTGGTGGGCCCATGTTTTCAAGACAAGCAAGTGTAGAATGTAACTTACGATATATAAAGTGCCAGCAAAACTGACCTCTGACCACACTGCCCATGGAAAGGTAAGGGCTGCTTCAGCAGGGCTCAGACATGTGCTTCACGTAACCTCTGTTAAGCCCCCGTTGTCCTCTTACAAATGCGGCCTCCATGTCACAGCCACTTCATCATTTAAGTTGGGGAAAATAGAGGAGCACCCAAGTTTAGAATGCAAATGACAAAACAGATTTGAGTTCTTGTTTTTTATTATTACTGTTCTGCTTTCTATTTTGGAAGGGTGGTACTGGGAATAGAACTCAGGACCTTGCCCTTGCCAGGCAGGCGCTTGTGCTGCTGAGCTATATTTCCCTAGCACTATTTTGCTTTTTGAGACAGGTCTTGAGATGTTGTCCAGGCTGTCTCTGATAAATAGCCCAAGGAGGTCTCCAGCTCACAATCCTTCTGCTTCAGCCTCTCGAGGGCTGGGATTATGGGTGTGTGTCACCATGTCTGACTTAAGTTCCTGTTTTTGAAAGTTCAATGGCAATTCTCCATGGACACTGCCAGCTGCACGCACTGCACCATGTGGGCTCGTCTCCTGTTCCTGCCCCAGCCAGCTGCCCAGGCCCTTCACCTCCTACGCTGGTGGGCACTGCTGGGGGCTGTGGCATCGCACATTACCTGTGGAGTCCTTGCTCCACCTGTTTGATCTTGAGCAAGTTGCTAAACCTGTTTGAACTGTAGTTCTTCCTTTTCTTTCTCTCTCTCCTTGCTCTCTTTCTCTTCCTTCCTCCTCCCCCTCTTCTTCCCTCCCTCCCCTCTTCTTCCTTTTCTTCTTCCTTCTTTTTTTTAATCTTCTTTTTCTTCCTCATCCTCTTCTTCTCCTTCTTTTGCAGGACCTTTCCAGCAAACTGCTTACATAGTCCTTTTAAAAAAAGGGTCTTACTGAATTGGGCTTGTGATTCTCCTGCCTCAGCCTCCTGGAGTGCTGGGATTACAGGCATGCACCACCACACCTGGATTAATTTTTCTACTATGAACTGTGAATTGTGGATAAAAATGGACAGTCTTCATCATCCCCTAAATGGACTGAAAGAGGGAATAGTGTTGGTGTCAAAGAATTCTCAGTGTGTTTTTCCCTCCTCACCCTCACTGCCAAGGAAAAGAACCTATTGGCAAGTGTAGGTTCTACAGAGCAGTGCTCAGTCGACCAGAAACTCCCTCCCACTTCCAGTGCCCAAAGGCCTGGGAGACTTCACGTAGTTTTTGCTGGATCCTCCCCAGCCCACTGCCTGGCATGCGCTGGATAGTCTCCATTGTTTTTCTAGCATCACTTCCACAAGCCCCTAAAATTCAGCCACACATCAGCTCCAGTCTCACCTCCTTGGGGTTTCCTTCTTCAGAAGGGAAGGGGCCAATGGCCCAGGAAAGGGAGAGAGCTATTCTCCCATTGTCTGCATGCACTAGTTTGCAGGATAATGTCCCCATGGAGGAGGCTTGGGACTGGCCAAGGGGACAGAAGGATGCCGTGTGCAGCTGCAGCCTGTAGGGACAACGACATCTCTTCCCCACTCTCAGTTGTGCTCAACCCCACTCCAGCTGCTCTCAGCTTCAGGACCCTAAACCTGGTCCTCTGGGAACTCCTGTGCCACCAACTACCTTCTGTGATCGGAGAGGAAATAGGTGCTGGAGAGAAGGCAGACAACCATGCACTTAGTGGCCCGGTAGTCTTCGACAAGAGGCCCCGCGCCAGTCTGGCTTATGCCCAGTTGAATTTCTCATCGGGTCAATTTCAAGTTTGAGGCAGCAGAGTAGAGAGAACACCGTGCTTGGAGTCCAGTTCCTGGAGTCCTAGATCTGACTTGGGCAAGTTCTTTTACCTCTGTGCACCCCAGTTTCCCCACGGGTAAAACTTGGAGTTTGAACAGGTGGTGTCCAATAGCTATCATGTGCTTTATGGCCCGTGAGGATACCCACAGGGGTCCACAGTGCCATGTCTGTCAGTCCCCTTACAGCTAGACACTGCTGACCTATGCTTCAAGTAAGGAGAGGAGAAACCAGATGTTATACAGATTGCTTGCAACAGTGAAGCAGGACCGGAAGTCTGGCTCTTGATTCCAGAATTTGCCCTCTTCCAAATGCATCACATCTTTCTCAAGGAGGCCTCTCAGGTCCTTTATTGCTAGAAAATTCTGAGACCTGGGTAAGGGAGCTCTCTTTAATGCATGGTTCTATGTGACTGGAGCAGGTAGATAAGACAGTGTGTCCTTCCAGGCTTGGCATCTTGAGGCTGAAGCCCTGTTCCTCGCTGGCTCCTAAGAGAGGTGCCGACTCCAGGGCCCCACAGAGGCCCACCCAGCCTGCTGAGCCAAGTGTAGGAGTCCCCACCCCGACCCTGCCTGTGACCTTACCCTGGGGCCCCCTCCAGGTAAGGGCCTGGTTGGAAAAGACAGACGGACCTCTTCTTGGCTGGGTGGAAAAAGATGACGTACTCATAGCCTTGTCCTGCCACCTGGATGCACCTGGTAAAGATGCAGTAGTCACCTTTGTCTGGGGAGAGATGGGCAGTGTCACCGTGGGAGGCAGGAGGGTGTGAGGGCCATGGACCTTGCCGGGATGCATACCCGGGGCTGAGCCTGCCTCTGGCGTGGGGGAACAGAGATAGAGCCAAGGGCACCCAGGATGCGCTCACAGGGAGCCTTCACACTAGGAGCAGATGCACGGTTCCTGCTTCAGAAGGAGCCTGTGTCTGGGGACAGCACTTGGGCGTTGCCTGGCTTGGTGGAGTCAGTATCAGAGCCAGATCAAGACTTAAAACACTGTAGGCATTAAATTTAACAAGGTAATTACTCCTGTGGTCATATGCAATTAAAGACAAAAGTACATAATGATAATAATTTTAAAAAAGACAAAAGTCCAGAGGGCTGGCCAAATAGTTCAATGGGTTAAAGTGCCTGCAAGCAGGCCTGCTGTGCTGGCCCTGCCCCCGAGGTGCACTGAGATGGCAATTGAGAGTGGGCATGGTGGGCATTACAGACCACCTGTAATCTCAGCTCTTAGGAGGCTGTAAGCAGGCGGATCACTACGCGTCTGATTTAGTACTGAGACCCTGAACACCCTATAAACCTTCTCTAAAATACAAAAAACAAACAAAACAAAGCAAACAAACCCCCCACCAAAAGTAGAAAATAGTAAAATAAAGCAGAAATTTCCAAGACAATTACAACTATATACCCCCCCCTTTTTTTTTGTGGTACTGGGGATTAAACTCAGGACCTTGTACTTGCCAGGCAGGTACATAAGCTGCTGAGCTACATCCCTGGCCCTTCTTTTTTGAAAATATTATACTTCTAAAAGAAATTATTTTGATGCTTTTTTTTACCTTTTCTTCTTTTGTCTTCTTCTTCTTCTTCTTTTTTTTTTTTTCTTGTGGCCAGCTCAGCCCACCCTGGGGGCAGGGCTAGTGGGGCATGTGGTGTTGGGGATCGAACCACGGTCCCTGCACTTTTGCCTAAGCTTGCTTAAGCAGGCGCTTTAGACCACTGAGCTATCTCACTGGCTCTCTTTTGTCTTTTTGGGACAGGGTCTCATTGTGCAGTTCAGGCTGGCCCTGAGCTTACTTTGTACCCCAGGCTGGTCTCAAACTTGCAACAATCCTCCTTAGCCTCCTGAGTGCTGGGGTTACAGGTATACACCACCATGCCCAGCATGATGTCCCTGTTTTATGCCATAACCTAAGAGTCTTTTGCCAGCTCTGTCCTCCATTATTTATCACTGGGCATAAATCATACCTAAAAATGATGCAGACAGACAGAAAGGCGCCTGTGCACGCGCATGCGCACACACACACACACACACACACACACACACACACACAGAGAACAAGGTGTTGGTCAGATGCAGGGCTGATGCAGAGTGCTGGTCTGGGCTGAGACCTGTGATAGGAAAGGTTGGTGGTCCGAGGGCTTTGGTGGCACAGGGAGCAGGGCTCAGGAAAAGCTTGGCTGTGAGGAAGCACTGCCTTCAAGAGAGTGGACAGGGTGGGGCACTGAGTCTGCAGTTCTGTGGTGGGCAGGCCTCGGCTGGCAGCAAAGGTGCCTCCTAGGGTGTGCCCTTGTCAGATGGGAGAAAGGGAGCCAGTGAAGTAAGATCCCATTCACCTTTCTCCCTCAGTTGTAGCTAAGGGTGGTTGAAGACAGCTGGAAGAACTTCTGGGCAGAGAACCAGAAGGGGGCCTGTGAATGTCCTTCTGGCCTGCTAACTGCTAGTACAGGCCCCACCACACAGGGTCATTAAAGGCAGGGAGAGGGGGCTGGATAAGCCTACTGGAGAGTCTCAGGCAGGGTCCTGTCAGTGGCGGCTGGGGTACGTGGTATCCACTGGCCTTCCCAGACCCAGCCTTACCTGAGGTAGCTACCAAGCCAGATGGGAGCTTTAGTCCTTGGATGTGGTCTCTGTTGGACTTGAACGAGGGCAGCTTGATCCAGCCTTCTGAGGTGGTCTTCTCCAGAAACTCCTGGTACAGGTTCAGCATGTCTGGGCCCCAGCTGGCATTGGGAAGGGCATAATCTTTCAAGTCTGTCTTCTCTGGGCAGAATCTTGAGACCTAGCAAGGAGAAATCAGGAGGACCAGTTGATGTCCTGGAGGGTGGGACTCCTGCTTGGGTGGTACCTCCAGGTCAATTATTTTTTGTTGTTTGTTTCTTTCCTGGTTTGGGGGATTTTTAGCCTCAGCTCCTGGAGTGTTAACTTAAGGGAAACTACCCATCTTCCTTGAAGATGATTTGGAGACTTCTGTGGGTGACTGAGTCATTGCTAAAGAATCACAGGAGAGGGAAAGGAACAGGGACCAAGAATGACAGCTGTGCTGCTCAGAGACGGCTTGTTACAAGTGTTCAGCTTAAACATCGGTGAATGGTTCTTCTGGCCTGCTAACTGCTAGTACAGGCCCCGCCACACAGATGAGGAAGCTGAAGAAATGTGGCAAAGGCTGTCACTGGCCACCAGGGCAGGTGAGACCACAGTTGATTAGGCATGCTTTTGCAGATCCCTCACCTCAGCGCTATACCAGCTCTGATCACAGCTGTAGGCCTGCCTGGGCAGGGTAGCTCTTTTGAAACACGCTGGGGTACCCTCAGAGGAGCTCCAGGCGGCAAGGACAGTACACCCATCTGTGGAGGAGGGTGTCCTCTATAGTGTCAGCGGCTCACAAACCAATCACAACTGGGAGCAATAAGTGAGCTGCTTGTTAAGACCGCAGACAGGTTCTCTGCAAAATTAGCTGCAAAATTTGCAGTGGAGGAAAGTGATTTGTTGGTGGCCCTGCAATATTCAGACCGGGAGGCTAGCAAGGGTCTGGGTAGATTTACTGTGGGATCTGAGTTGCATGGTATCCCAGAGCACCTCCCCTTTACTGTGGCAAACAGTTCCTCCAATCACTCCTCCTCAGCTCTGGCCACAAGCTGGAAAGAGGCAATTAAGGGTGCTCCTTGGACCCTAGGCTCTGGGGAGAATGTCTGCCCATCTGACTGAGTGGGAACTCACTCACCCGGGAGCCTGTGGAAGATCCAGATGTGGAGGTAGAGTTGAGTCTGGGCAGGATATGCAGAGTCCTGGGCAGGCCAAGTCTAACTGCCACCTGGAAGCCTCTCCTCATCATGGCTAAATGCCTACTTGGAGCTGGGGTGCAGCTGACTCCTGAGGTAACAAGGTAAGAAAGCGCGGTGTGGTGGCACTGGAGCTGTGGGTGCAGCCACCTCCCCTAGCTGCTCCTTTGTGTCACAGGCTTTTGTCAGAATCTTTGGAAAAGGCTGGGCTGGGCTGCTATAACACCCACAGTTGCCTGAGGCCTGTATCTGCCCCAGAGCCCCACCCAGCACTTGAGGAAGGACTGACACTGCCTGGCAGGACTGACCCACGTTAAAAAGAACATGCTGTTAAGGGATGGAATGTGCATGTGCAAGTGGTATGAGGGCCATGGAGCCTTGGGGAGCTACTCTGAAAGAAAAGTGAGGTTTATCCCTTACCTGCAGAGCGCTGGGGCGTCTGTGTGCTGTGAGCTCTGCAGTGGGACCCTGAAAGCTCTGGCATAATCTGGGGACTCAGAAAACCAACTCACAGCACTTAGATGCCCCCTTGCTATGTCCTGGACAGGGTCAGCCAGGGAGGCCTTCACGAGCTGGTCCCTGGCTTGGGGTAGGAGGTGCAATGCATGTGCTGTGTGGGGGTGAGGGCAGAAAATCATCTGAGAGGAAGCAGCAGCAAGGGAACTCGTGTTCGGGCGCATCAGGAGAGGGATAGGAGGGCATTAGAAAGTGCTGGGAGCGAGGTGGGGCCACGTAGAGCAGGCTTTGTCAGGGGCAAGTCTGGGAGCTGTGGGCGGGTAAGTGGGGGAGGGGTGCTCTGCCACCGTCGGCTGAGGTTGGTCTTTGGTGGTATTATTCCTTCTATTGAATGCAAATGGTTAGTTTTCAATGAAAAGCCTCAGTTTTTTAATTTACCAAAATAAAGCATGTTCTAAAGATCAGAAGTGTGCAAAGTAGAATGATGATGATGATGACAATGATATTTTGGCAGATTCTGAAAGATCAAACTGATTTTTTTTTGTGTGGCTGGCTCAGCCCACCCTGGGGGCGGGGCTGGCACAGCGTGCGGGGCAATCGAACCTTGGTCTCTGCACTTGCCTAAGCTTGCCTAAGCAGGTGGTTTAGACTGCTGAGCTATCTTGCAGCCAAAAAAATGATTTAATATGGTAAGTTAATATGGTTACTGAGCCAGGCCATCTTGCTAGCTTCCCATTTCACAGCTCAGAGACAACGAGTTTCACCAAAGAATTTTTTTTGCACATTAAGCAGTGACAGTTAAATCAGCAACTTGACAATTTGATATCTGATACTTCATACTTAATTACTATGCTGAGATACAATGATATTTATAGGATCCATGGGAAATTGGATAGCTTAAGAGGGAAAAGTGGAACTTGCACCAGGCATGGTGGTACACACCTGTGATTCCAGCTTTCCGGAGGCAAGGCAGGAGGATTGCTGTGAGTTTGACAGCAGCCTGAACTGAACTACATAGTGAGTTCAAGGCTGGTCTGAACAACAATGGTGAGACCCTGCCTCAAAAAAACAAGAGAAAGGCCAGCCTGAACTGCATATTGAGACCTTGTCTCAAAAAATTAGCCAACCGGGGCCGGCTAAATAGCTCAGCAGATTAAAGTGCCTGCAAGTAGGCGCAGGGGCCAGGGTTCAATCTCCAGGCCTGCTGTGCTGGCTCTACCCCCGGGGCACGCTGAGATGGCAATTCAGACTGGGCGTGGTGGTGCTCGCCTGTAATCTCAGCTCTTGGGAGGCTGTAAAGAGGTGGATCACTACCAGTTGGATCTAGTAGTGAGACCCTGAACATACTGTAGACCCTTCCCCCTACAAAAAAAAAAAAAAATCAGCCAACCAAACAAAAATAAGAACACTAGAACTTCCAATGCCTGGTACACCAATACTTGCTGGGATTTATTATTATTATTATTATTATTATTATTATTATTTTTAAAGAAAGTGTATTTGCAAGGCACCTAAGCACAGAAGAAAACAAATACCTAAGCCTCAAGTCTGCCTCCCTGAGCATGGGATTCACAAAATTTGTGTACTGATGGGACATACAAAAGCATAGTGTTTCAAGCTGTGGGACAGGTGCCTGTAGGTGGCATAATCAGTGATCTGCACATGTGTAATCAAACTTTATGGCTCTTTCTGTTCAGAAAATCCCAGTATTAGCTAATCTTAGGGTGGAGCTTTGTACAAGACACATCTTGAATCTTTATTTCCTGTCCCCCTTGCTCTGGGTCTTCGGGACCCCTTCCCATCTGCAAAAGAGCTCCTTGTTTGAAGCAAGGATTTTTCTTTTTCTTTCTTTCTTTTTTTTTTTTTGCACAACTGGGGATTGAACTCAGGCCCTTGCACTTGTCAGGGAAGTGCTTATTCCACTGAGCCATCTCCCCAGCCCCAAGCAAGGATTTTTAAAGCCAACTAAAAGAGCAAAGAGGGCTGGAGAGATGGCTCAGTGGTCTAAAGCACCTACTTG
>NW_004524624.1:9002834-9003474 GCF_000260255.1 Octodon degus | reverse complement strand
AACTAAAGAACCAGAGGGGCTCAGAGTCAGAGAAGTAAAAAAAAAAAAAAAAAAAAAATACAAGGAACTCAGCCAGCTGCACTTGTTGGATGACAATGATTGCAGAATCTTGTCCTTTCTTGGAGCCTTGGAAACTACGATCTTATTCTTTTGAAGGGTCTGTGCCTGAGAATGGCTCTCTGGTTGTCCAAAAGCACTTCCTGATGACAAAAGCTACACATTCCCAGTAGAAAGCCTTTCTTTCAGCAAAGGCCTGGGAGACAGCTGTAGCCTATGCAGTGAGGGTTCATCTTTAGTTTCACTCTGTATCTGGCTATCCCTGAAGACCACACTATAAATCTTTTCCCTCACCTCTTAGGATGGTTTGAGTCCCTCAAACTGGAGGAACCAGTTTTATTTTGACTCACTGGCCTCTTGGCCTAACCAAAGATACAAAACAGAAGGCAGGCTCGGGAGATATCTCAGGGACTAAGCGCCTGCTTAGGCAAACACAGAGACCTGGGATGTTCCTTGTTCCTCATGCTCAGGCTCTGGCCCTGGGTGTGGTGGCGCATGACTGTAATCCCAACGCTGGGGAACCTGCAAATAGGAGGATCACTAGGAGTATGAGTTGTGCAGTAAAATCCTGTTTAAAAAAAAA
>NW_004524624.1:8977100-9001819 GCF_000260255.1 Octodon degus | reverse complement strand
AAAAAAAAAAAAAAAAAAAAAAAAAAAGATAGTAGATTCTTTCCTATTTGTGATTTATGAATCCAGTAGAACATGTTGAGCTGGTATATTAAGAATTGTTAAGATCAAAGGTTGCTGGCACTGAAATCAGATAGAATCAGAGATTGACAGACAACAATGGCAAGTTACTGGGGATTGCTGAGTCTGGGGCCAGAAGAGCTCCTGAGGCCTGCTGGTAGCTGCTGGCTCTGAATGGCAAGAAGAGCTACTCATAGTGCTTGCCAGATAGGAACTTGTGCCACGGAGCTATATCCCTGGTCCCAACCCTCCCCTTTAGAGGGGCTTTGAAGAAGAAGGCAGACAAGAACTAGCCCTTCACCACACACACCATTTATCAACCTGCATGAAGATCCAGAGAGTAACTTACAGAGGCTGATTGGGGACATGTGCACAGGTATCCTGGGATCTTTCTAAGAGGGAAAGGGCAGAAAGCCCAGGAATTGGAGTTTCAGGGGTGGAGGGAAGGAGGAGGGCAATTTTGTGAGATCACGTCTTCTTTTTTTTTTTTTTTTTTTTAAAGGGAGTAATATCAATCATAAGTAAATAAAGGTGTGAAGGGTCAGAGTGGGTGTGCTAACACTATAGCTAATTGTCACTAATTGTATTTTAGCTATATCAGGAATACATGTGGAGGGCCCCGGATTAGCATGCCTGCTTAGGCAGACACAGTGGCCTGCAGTCCCGGCCCTCACACTGAGAAGGGAATTGAGACTGGGCGTGGTGATACGCCCCACATAATCCCAGCATTTGGGAGGCTGAACACAAGCGGATCACTACAAGTCTGATCCACCTACCTAGTGAAACTCTGCAGACCCTTACTAAAATACAAAAAGAAAAAAAAGAAGTAATACTCATGGAATAAATGTTCTAGATAAAGGGGAGCAACAGATGCTCCTCAGTGTTCTTCCAAAAACTAAATTTACCACTGCAGACAGATGAGTGAGACAAAAGGAGCAGCCCCAGAAACATACAAGTCACATCCAAATCTGAACTCTAAACAGGTTTCCATAAAATTGTCCATGTCCTCAACCTGAGCAAGTTTCTGATGAACCACAGAACTGACCTTAGTTCTTTGAAATGAGGCTCACGAAGGCCACCTTCTCCAACAGTGCCCCTTTCATCCCTTCCCTCCCAGACAGTATTTTCCCCCTGGGGCCTCCCCTGTCACACTCTGCCTCGTGACTGACTCTATTTTTCCATTCATCTCTGAGGCAGAAACTTTGGAACTGCTGAGATACCGTCATGGACATCGGTTGTTTTGTCCATCCTCCTCTCCGCCCTCCCTGGCTTCTGGTAACAAGCCTGAGCTGACCCAGCAGGTGGCCTCCCCAGCTCCCCTCTGACTTTCGTGGGAGAGGACACCAGTCAGGCCACTGACGCTGGAAGACACGTGACCAGCCTTGCTCTGGAGCCTCCAGGACCCCGGGACAGCGGACACCGATCTGAGAGGAGGCATACGACCGACTCTTGTCTTGATATTTTGGACCAAGCACGGGGAATGGGGATAGAGAAGCGTGACTACCGGGGATCCGGTAAGGAAGACTGCCCTGCCCGCTGCTATGTCATCGGGCTCACCATGGAGACGGAGCGACACCTGCCCTGAGCCTGTCTTTTCTTCCATGGTTATGGCCACTCAGCTTTCTGGGGATGGGGCATGAAGGGAACCCTCCTCTTCCATGAACAAGGGTCCCATGGGTGCTCCCTACAGGTAGGTCCAGGGTCCCCTGCTGCGGTGGTGACACTGTCCTTTAGCTGTGGTCGCACAGGGGGCTACCTCTTAATGTAGACTCGGTTACCCCCAGGGCAGAAGAGGAGCCGCCTCACGGACCTGTCTCCAAGCCCACTGCTGCTGCCTCTTCTTGCCCTGCTCCTTCCCTCCACCCCTCACCTCCACCAGCCAGGATCCAGACACTTGAAAACTCTGATTCCTGAGCTCTCTGTCCTTGTCCTCCTAGAAAGGTCCCAGGATCCTTATGCAGATGTCCGCATTCTGCCTCTGTAGTTGCCCTCTGCACCCTCATGTGGGTGGATAAATGGCATATGAGGATGAAGGGTGGGAAGAAGTATGACTTGGGTCTGCCTGTCCCTCTGCCTGTCTGACAGGATTCCACTAAGGAGACAGAAAGGGTAGTGTGGTTAGTTAGCTAGGAGTGGTTGATGCTGTTGGGAGGATGTTTTGAAGTATTTATTCATGAGCTGCTTATCTGTGATCATATGTCAAGCTATGATCTGTAAGTTCCTTGGCTATATATATATATATATATGCTGGACTGAACAAAGTACTCTGGTTTCATTTTATCATTTCCACATTTTATTTTGAATGAGAACCTAGGGAACTTCAAAATGCACATGCTAGATTTTTAGGAAGAGTTTTTTAAGGATTTGTGTATTTAGTGACCAAACTACGACATTTGGCTGCTGAGATAGCTCAGCGGACTAAACGCCTGCTTAGGCAGACTCAGGGACTGGGGTTTGGTCCCCAGCAACACATGCCCTGTGGGCCCCACCCTTGCCCCCAGGTGTGCTGAGCTGGCCCCCGAGACCAGGCATGGTGGCGCACATCTGTAATCCCAGCACCGGGGAGGCTGAGACAGGAGGATCACTACAGGGTCTGAGCTGCGTAGTGAGACCCTGTACCAAATACATAATAAATAAATAAATAGATAGATAGATAGATAGATAGATATCTTTAAGTTGAGTTCAATTCCAGGTTTAAATAAATACATAAATAAATAATAAAATAAACCCAAAAACCTTTAAGTACCCTTCAAGCCACTAAAATAATTATCTAGTTTGGGGTCATCTATGCCTCTAGCATTTTGATTCTCTATATTCTTTGTTATTTATTGCTGCATTGCAGATTACCCCAAATTTCAGCTGTTTAGAATGTCATCTATTATCTCACACCATTTCTGAGGTCAGGAACCTGGTACTGTGTAAACTGAGGTCTGGGCCAGGGTCTCTTGCAGGTTTGCATTCTTGGGAGACTTGGCTGGGCTGAGCTGTCCACAGGGCTGCTGGTGACAGGTAGGGCTCCCCTGAGGTGGATTTCCAAACCGAGGGAAGGAGAGGCAGAATGCCCAAGAGGGAAGCCTCCAGCAGTCTGTAACAGGCTTCACCCCTGGAAAGACAGCTCATCCCTTCTGCCATGTTTTGTTAGAAGTGAAACCAGGAAATCAAGCCCACACTCCAGGGAAGAATTACACTCCACCTCCTGAGGCTTATCAAAGTAACACTTGGATTTAGAAACTTCACATTTCCTAACTCAAGGGTTGTCAAATTGTAGCTGATGCCCAGCCAAACGTTTGCACAAGCAGTGTTTCATTGTGGTGCAACGCCTGTTCCTTCGTCTTATCTGTGGCTGTTTTGCGTTGCAGTGTCCCAACTGAGTGTGACATAAACAGTCACAGTATATCTCAAGCAGTCACAATGGGTTAAGATAAAGCTGACAGGTCAGCTATTTGACTATGTAGTTGATCAGCTAGAGCTGTAAAAAGATGTCTAAACAAAGCACCCTAAAACCAGTTCCTATTCCTCATTTCCTTTTCTTCAGGGAAAGGGCTTAAGTGTTATTAAGAGTTTGAGGTTAAACTGAACTCAGTGGGGGAAATTTTTGGCTCCTTCTTAGCTTTTTAATTAATTAGCAATTAGATAAGCCTCAGGGCTTGGTGCTATTCTGAAGGTTTTGAGAGTAAGAGATAAATGGGATGAGTTTGAAAAGGGGATGAATATAGTTTAGGAAGGGCCTGAGAAGCCCAGGATGGAAAGAAACGAACCCCTAAAGCTTCCTGTTCCTGCAATTTTAATTTCTCTTAAGCAACGATGTAAACCAGATCTACAAAATAAACACACACTGTAACACAACAACATTGATCCATTTTCCAGACCACTTAATTCTTGGATCCTGGCCATCTCACAGAAATTGTATTTGGCTTTTGTTTTCTTTTCTGGTACTAGAAATCAAACTCAGGACCTTGCACTTGCCAAGCAGGTGCCACGCTGCTGAGCTACATCTATGGCAGACCACTTAATTCTTTTTTTTTTTTTTTTTGCAGAACTGGGGATTGAACTCAGACCCTTGCACTTGCCAGGGAAGCACTTATTCCACTGAGCCATCTCCCTGGCCCCCACTTAATTCTTAATAATTCATTTTATTTTATTAATTAATACAAAGTTCTTAATTTCACTAAAAACAAAATTTATTACTAGTAGCATTTATTTATGTATTTGTTGAGACAGGGTCCCACTATGCAGTTCAGGCTGCCTTGAGCTCACTGTGTAGCTCAGGTTGGCCCCAAACTCAGGGCAACCCTCCTGCCTCAGCCTTCCGAGTGCTGGGATGGTAGGTGTGTGTTTCCACACCAGGCACTAGCAGTCTTTTAAATGAGATCAGAAAAATTGAATATCAGGGTTTTTGTTTTTTTTTTTAGTCCATGTTTGCAGTACCTGATTATACTCAGCACAAGGAGCTGGCACGCATATATAACACATCTTGACCTTTTTGTGCTGTACCCTTCATCCTTCTCTGCGCATCTCTTGGGATCCTTCCCATTTGAAAAAAACTGCCCTGCTTCTACGGATATAGGGGAGATGCTAGATGTGTCAGACACACCGAGTTCGTGCTCCCCGAAGTCAAAGAATGAATTGAGGGGCCGGGGAGATGGCTCAGTGGAATAAGCGCTTCCCTGGCAAGCAAAGGGCCTGAGTTCAATCCCTGGTTCTTCAAAAAAAAAAAAAAAAGAAAGAAAGGAATGAATTGTAAGGAACAATAGAAATTAAAAGTAGGAGAATTTATAGGAGAAAAGGGATGGGGAGTAGGAATAGCTCCTGAGACAGAAGGATCTCGAATGGGCTGCGTATGAGCTCAACTCTCAAAGGGCAAAATTATGAGGTGGTACAATGTGGGTCAAATTTATTATTTATTTATTTATTTATTTATATTTTTTTGGAGGAACTGAGGATTGAACTCAGGCCCTTGCGCTTGCCAGGGAAGCGCTTATTCCACTGAGCCATCTCCCTGGCCCCCAAAATTTATGATCTGCTGGTAAGATTATAAGTATAGTTGCTTAGGTGATATTGACCTAATAGTAGCAAGGGTACATGGGTGACATCCCTAACCTTGGCCAATAATCTGTAGTCTTAGTCTTTAGTCCTAGTAGTCTTAGACTTAGTGGATTTAGTCTTAGTACATTTGAGAAGATGGCTCACCCCTAATGAGATAATGGGAAATCTCAAAAGGGTGATATCAATACTCCCCAGCCTCTGTTCATCCCTTAGGGAAGTATGGAACACTAGCCACGTGACTTCTTCAGACGCGCCTCCAGCCAGGTTCCATGTGTTCTCATCTTCTGTACTAACTCCCAGGGAGCCGGCCCTGTCTCACTGCTTACAGTATTTCTTTTTTTCTTTTTAGTCCAGGGTCTCACTACACAGATCAGACTCCTAGTGATCCTCCTGTGTTCAGCCTCCCAAGTGCCGGGATTACAGGCGCATTACAGGTGTGCGCCACCATGCCCAGTCTCAGTTGCCGGCTCAGTGCACCCCAGGGGTGGGGCACCTACCATATTTCTACCTAACTTAGCTATCTATAATACCACTTTTTTCCCCCTTGGTATTGGGAATCGAACTCAGGACACTGCAGGGCTGGTGCTAGCCATTGAGCTATAGTCCCTATATCCCCTTTTATTTTGCTTGCTATTTATATTTTGGGTTTCTCATATAAGAAAGACCATGGTATTTAACTATGCTCATGCCTGATTTATTTCATTTAACATTTTTGACTTGAGGCGCCTCTGTTTACCTACCAATGCCTCAAGGAGATCCTTCTGTATAGCAGAGTAGTGCGCCACTGTGCATAAGTACTTTTTTTTTTTTTTTGAGACAGGGAGGCATTCAAATCAATTTTTAGAAAAACCATACGACTACCTTGTTTGCTGAATCATCTACCACAGGGATGAACAACTTTGTTGTCCATTGCTCTGTCCCACCTTGTATCCACCACGATTTTGCTCTACAAAACTTTGAGAATCAGTCTTGTGGGCAACCCACTTCCGGGGTCCTTCCTGTCTCTCTTAGGCAGAGGCTCCTTCCCTCACTTCCCACTCCTAACCTTTGTTGTTTCCTAGAATTCCTTCTTCAGTTTTGGGAATCACGAACTCAGCATATTGGACATTTAGCAGGCACATCCACCTACCTCCAAGTGCCTCGAGGAGATCCTCGAGGCAGAGCTAGCAGGTTGGGATTTCCCCTGTATCACTTGGAGGTCCTGATTCATCCCTATATTATCTAGAAGAGAAATCCTTCAGTCAAATGGAAGTTTTGTTTGGTTTTGACTTTATCAAGGTATGAAACTGATGCACATTAAGTAGTCGGTGTATTGTGGTCGTTTTTCATTTTTCATCAGTGCACGTACAGCACATAATTCCTTGTGGAGAGTTGGTACACATATATCACACCTTAATTCCTTTTTTCATCTCCTTTCTCGTCTCTCCCTCCCTACTCCACCTTCTCTGATCCCCTGGCCTTTTCTGTTTTGTCCTGGCAGTGACAGAATACAAAACTCCCTCCTGGTGCTGGGTAGCAGCAGTGAGCCAGAGCGCCACCCGCTGTGCAGGCCAGCGGGCAAACAGTGAGGCAAACCCGCGGTGTGGGCCAGTGTGTGCCGCAGGAGCTCTCTGCAGGCTCAGGAGCCGTCACCCCAGTCAAGGTCTGAGCAGTTCTGGGCCAGCATGCACACAACGGCGGAGGCCACATTAGGTGCAAAAGCACACCAAATGCAAAACTTTTACCTTTCATTTTTTTTTCTTTTTTTAAAATTATTTTTAATTTATTGAAAATAGAAATTCAGTCTTCTAAGACTACCAACAGATTACCCATGGATCAGTGGAACGGCTACAAATGCCCACCTCCCTCACTAAACACTGTAGAAGCCTGTACCATTGGTACTGTCCAGAAGCCATGTGGAAGTGAATGGAGTACATGTGTGGCACATTTGTTCAAAGGGAAGTCACAAGTTTCATGCCCCTTGTCACAGTGACCCTAAATTCCTGTTGGGTGTGTTGTAAACAGAGAAGCCATTCTTCAGGCCACCTGCTCTGAGCACACCCACATTACCTTTCAATAAAAACTTGTTCAGTGGGGCCGGGGAGATGGCTCAGTGGAATAAGCGCTTCCCTGGCAAGCACAAGGGCCTGAGTTCAATCCCCGGTTCCGCCAAAAAAAAAAAAAAAAAAAAAAGTTGTTTAGGTCATTGAAAGCTGTTTCTGTTTCTCTTTTAAAACAAAAGATGGGGCTGGGGAGATAGCTCAGTAGAATAAGCACTCGTCTCAGTTTATGGTGGGTTTATCAGGACAGAGTTTCCTTTGAGGAGCTTCTATGCATAGCTTGCTTATCCATTTATCTGTCCCTGGACATCAGTCGGTTCCACCTTTTGCCTACTGTGAATATCGCTGCTATGAACACTGGCACACAGGTAGCCATCTGAGTGCCTCTTTTCCAGTCACTTGGGTATATATCTGCGAGTAGAACTGCCAGTTTATATGGTTAATATTATTTTATTATTTCTGTGAACCAGCCAGAGAGGTCATGACCTTTCACATCCCTGCCTACTGTGTTCAAGATACTAAGTTCCTTACATTCTTACCAATACCTGTCATTTTGCGTATTACCGATATCCTAGTGATAAAAGTTGTACCCCACTGTGACTGTTTTAAGTCAAGGTAAGACTCACATCACAAGCAACCATGAAAAGTAGCAATCTTTCACATTCCTCTAGCTTCAAAGCTTTCTGTCACCCCAGAATAGTGCTGTAAGGACTCACTCCATTCTCTCCTGACATCCCCCATAGCCACTGGCTGTCTCTGTTGATCTGTCTAATCTGAATCCTGCTCTCTCATTCAGCATATTTGTGTGCTTCATTCAAATTGCAACACATGTGTTTCACTTATGGCCACACAATACTGTAGGTGTAGTATCTGTACTTATCTTGCACTAAGCTACAGCCCCAGACCTTTTTATTTTATTTGGTACCAGGGATCAAACTCAGGACCTTGTGCTTGCCAGGCAGGTGCTTATGCTGCTGAGCTATCTCCTCAGCCCTCTCTTATTTTTAAGATAGGATCTTGCTCAATTGCCCAGGATGGGCTAAAATTTACAATCCTCTTGCCTCCGCCTGCCAGATTACTGAAATTACAGGCATACGCCACATCTGGTTGACTGATTTAAGTTGAACTGCTCCTTCATTGGTGGGATAAATTCCCTTGGAACTTAAGTGTGAAATTTTATTTTTTTATTTTTATTTTTTGTTTTTGGCAGAACCAGGGATTAAACTCAGGCCCTTGTACTTGCCAGGGAAGTGCTTATTTTACTGAGCCATCTCCCCATCCTAAAAATGACCTTTTTTTTTTTCCTGGTAGAACTGGAGATTGAACTCAGGCCCTTGTGCTAAAATTTAAAAAAAAAATGTACTGCTGGATGTATTTTGGTAGTAGTCTTCTGAGCACTTATGCACCTACATGCATAAGGAATACTGGTCTGTGGTTTTCTCCCCTTGTGGTAATTAAAATCTAATTAAAATGAAGAATGAACCAATTCTGTAACTTTGAACATGTCATAGTATTACTAGAAATATTATTAATATTATTAGAAATATTTTTAAAAATTAAAAAAATTTAAACATGAGATTATAAAAACCATAGTTATTTTCAATGACCTAAATTCTGGCCTATTTTTATGTCAGAGAATATCAAACACTTGGCATTGAACAACATGTCTGGGTAGGGTTCACAGTGGCCAGCTATTGAGTAGAATAATAATCTGGCCTCAAAATTCCTCAGGTCAAGGGTCCTGGGAAGGTAATGGGTGGTGGAACACAGGGAAGGGGGCTGAGTTTCCTTAACACACAGAAGGTCTTACTTATTTCTATGTTTCATTTTCCTGTTAGAGAGAAAAAAAATCTATTTTTAATTCTTTGAATCATGTATTTTTCTACATGATTTTTATAATTGTTTCTCAGACCTTTAGAAATATGTAAGTAAAAGCAAAAGTTCACTGTTCAGATATGTTTGTACAAAGATGTCTTAACACTAAGCAGCATCAAGTCCTCATCTTCACTCTCAGCTAGCCAGTGTGGAAAGGGGTAAAACAGGTAAATGAAGTTCCATCAAGTCACGAAGTGAGCCAGTAGAAAGGATCTGGGGACAGGTCTCTCTGCAACCCCCAGCCACCTCAAATCTCTGTTAGAATACAACCCAGTGATGGCGAGGAGGCCAGGGTGAAGCCCACAGTCGGCTGCAAAGCAGGGAACCCTGTGCTCACTGAGCTTTTCCCTTCACTGATCTTATATAGAATGTCACTCATGCCCTGCAATCCACCAGTGTGACAACCGAAACTGGGCAAGTAGGCAGGAAAGTGCTCCAGAAGGAGCTGTACCACTTAATCAGAGCACACTTACCCAGAAAAAGAAAACCAGCCATCTGGCATTCTTTGAGGTAGGTTCTTAGGCCTGAGTGGAGTTCTGGTGCCCTCTAGCCATTCTGCAGTCCTGTTCCAAGACCCAAATGACAGGGTAAAGTTTCACTGAACTTTCTTTCTTCTAGTTAACTGACCTAGACAGCAGCAGCTGCTTGTTCCTTTAGTTTCACTTAAAAAAAAAAAAAAAAAAACATGCCTAGTTTCCATGCAAAGAAAGCTGTGAGATACAACTGTCACAAGCGCCCACACTTCAGCATTGCCTTAGAGGAAGACTGGGAAGAAACAGTTGTCAGAGCTGTGAGCTCAGCCATCTCCTGGGCGCTTCCCCAAGCTCTGAGCTGGCAGGGAGACGGAACTGAGAGCACCACCTGTCTGCTGGGTCTTTCCTGCACCTAGTGAGCTGCTGCGGGCAGCCTGCAGGATCCAGGGCTTCCCCTGGCTTGGGCATGCCAGGGTCAGTGGTTCTGAAGCACTCTGGCTGATCTGGCTGTAGAAGGATGAGTGATAAAACAACACCAAGCTATCCCAAAGTTTAACAGAGTTGGCCTTAAAAGACTGCCAATATGCAACCATTCTGACTTTTGAAAATGGCCACTTCATATGGTTCAGCTTAAACTTTCAATAAGGGAAAGAAAGGCAAGAAACTAAAGTCCAAAGAATCTACTGCCTACCATACGTATATGTTCAGATCATTAATCTCCCAATTTCTTTTTAGTTTGTCTGTGTCTCTTTTATGGGCTAAACTGTGTTCCCAACTTCAAAAGGAAGAGAAAGTCTTTTTTTTTTTTTTGGAACCGGGGATTGAACTCAGGCCCTTGTGCTTGCCAGGCAAGCACTTATTCTACTGAGCTATCTCCCCAGCCCCAACTGAGCTATCTCCCCGGCCCCCTAATTTCTAATACTTCATGACGTGACCTTATTTGGAAACAGGGTCTTAATAGAGGTAATCAAGTTCAAGTGAGGTAACTCAGGACGGCTCTGCCAATAGGCTGGTGTCCTTATAAAAAGGAAAAATTAAGAGAGAGGAAGGCATGCACCGAGGGAAGTCGACGTGAAGGCAAACTGTGCGGCTTCTACAAGCCAAGGAATCTCTGAGGCCACCAGAGGCCAAGTGGGGAGGCTTGAAATATTTCCTTCCCTTGCACCTTCAGAAGAAGCGCGACCTTGTTAGTATCCTAACTGTGGACTTCCGGTCTCCAGAACTGTGAGGCAATGAGTTTTCGCTGGTTTAAATTGCATAGTATGAGATACCTTGTTACACACCTAGGAAAACAAGATGGGCTCCTTCCCGTGATGCCTAACTATACCACCGGTAAAACATAACAGCAGAGCCTATGTTAAAAAAAGGTACAGTTTAATCCCTGAAACTCTAGGCAAGAGATCTGACGTGTCCATTCTTACAGGAACCAGTTGTGTTTCCCATTCTGGCCAAAAAAGATTTGTTTGATCAGATACAACAAAGATGGCCTTGTAATTTACAATGTATGTATATATGTACACATGTGCACACCTACACACAACCCCACATATTTCTTCCTTGTTCGGTTTTCTAGCACTTCCAAGTTTGCAGTGCAAGTTTTAACACACATTTTTTTCTTCAGTCTGAGATGGGGCAGATGTCATGGTTGTGTAACTTTAAAGAGCCCATTCAAATCTGAGGAGCACCACACAGGTATCCTAAGGAGTTACAGAGAATCACTGATACTCTCATGGGGAGTATTTCCTGTTAAAAAAGTCAGAAGGTGGAAAGGGGGCTCCGGGAGAGGTGCTCAGAAGGCAGTTCCAGAAGGTCAGTGTCAGCAGGCTTCCCCGGAGCACTGTCAGTGTGAGCATGCAGGATTTGGGACACCTCTCTTCTGGAGAAGGGAAAGCCTCAAAACACGAGGTAGAATTCACCAGAAGCTCTTCTAAGTCAGTTTTTTATTAGGATCCAGTGTAATAAATAAGCCTAAATGAAAAGAAAGAATAATTATAAGTTAGTTGACTTCAATCTGAGAAAACTAATAGACACATACAAAGGCATTTAGATTCATTTTCATACCCTCACTCTGTCTGCTAACTCTGAGTTTTCAGCTAAACTGAGAGTCAACTTTTGGGTGTCACAATCCAAAAGCATCACCTCCCCCAAGATAACCAGGTCCTCTACCACTTGGCCATTTCATGGTTCATTACCACTTTCATTAGAGATAGCCAGGGAAATGAAAAGAAGTAAAATTACGAGCCATCTGTTACCTTTATGATAGGGAAAGGTTTAGTCAGATAGGAATTACAGTGCAGCCTGGAATGGAGTTATAAATTGACTGGATTCATATTATTCACTATCTTTTGCCTACTCTTTTATCCATCATTCCTGTAAACAGCTGATACTTAGGTGAAAAATGAATTTCTTACAAGATACAAAAAGCATTAAACATAAAGAGCAAAAGAGTAAGTGTGGTGACATTAAAAAAAAAAGATAGCTTAAAGCAAAAAGAAAGTAATTTACACACTGGAAAGAGATATGCCCCTTACATAGGAGATATATATGTATGTGTTGGATATATATATATCCAACAAAAGGATTAGTATAACATGAAATACAAAAAGAATGCTTATAAATTAGTAATAGAATGAAAAGAACAAAAAGCTGAAAAAGCAAACAAATTTCACAGAATGGAAAAAAATATAATCAGTAAACATGATGAGATACTCAACTAATTTCAATCAGGAAAATGCAAATCAGGTACTGAGATACTATTTTATTTTTTTTAATTTATTTTATTTTATTGAGAAACAAGTATCAATGAGACAGTTTCAAAGCTGATTAATAGGACAGTTTCAATAATTAATATACTGTACACTGTTATCTTCTTAGTGGTTATCCAATGTACAAGAAGCTGATAGGCTATCTTGTCCAAACACTATTAGTACAAATCTTTCTTCTTAATGGGTGATCTTTTTTTTTTTTTGTGAGCCTGGGGATTGAACTCAGGAACCTGCGCTTGCCAGGCAAGCGCTTATTCTACTGAGCTATGTCCCCAGCCCCCTGAGATACTATTTTAAAACCATTTAATTGGCAAAGATCAAGAAGCCTGACTTTTACCAATTGTTACAGAAGACAGGGATCAGAAGAATCTCTTATATGGCTGGCGGGAGTGTAATTTGGTACAACCTTAGGAAACAACTCGGTGTTGTTTTCTAAGCTGAATGTGCACATACTCCACAACTGGCAATTCTGTTACCCAGGTATACACGCCAGTGACGTCCAGCCTTTTAGAGGTGAGTGCCTGAACTGTACTTAATTATTGCAAAGTGCCAACACTGCAATTAAACCAGAATACCAAGGTTTTAGTTTAGAAAAAAACGACTAGTGCATTCATGTTTTTGCCTTTAAGATACCACTTGTGCCATAGGTTTGCCACCTGGTATACGGCAAGCTCTTGCCATGCACTCTCCCAGGAGACATGAACCTGGAAAATGGTTAGAGCAGCCACTTCGCGACAGCCAGAGACCCATCGGAAGAGTTCAGCTCCTCATGGTGTAGTCGTGCAGGGAGCATCACGCAGCAGCAAAAATGAGCAAACTACACAGCCAACGGGATGAACCATACGACATGGAGCTAAGTGAAAAAAAAATTAACCAAGCACAGAAAATCACATACAATATGTTTTCTACAAAGTTCAAAACCAACTGAACAACACATTCCTCAGATATACATTATTCTTTTTTTTAAACAGATAATGTTTTAATTTTTTTTTTGATCAGTTTTTGGATTCATGATATTTATTTATTCAGTTAGGGTTTTATTTTTTATTTTTTTATTTTTTGGCGGAATCGGGGATTGAACTCAGGCCCTTGCGCTTGCCAGGGAAGCGCTTATTCCACTGAGCCATCTCCCCGGCCCCTAGTTAGGGTTTTAGTTTAGAAAAAAACTAAAGCCCTCTGTAGTTGTGTGATTGGCAAAAGAAAAAAGGGCATATGTCATGCTGGAAATTATATCAACCTTACATTTAGTAATTATTTGGTAGCAAGGAACTAAAGTAGCCTGGATGAGGGCATCTTCTCTTTGCCCCCTGTATTACTGTTTCATTTATTTATTCATTTTTTTAATGTATTTGGTACAGGGTCTCACTACACAGCTCTTACTCATAGTGATCCTCCTGTTTTGAAGGATTACAGGTGTGTGCCACCAGACTCACTCTTGGTGACTGCTCAGTGCACCCGAGGGCAAGGCCAGCACGGTATATGGTGCCAGCGATGGAACCCCAGTCCCTGCACTTCCTGAGTGCTAGGACTCAGGTGTGTGCCACTAGGCCAGCTGATTGTTGTGAGAGAGAAAGGAGGGGGGAGAGAAGCGAAGCGAAGAGAAGCAAAATGAAGTGAAACAAAGCGAAGCTGGGGAGATGGCTAAGTGAAATAAGTACTTCCCTGGCAAGTGCAAGGGTGTGAGTTCGATTGGAGAGGCAGGAGAGGCAGGACCCAACCCAACCCCCAAAGAGAGTGGCAGCTCCTTACTTGTTGCCTCTGTGTACAGCGTCTCCTCATCGACACTTTGAACATTACAGGAAACAAAAACTTTCCTTCCTTCAACTTTTTCAAGTTGGCTATTTATCACAACAACAGAACAAAGAGGAATAGGCCTGCAGAAGCGGAGAAAAATGAAAAACAATAATTTTTCAAAAGTCATATAATACTGGGGCTGGTGAGATGGCTCAGTGGTCTAAAGCACCTACTTAGAACAAGCTTAGCAAAGCACAGGGACCGCGGTTCAATCCCCCAGCACCACATGCCAGCCAGCCCCGCCCCCTGGTGGGCTGAGCTGGCCACACACACACACACACACACACACAGTAAAATAAAATAAACGAGATACAATTTAAAAAAAAAAAGTCATATAATACTGAAAGATGACCAAACGCATGCACGCACGCATGCACACGTGACAAGGGTGGAAACCCAGGTACTTGCATCAGTGAGCACAGGTCCCCCTCCCTCCAGGCCGCAGGACAGATGGCTGGAAGTTCCAGGCTGCCCTGCTAGGCTGGGCTCAAAGAGCTACAGAAATTCCAGCTCAGTGAGTGATGGCAGGGACTGCTTGCTGGAGACCCAGATCAAAATCGGAAGGAAGCTGAAGTCCTATCAAGAAGGGGAAACAGGGCCTTGGGATGGTCTTCCAGCTGGGTCCGCATTCTCTGGCACAACCAAAACTTCTAAGCAACTCCTTTAGAGCAAGCCACTGGGAAGACACCTAATAACAAGGTGTTGGCTTACTGTGCTAAGCCAGTGCTTTCCAGTAGAACTTTCTGTAAGGATAAAAGTGGTCCATGTCTGAGCTGTCCAGCGCAGTATTCCACTGAGCACTTAAAATGTGGCTAGCATGAATTAGAAATTCAATCTTTAATCATTTTAATTTCTGTATTTAAAAAATATTTTTAGAATTTCTATTCTTTCATTAGAGGGTCTTGCTAGGTAGTTTGTACTCATAGTAATCCTCCTGTCTCAGCCTCCCAGCACTGGGATTACAGGTGTGAGCCACCACACCCAGTTTTAGTGCCTGGCATGGCACGCAGTAACTGGGATGGAACTTGGGACCTTGCACTTGCCAAGCAGGTGCTTAGACTGCGGAGCTATCTCCCCAGCCAATTTTTTTTTTTTAATTTTTTTTTTTTAATATTTATTTATTTTTATTTATTACATTTATTTATTGTGTGTGTGTGGCCAGCTCAGCCCACCAGGGGGCGGGTCTGGCTGGCATGTGGTGCTGGGGATCGAACCTCGGTCCCTGTGCTTTGCCAAGCTTGCTTCAAGTAGGTGCTTTAGACCACTGAGCCATCTCTCCAGCCCTCCCCAGCCAATTTTGACTAATTTCTATTTACATAGCTGCCTGAGTTCAATCCCTGGTTCTACCAAAAAAAAAGAAAGAAAGAAAGGAAGGAAGGAACCAGCTCAGACATGGACCACTTTTATCCTTACAAAGAAAGAAAGAAATCCTCTATTTACATATCTGCATGTGACTAGTAGCTATAGTCAGCCTGGGAATCCTGGAGATATATAGGAACACAGTGAGAGAGGGATCCTAAAGGTGAGATGTCAGCTGCTGCAGACGTAAACTAGGGCACAGAAATGTGTTTTCTGCTTCTACAGCACCACCATGTGGAACAGAGGAACTAAGCCAGGGAGAAAGGAAGTTATCACATTAATTATACCCCTGTGGCAATTAAAAAGTTGAGGTTTGTTTTGTTTTGTTTTTATGTACTACTGGGGATCGGACTGAGAACTTTGTGCTTGCCAGGCAGGTACTTATGTTGTTATCTCCCCAGGCCGAGATTATTATGAATAACTTTGTATCAATACATTTCAAAACAGAGGTCATGGAAAACATTTTTAAGAATATTATTAAAATTACAATAAAGGGGCCAGCCAGATAGCTCAGTGGAATAAAGCACCTGCTTAAGCAGACACAGAGGTCAGAGGTTCGATCCCCTGGCCTGCCCTGTGGGCCTTGCCCTTGGGGCACACTGAATTGAGACAGGATTGAGACTGGGCGAGGTGGCACGCGCCTGTAATCCTAGCACTTGGGAAGGTGAAAACAGGAGGGTCACTACAAGTCTGATCTGTGCAGTAAGACCCTGTAGAGAGGCCGGGGAAATGGCTCAGAGAAATAAGCGCTTCCCTGGCAAGCACGAAGACCTGAGTTAATCCCCAGTTCCGCCAGGGGAAAAAAAAAAAAAAAGACCCTGTATACACACACACACACACACACACACACACACACACACACACACACTAAATAAAGGATTAGAAAGGCTGACTAAGGAAGACAGTGAGGTCCCAATAGGATAGAGAAGCTACTCAGGAAGGGGGCAAGTCTCTGAATCATTTCATGGTGTAAGTCCTCACTGACCTGGATAACACAGGACTGTATGTAAACAAAAACCATCTCCTGGCTTAAATTAGCAAAATGCTGAAAGCCCTCAGGATTAAGACATCTTTACTTATATATAGACTCCTTTCATGTTATATATATATGCTTAGCAATTTATTTGCTGTTTCTTCTTTCATCCTCTTGCCTATTGGGATTATTTTCTTTCTCTTTTTGAAGTACAACCTTTAGCAGTTCCCGAGTACTGTCCTGTTGTTCTATAAACTTTCTCCAGTTTTATTTCAATGCAAACACTTTGGTATGTTATTATCTTTTAGCTTCTACAGCTGTTACTGGCAGGGGTGTATTGCTAGTGTTACACTGAGATGACCGCCTTAGGTGTCCTCTCTTTTGTCTTTGCTTTTTTTTTGGGGGGGGGGGCAGAACTGGGGATTGAACTCAGGCCCTTACGCTTGCCAGGAGAGCGCTTATTCCACTGAGCCATCTCCCCAGCCCTTGTCTCTGCTTTTAAGATCTCTTTACATGCGATATTCTCCATTTTTCTATAATATTTTCCCACATAGCTTTATATTTATGAATCCTGGCTGGGGAGATGGCTCAGTAGTATATTTATGAATCCTGCTTTATTTTACTTTTGTCTTTTTGAGACAGGGTCTTACTATCCAGTTCAGGCTGGCCTTGAGCTCACTTTGTAGTGACCCAAGCTGGTCTCAAACTCACAATGATCCTCTTGCCTCAGCCTCCTGAGTGCTGGGACTACAGTCATGTGTCACCATGACTGGCTTTACTGCTTGACATTTGTTATGCTTTCTTTATCTGTGGACTTACGATTTTCTTTAGTTCTAGAATATGTTCACCCATTGGGTCTTCAAACATTAAGCCTCTTCCATTCTATTCTTCTAGGATTCTGATTAAAGAATATCTCTGTTTGTCTGTCTATCTTATTTTTTTGGAGGAGTACCAGGAATTGAACTGATGACCTCATACTTGCCAGGCAGGTGCTGTACCACTGAGCTACATCGCAGGCCCCTAAAGAATATTATAATACTAGTGTTCTCAAACAAAACTGTGCAGTGATAGACAGACTCCGCTTTACGTTTCCATGAAGGGGCATGTAACTGCACTGTGAGTTAGGAGAGCCCTTGCTTGTGAGCGGCATCTGTAGACAAGTACATTCTACTCGCTAAAAACTTGTTTCTATCGTGGAAGATTTTATAAGAGATGAAGTCATTTTATTGTAGGTTATTTTATACTAAGAAGGCGGACCTTTGGCCCTTCTACACCATTGCAGAGATCAAAGTCTGGGGAAGGGGTGTGAAGTAGGATAGATGAAATAGGTAGAAAGGACATGAGGAAAACCACAATTTTAAAAATGAAAGCTGAAACTTTAGGATATGAGCCCTGTTTAAAATTTTTTCTTTCTTTTCTTGCAGAATAAGCTCAGGCAATAATTCCCTTCCACCTACAAATGGCTCTCTTTTACCTGTGAATAGACCACCTTTTACCTGTAAAAAGCCTTTCCCCTATGAAACAGACCATTATATTTTTGTGTGTGGACCCTTCTCTCAACCGCCAAACCAACCAAGAGTACAGTCTGACAAATTCTACAGATTTCCACTGCCCAAACTACAACTATTCCCAGCCCGAAACTAAAGCCTTCCTCTCTCCCGAAGGCCTGGATTCTTATATCTTTGAGTGTGTATTTCGAATTTTTGTCTAATAAATCCCTTCAGGCCAGGGAGATAGCTCAGTAGAATAAGCTCTTGCTTGGCAAGCGCAGGATCCTGAGTTCAATCCCCGGTACCACAAAAACAAACAAACAAAAACTAGATCTAATAAATCCCTTCATGTCTCTTAAAAAAGATTATAGATTTGTCCTCCATAATTTAAGTGCTTTTAAATATTTTTCATTTTTTCTTTTGGTACTAAAATCAGGGTAATTTCTTTTTTCTTCCCTTCCTCCTTTCCTTCCAAGCCTAGGTCTATAAATAATCTAAAAGCTCCATTTAACATATTAAATTGCTAGCTCTAAGGACATTAGTGGTGACCCTTAGAATATCCCTGAAGAAAAGTATTATCTCTTATTCACAGATGAGGAAACAGGCCCAGAGGTGATAAGGAACTCGCCAATGTTCTGTGTTAACTTGGTAGCTCATGTGGGATTCAAATCCACCTCAGCCTGACTGAAAGTTCTGCTTCCCCCCACCTTTTTTTAAAGACAGGGTCTCCCTATGCAGCTCAGGCTGGCCTTGAGCTCACTTTGTAGCCCAGGCTGGTCTTGAACTTGCAAGGATCCTCCTGCCTCAGCCTCCTGAGTGCTAGGATTACAGGGGTGTGCTCCCCACCCCGTGGCTTTCTGCTTCCCAGTTTGCACCTGGGCTTAGTGGAGGTGGGTGTGCTGATGCACATACAGGACATATTCCAATTACCAGGCTCTCAGCAATGGCGCTGGTGACCAATATAGTGCCTTCACCACGCCATCTCCACCACCATCAGCAGCACACAGATCTGGTAGATAAGTGCTTAAAGAAATCTCAGTGGAAGGTAGCACTATCTTGTAGAGAGAAGAGGTTTTCTTGTACCTGCTTTACCATACACAGTAGTGACTGCGCTTTTTAATGATGCTGCACTACAGTGTTTCCTTTCCACATGATGATTAAGCAGCTAATAAAAAAAATAGTGCCAGATACTACAATAGTAACAGAACTTTGCTGTTTGCTCTTTTGTTTCTTCTTTTTTTTTTATTGGAGCATGCTGGATGTCTATAACTTCATACAGATGACTCAGAACCTGGAAATGCTGTTGCTGCTGCTGACGTACAGCATACTGCTATTACGGGTCATTTAATATAAATATAAATATATTGAAATTTTGGAAACTTTAACTGTGCTGTCAACTTATCCCAGTTCCTGCGTTGAGTCAGCACTACATGGAAATTAACAGCCATATTGGTCTAGAAGCAAACTTAATCTTTTCGCCACTTGTACAAGGGTAACGTACCATATTAAACATGTAAGGTCTTATCATGTGGTTTGATTACAGAAACTAATACAGTATTCTCTAAAAAAAAGAAAAAGATGAGCAATTTAAATTTTAAAAAACAAGAAAATAGGATCACTGTGAGTCCAAGCTGCGTAGTGAGATCATATGCCAAATACGTAAATAAAAAACAAGCAAACAAAAACCCAGAAACCTAACAAGTGCCAAGATACTGCCAGTCCTTTTTTATTTGAGACAGGGGCTCACTAAATTCCCCAAAGTGGGGTAGGCCCCGACCTTCAGGCTTCAACCTCCTAAGCACCTGGGATTACGGGCATGTCCACTGTGCTAGGCAGAGTATTTTACTTTTTTTGTTTTGTTTTTTCCATACTGGGGATGGAACACAGGACCTGGAGCATGTCTGGTGCAGGTGATACAGGAATATGAAATTCCCATCCTGGCCTGGATGAGTGAGTTCTCTAAAACCGAAGAATGAATTTTAGGAACAAACGGAGGTTGAGAGTAAAACTTTATTGGAGGCCGGGGAGATGGCTTAGTAGGCTAAGTGCTTGACTGGCAAACGCAAGGATCTGAGTTCAATCCCCGGTTCTGCCAAAAAAAACCCCCCAAAAAACAAAACACTTTATTGGAAAGGAAAGCTTCTGTCGGAGAGGGACAGAAGGGGGGCACGAGTGGGTTGCCCAGGAAGCTGTCTCTTTAGGTTATTTTTATAGGACAAAACCATGTGGGGCTAAGGTAGAGACAAAGGGGTCTCGCTTAGGCAGATACAGGGTGGGAAAAAACTATGGTCAACCCATGGGATTACAAGCACCATTGCCCAGGTAAAACTGATTAGGCCTAGGACCAAATGAGGTAGCGAGTCACGTGGCAAACAGGCATGAATGTAAATCGGGACCTTATCTGGTGGCCTTCAGTGATGATTCTTCCCAACTAATGAGCAATCCTGGATGCCAGCTTTAGGGAGGTCAGCATTTGTTTGATCTTTACGTCTGGCTCACACCAGGAGCCTCTCCTCAGTAAGGTGTCTGGTCTGTGTCATCTCCTTCGAGGGCCTGACCCTGTCTAACTACCTACAATATGTCTATCTAACTCAGGCTGCCTGCAACATGGGGAGCACGCAGGGGAAGCCACGCTGCTCTACCCGCTTCAGCTTGGGCAGCATCCCAGGGCCAGTCCTCCTCCCACTGTTCTAAGAGGGAGAAAATAAAGTAACAAGGTCGGCGTGGTGGTGCACACATAATCTCAGCACCTAGGAGGCCGAGGGGGACCAGCCTGGGCTACAAAGTGAGTTCAAGGCCAGCCTAAATTGCATAGTGAGACCTTGTCTCAAAAAGCAAAAAGTTAAATAAAATAAAATATCTGGGGATATAGATCAGCAGCATAAACTTGCCTGGCAAGTGTAAGGTCTGGTGTTCAATCCCTGGCACCGAAAATAATAAATAAATAACTAGATAAATAAAATAACGGGGCTGGTGAGATGGCTCAGTGTTCTAAAGCACCTACTTAGAACAAGCTTAGCAAAGCACAGGGATCGCGGTTCAATCCCCCAGCACCACATGCCAGCCTGCCCCGCCCCCTGGTGGGCTGAGCTGGCCACACACACACACACACACACACACACAAATAAATAAAGAGAACTGTTATTAAATAAAATAACAATGTGCTAGCCCTGCCCCTGGGGCGCGCTGAGATGGTGACTGAAACTGGGCAAGGTGGCGCGCACCTGTAATCCCAGTACTTGGGAGGCTGAAAACAGGAGAATCACTACGAGTCCGATCTATGCAGTGAGACCCTGAACACCCTATAGACCATGTATCAAATACATTAAAATAAAATAAAATAACAAGAAACTCCAGGAAATTTCTAAATTCCAGGCCAGAACACATGAATGTTAGATCTCCTGGCCTGATCTTCAGTTATATTTTCTCCATGTGGACCTTTTGTTTTATTTAATTTTTTGAGACAGGGCTTCACTATGCAGTTCAGGCTGGACTTGAACTCACTTTGCATCCCAAGCTGACCTCAAACTCTAGCGATCCTCTTGCCTTACCCCTGTGAGTGCTGGGACCACAGGTGTGCACCACCATGCCTGGCCCCACCTGAACCTCTTTACAGGTTCATAAACATGGATTTCATCTCATACTTGTAATTTAATCAGAGTGAATTTTTTATTTTTATCTTTTTAATGTATTTGGCTGTTACAGGGTCTCACTATGCAGCTCAGACTCACAGTGATCCTCCAATCAGAGTGAATTCTGAGGCAGACATGCCCACTGAAAGCCCCTGGGCTGTCTCAAACCTCATCAAGCATCCCTGTCCCAGTAAGAGACTCAGCAAGAATCACCAGGGCTGGGGTGCGCTACTTTTAAAACTCCCCCAAACCTGGTTTGCTTGCGTGCTGTGCTTTTTACTCTGTGCTCTTAGCACCACTTTGCTTTTGTGCCTGTTCTGAGCAGATCTTTTGGTGACCTTCAATAAATGTAGCTGCCTTACTGTACCACTGCCCGTGCCCTGAAATTCTTTGCTCAGCGATACGAGAGCATAGACTCCATCTGTGGCTCTATCCCACAGTATCACTGCATCGGATCCCTACTATGTGATTTCTGTTTTGTATCCACGAGAACTCATATTTACATCTTGCTTTCTCTCCCAGCAAGCAGCACTGAACCCCTTCTATCCAGACTTCCTACAAGGGGGGTAGTTATAATAGGAAAAACAAGGTCACCCCATAGCTTTTGAGTTTCTAAACAGATTCAGAGAAAAAGTTTTGGGCTTCACCAGCATAATTTTGTCAGGTAATTTCTTCAGTTCTACATTTCCGTTCACTTTCAGTTGTGTATAAGTAGTGCTTTAACCTCTTCATTACCATGTTTGTGTTTTAAAAATAATTTATAAAGTATTTATTACATTCCATGATGAATCTGCATGGTATTTTTTTTACATATTCTTACTGCTCTTTAGTTTTGTGATTTCATCCTTTATTTCTTTAGACATACCATACTTTGTTCTTTTCTACTGTGTATCTGAGAAACATCAGGATATTTAAAGTCTCTGAGGGTCTAAATCTGTCATTTATTATTTCTACTAATACTCTTAGTAGTTTATGGGCGTTTGTACTTGGTAAAAGAACTACTGCTTTTCAAGGAGAAATGTCCTCAGTGTTTCTTGTCTGCCATGTTGCACGCAGAAGTCCAAGAGCAGCTTACCAGTTGTTATGGTTTGTGTATAGTTGTCCCCTCAAAGCCTCATGTAGTCTAGGGGAGGCTTCTGGAGCTTGTGATTGATTGCTGTGGCTGTGAATGCTGCAACTGCCCTGGGGCAGGTAATTTGCATTTCAGTGTAAGGAGGGAAGAGAAGCTAGCTGCTGGAGCTGCTGCTACTCCCTTGTGCTCTTTTTTTTTTTCTTCCATAATTTTATTGAAAAACAAATAGCAATGAAACAGTTTTAAACCAAATGGGTAGGACAGTTTCAATAATTAATACATTGCATACATTCTTCCTAGTGGTTATTTGCTGTACAAGATGTGGACATGATATCCTATTCACAAAAACTATTAGAACAAATCTCTCTGTTCATTAGGAGAATGTAACTATATATCTATCCTAACTATTTTGAATACACAGATACAAAATAGACATTCATCTGTATCCCCTTTTTTGTTTAGTTCTGTCATTTGAATATTATAGGTGTGTTAACTGAGCAAAATATTCTAAAAGAGTCCAGTAGTCCTTAACAGTATTGGGTCTTCCGCTTTACTGGCAATGTCAGAAATTGTTGACCTGAGTCCCCTACAGCTCAATATAACACGATGGCTTTAATTCTTATACTTCGTTTTTATACTTTTCCGCTGGATGGTTAAAACCAAGAGAAAGCAAGACCTATGCAACAAGAGTTGTAGCTTTTGGGTCTGATAAGGTCAGTGAAATCCCCTCAGGATTTATCCTGAGATCCTGTACCTCAGATTGTAGATCCTTTGTCAATGTCAGCCATGTGGATGAGTCACGGCCATTGCTTGGCCAATGTGCTCTCTGTAAAAGCCTGAGAGAATATTTTCTCTCCATGTGACTCTCCTTAGGCATACTCATCGATGGCTTTCCTCTTTGGCCCCATAATCTCCTTGATCAGAAAATCTGGGACACTACTGAGTTACATGATGTTACAGTACAAGTTCTCATATGTCCTGAATCTTAATTGACCTTGGAAGGCTAGGGCCAAAATGTTCCCTTGTGCTGTTGCTCTTTGCTGCCTGCTGCCATGAAAGGTTGCCCTCTGCTATGTGCTGCTCTGCCTTGGAGCCTGCTGAGTACGGACTGAACCCTCCTATAACTGTGAGCTAAATAAACCTTTCCTTCCTTCATTTTGGGTGTCGGGTATTTGTCCCAGCAATGAGAGAAGAGTAACTAAGACACCAGTCAACACACCACGACTGCATTTCAGGCACAGTGAGACAGCAAAGCTCTCAGGGGCTGTTCACCACTGCTTAGGAGCTGCTCTGTCTATTTTATATGCTAGGGACAAGGAATGAAGTATGACATCTGGATTGAGAGCTGGAAATTATTTGGATTAGAGAGCTGGAAATTATTTTATATGGTTAAAGAATAAATAAGGGGGCTGGTGAGATGGCTCAGTGGTCTCAAGCACCTACTTAGAACAAGCTAAGCAAAGCACAGGGACCACGGTTCAATCCCCCAGCACCACATGCCAGCCAGACCCGCCCCCTGGTGGGCTGAGCTGCCCCCCCCACATAAATAAATAAATAATTTTTAAAAAAAAGAATAAATAAGGTAGGTTAAAATGATGCTCAATTAACACTATAAATTAAATTGTAATCACCTAACTTTTTTTTTCTTCCAATACTAGGGACTGAACTCGGGGCCTTCAAAATGAGTGAGCTACATCTCTAGCTATTTTTTTTGTTTGTTTGTTTGTTTGTTTGTTTTTCGTACCTGGGGATTGAACTCAGTCCCTTGCGCTTGCCAGGGAAGCGCTTATCTTCTGAGCCATCTCCCCAGCCCCTTTATAATTTTTTTTTTTTTTTTCCAGAACTGTGGTTTGAACTCAGGCCCTCGCTTATTCTACTGAGCCATTTCTCGGCCCCCTCTAGCACTTTTTTGAGATAGGGTTTCACTAAGTTTCTCAGGCTGGGGACAAACTTGGCCATCCTCCTCCCTCAGCCTCCCAGAGTGCTGGGATTATAGGCCAGAACCACGATACCTGGCTCTAAAATAATTTTACAAAATTCAATTAAAGGTTTTTTTTTTTTTTTTTTTTTCTTTTTTTGGCAGAACTGGGGATGGAACTCAGGCCCTTGCGCTTACCAGGGAAGCGCTTATTCCACTAAGCCAT
>NW_004524624.1:8974184-8976620 GCF_000260255.1 Octodon degus | reverse complement strand
GGATCTGGGGATCCAACCACAGCATCCTGAGCCTGACTGCTTTGTTTAAGCAGTCACTTAAACAGCTGAGCTAATGGGCAGGCCCCCTCAGGGAGTATTCTGTACTTTATTCAACTTTATATGAATGTAGAAAAATATTTTTGAAAATGTGGAACATGAGCCGGGTGCAGCGGCACACATTTGTAATCTCGGTACTGAAGAGGCTGAGGAAGGAGGATTGCTGAGTTTGAGGCCAGCCTGGACTACATAGTGAGTTCAAACCAGCCTGAAGTGCACAGTGAGACCTTGTTGGAAGAAAATTTTAAAAAAGATGGAACATGGAAAATACCTAAAAATATATTCTTATCATTATATAGTATTTTCCTTTTACTGTAAAAATCTTTTATTTCTTATACAGTAATGAAAGTTACAAAAGAGTAATTAGGCCAAGAAAAAGAAATAAAATGCATTCAAATCAGAAAGGAGTAAAATTATCTCTTTGCAGATGACATGATCTTATATGTAGAACAATGCTGAAGATTCCACATACAAGCTCAGGATACTTTTTTTTTTAATTTTAAAAAATATTTATTTATTTATTTATTTATTTATTTATTTATTTGGCACAGGGCCTCATTACGTAGCTTGGACTCATGGTGACACTCCTGTCTCAGCTTCTCCAGTGCTGGTATTATAGGCATGTGCCTGGTTTTGGTGGCTGACATTCAGTACTGGGAACTGAACCCAGGTCCTTGCACTTGCCAGGCAGGTACTTAGACCACTGAGCTATCTCCTCTGCCCTAGGATGCCTTTTTCTAGATTTACTTTACAAATTCATTTCTATCTTGTTTAAGTAATTTAATTTGAAGTTATATTATTGGCAGCAAGAGAGGAAGTTAAAATAGCTGGCCTGTAAGTCTGTGTGTGTGTCTATGTGAGAGAGGGGTTGTGGGCAGAGAAGTGCTCCTGGGGAAAGCAAAAGACAATACGTGGTCCTGGCGAATTTCACACAACTGGACTACCAGGGACACAGGCCAATGGCTAGATCAGTGGTTTTTTTTTTTTGCAGAACCAGGGATTGAACTCAAGCCCTTGCGCTTGCCAGGCAAGTGCTTCTTCTACTGAGCCATCTCACTGGCCCCCGTTTTTTAATTTATTTTTATTTATTTGATATAGGGCCTCCCTATGCAGTTCAGACTTGTAGTGATCCTCCTGTCTCAGCCTCTCTAGTGCTGAGATTATAGGCGTGCACCACCATGCCTGGTTCTAGGGCGGGCATGGCATACAATACCAGGAATCAAACCTGGGTCCTTGTGCTTGTCAGGCAAGCACTTAGGCCACTGACCTATCTCCTCAGCCCAGCTGTACTTAATCTTGTATTGTCTATTTCTGCTTTTGTGCTACAATGTCAAAGTTGACTACTTACATCAAAGACTATAGCTCACAAAGCACATCTACAGAACAAGTTTCCTGATCCCTGAAATAAACTAGTATTTTCTAGGAGAAAGAACCCTTTTCTCTGGACTGACCTCAGCAGCATATGCTTAAGGATTACCTATAGGAAATCAACGCTTAATCTATAAAGCATGGCTCTGAAGACTGCCATATAGTTGCCAGGCATGGTGGAGCTTGCCTGCAATCCCAGTACTTGGGAGGCTGAGGCAGGAGGAGCACTATTTGAGGCCAGCCTGCACTACATAGTGAGACCTTGCCTCAATGAAAAAAAAATGTTGGGGAGATAGCTTGGCAATCTAAGCCTGAAACAGCATGGTGGCGCAAACCTGTAATCACTGTGCTAGGGAGCCTGAGACAGGAAGATCACTATGAGTTTGAGCTGCATAGTCAGACCTTGTACCAAATAAATAAAAGATCTAAAAGAGAGACAGACAGACAGACAGAGCTAGACTGCCATATAAGTCATTTAATTCTGGGGCATAAAAAAGCTGAGGTCATAAGCCACAAAACCTCACTGGGAGCCTTATGTTTTGAACTTCCTGTTCTGTGTTATTGTTCTTTATTCCTGGGCCAGGATCCACTTCTTTTTATAGCAAAGATAGAGCTATATCACTGAAGATCATGTTGAGCTTTGTTGCTGTTGTTTTTTTTGGTTTTGTTTTTTATGTTGAGCTTTGTTTTTGCTGGATACTAAACTCTGTGTGAAGTTATATGAAATGTCTGAATTTTGTTACATAGTAAATGTTGGTGCTTCACCCAGATCTTTTTTTTTTGCAATTTACAAGAATTATGTGCCCTAGCCAGGTGTGGTGGCACACACCTGCAATCTCAGCACTCGGGGAGGCTGAGACAGGATTACAAATCTGAGCACAGCCTGGACAACAGAGTGAGACCCTACCTTAAAAAATAAAAAAGGGGGGCTGGCGAGATGGCTCAGTGGTCTAAAGCACCTACTTGGAACAAGCTTGGCAAAGCACAGGGACCACGGTTCAATCCCCCAGC
>NW_004524624.1:8970419-8973394 GCF_000260255.1 Octodon degus | reverse complement strand
GGGATAATCTGAGCATTTTCCCTCATTTACTTAGGAGAGGTCCACTTAGTCCATATGCAGTACACTCACTGTCAAGTCCTACCCATGTCTCCAATGTTACTGTGTTTATATCTCAATAGTGTGGTCTTAGGCCTTTATGACAGAATCATAATTCAGTCAGATCACACCACACAAAAAGCTAAAATATAATTTAGAAAATTCATATTTTTACTAAATAAAACTATACACATGCATTGTTTTAGAATTTAGGGTACACAGATAAGTAGAAGACCCATACCACTCTCATTCAATCAGGGCTAAGAGACTGTTCATATGTTAATGACAGTCCCTTAAGTTATACTTAATTGCCTGTGTTTACAATACTATTATCCGTGTGTGGTGGTGCACGCCTGTAATCCTAGCACTCCAGAGACTAAGGCTCGATTGTCTAGAGTCCAAGACCAGCCTGGGCTATAAAATGAGCTCAAGGCCAGCCTGCACTGCATAATGAAACCCTGTCCCAAAAAGACAAGAAAGAAAAAAAAGGGCCAGTGACATAGCTCAGTGGACTAAGTGCCTGCTTTGGTAAGTAGAAGGACCAGGGTTTGATCTCTGGTCCCCTATGTCATGCCATCCCTACCCCTGGGGCACACTGAGCTGGCAACTGAGTCTGGGCATAGTGGCATACACCTATAATAACCAGCACTGGGGAGGCTAAAAACAGGAGAATCACTATGAGTCTGAGCTGCATAGTTTAGATCCTGCACCAAATACATAAATGAAAAAAAAAAGAGGACCGACCAAATAGCTCAGCAGATTAAACTGCCTGCAAGCAGGTGCAGGGGCCAGGGGTTTGATCCCCGGGCCTGCTGTGCTGGCCCTGCCCCTGGGGTGTGCTGAGATGGCAATTGGGACTGGGTGTGGTGGTGCACACCTGTAATCCCAACTCTTGTGAGGCTGTACACAAGCGGATCACTATGGAGTCTGATATAGTAGTGAGACCTTGAACACCCTATAGACCCTTTCCTAAAATACAAAAATTAAAAAAAAAAAAAAAAAGGAGGGCTGGAGAGATGGCTCAGTGGTCTAAAGCACCTACTTGGAACAAGCTTGGCAAAGCACAGGGACCCCGGTTCGATCCCCCAGCACCACATGCCAGCCAGCCGCACCCCCTGGTGGGCTGAGCTGGCCACACACACACACACACACACACACACAATAAATGTTAAAAAAATTTTTTTTAAAAAAAGAATATTTAAAAAAAAAAGCAACCCCCCAAACAAAATAGTAGCATATTAAAATGTTAATCAATATTAATAGATTATACATACTTTAATAATACACTATAAACATCTTTCAGTGTCAATAAATATACCTGTACATTACCATTTAAATGTCCTCTCTGCATCCCTGCACACACGAGGGATCTATAGGGTAAAGTCCTTCAGATCTGCACTGCGAGGAGGCCATTCTTACCCGGGTGTTCCCTGCAAGTGAGGGCCTCCTTGGAAAAAGCACACGACTTTCTTCTCGGCATCATTACAGAACATCACATACTCAAAACCAAGGCCATCCTCAAAGCTTCTGGTGAAAATCTGGGCGTTTGGTATTTGCTCTTCTTTCAGAAGTTTTGGGTCTGTAAAGAAATCAGATGGGCACAGTTGGGTGAGAAACAGGAGACAAATGGCACGCAGAAGAGCCTATTCCCTGCTAGGTTCACATGTCAACAGATAATTGGCTAATGTGTCAACGGGGTACATGAAGGAAAGAAACTGGAAGGTGGCAAGAAACAGGACACGGAATCTTTGCCCTTGTGGAATTACTGGTCTAGTTGGAATTACTGGTCTAGTTAAGTTATATGGACTTAACATATAAATGAAAACAAAGTACTAACCATACATGGCAAGTGGAAGACAGTCTGCAAATGCTGACAGTAAACTGATAAAACAAGGTACAAACAACCTCTTCCTGAAGTAGTAAGCATGGTTTAAATGAGATTTAAAGAAAATGAATAATCTCACAGTAACTGTAGCAGTCCCAGTTTAACCTGCTAGTTATCCTGAATATATACTGAATACTGAACAGGATTAATGTCAATATTCAGTGTGACTAAAATGTTAAGTCCCCAAAACAATGGTAGAACTACCACAGTCATGAAATCGAATTAGTGGGTTGCAGTTAACACTTCTGTTTTTCCAGTATAGGGGATCAAACTCAGGACCTTGCGCTTACCAGGCAAGCACTTATAATGCTGAACTATCTCCCCAGCCCTGTGTTGTTTTCTTGAGACAGGGTCTGATTAAGTAGTTCTGAACTCACTATGTAGCAGGCTGGCCTTGCTCTCACAGCAATCCTCCTGCCTCAGCCTCCCAAGAGCTGGGATTACAGGCATGCACCACCATGCCTGGCCACAATCATTCTTTAAAAAAGAATACACCCAGCGCATTCTGGCTGTTTGAGCTCATATGCACAGCCCCTGAAGGTACCATAAGACCGCAGCTGAAGACATTTAACTCTCACCCCTATTCCAGGGTAGTAATGGCTAACTTTAGAGATAAGACAGTTCTCTTAATTAGCAAGATATACTACCTCGAATACCTTTGTTTTAACTTTTCAAGGCTGTATTCATTTTCTTGGGCTTCTGCTGCGGATTTGCCTTCCACGTCCTGCACCTCACTGAATTGTTAAGGACCCAATAAACATGGATAGTCCAGAGAAGTCTTTGTCTTAGCTCCAAGAGAGTTCTGACCTTCCTGGATTCCCTGCAAACCATACTGCACTGTCTCTTTCCTTTAAGCCTTCACCATACACTTGTCATAGGAGAGTAGGAGCCTGGCCAAGCCCTCATTATGTATGCAAGCAGGTGCTGAGTAAAGTCATGAATCAGGGGGCTAGGAAAAGAAACTCAAATTAGGGGCCTGTGTATAGTGTGGCAGCAAGAACTATAGCCTAGAAGTCGAGGCAGGAGAAAGAAACCTGGCCTAGAGCAGTGGGGG
>NW_004524624.1:8969169-8970248 GCF_000260255.1 Octodon degus | reverse complement strand
GCAAGCACAAGGGTCTGAGTTTAATCCCTGATTCCGAAAAAAAAAAAAAAATTATTTATTTGGTACAGGATCTCGCTACACAGCTCAGACTCATAGTGATCCTCCTGTATCAGTCTACCCAGTGCTGGGATTACAAGTGTATGCCACTACAAGTGCCAAAACCCACTTATTTATTGTAAAGTGCCAACACTGCAATTAAACCTAAATCCTGAGGTTTTAGTTTAGAAAAAAGCAATTCATACATTAATGTCTTTTTGTCTTAGAAGAAAGACAAGTAACATGCATGCCACAGGTTCATCACCACTGGCCTAGGGAAACTTCTTGGTCTTGCTCTTGCCTAGAACTACCTCTACTGCTCCATAGTTCATCCACACAGTGAGATACCCCCAAGATCTCCTCTAACACTGACATCAGAATGAGACAAGTATCCAAGGAAGATAAGCACCATATGCTTCTATTTTGCATAGGAATTAAAAATTTCTGGTCCAGGTTACCAAACATTGAGATTATCATCAAAGGGCTGGAGAGATGGTTCAGTAGAATAAGCGCTTCCCTGGCAAGTGCAAAGGCCTGAGTTCAATCCCCGGTTCCAGAAAAAAAAAAAAAAAATTATCATCAAAATGAGAAAAGTAAGAATAATGGAAATGTCTGTTTGGAATACAGAATCTCAGGCTCTCCTCCTCACCCACAGAAGGGGAACCTGCCTTTTACCAAGACTCCCAGGTGTTTAATTTTGTTGTTTTTGTTGTTAAATTTATGTATTTGGTGCAGGGTCTTGCCATGCAGCTCATACTCGTAGTGGTCCTCCTTTTTCAGGATCCCCAGCACTGGGATCACAGGCCTGCACCACCATGCCCGATTTCAGAGGCCAGCACTAGGCACCTGGGGTTCTGGGGCTGGCACGGCATGTGGTACCAGGGATCAAACTAGGTCTTTTTGCTTGCCAGGCAGGCGCTTAGACTGCTAATGTAGCTCCCCAGCCCTCCCAGTGTTTCTTATTTATGCAGCAGAGAATGGCATTGAAGGTGGGGAGGAATAACATCAAATTTGCATTGTGTGTGTGTGTGTGTGTGTGTGTG
>NW_004524624.1:8958874-8969049 GCF_000260255.1 Octodon degus | reverse complement strand
AGTATGTGAGACATGGACTAGGGATTAAACCCAGGGTCTTCACTGAGTTTACATTCCCAGATTTTTTGTGGAACCAGGGATTGAACTCAGGGCCTTGCACTTGTCAGGGAAGCGCTTATTCCACTGAACCATCTCCCTGGCCCATATTCCCAGGTTTTTTGATGGTTTGGGGTTTTTTTTCCACCTCTGGAAACAGGATCTTGGTAAATCACTAAGTTGCTTAGGCTGGGCTGGAAATGGCCATTACTCCTGCCTCAGCCTCCCAGAATGCTAGAATTACAGGTATGAACTGCCATGACTAGCTCAGATTTGCATTTTGAGCCACCCAGACAGGTGGAAGTAAGGAGGGCTTGGAGGAGCAGAAGAAGTTAGGGGATCACTGTAACACTACAAAAGGAACATTCCCAGCTGAGTTCAGCACTTAAGTCAGTAGTACCTTCCATGAAGACATTTCAGGAGGGCTGATCAAGTAGAAACCAGACTGCATTAAGGTAAGGACTTTTAATTCATTGTGTAATGTGGTAGTAGAATGGAATAAATATTACAAATCAATTAGATTTTACCTTACTTGTAAATTTTTAATTTAACAAATTTAACAGATTTTTTTTGTAGCTCTAGAGATAGAATCCAGAGCTTTATGAGTGGGAGGCAAACGTTCTACTACTGAGCTATAGCTCCAGCCCTAAAAAAGTTAATTTTAAGTAATTTAATAAATTTGATCACTTGATTTTAATAACTAAAAATACAAATTAATTTTTCTGGGCCAGCCAAATAGCTCAGGGGACTGAAGTGCCTGCGTAGGCAGACACATGGGCGGGTGTTCAATCCCCCGTGCCATAAGCCTTGCCAGCCCCACAGCCGGGGTGCTGCAGCAACTGAGACTGGGCATGGTGGCACGGGTCTGTAATGCTAGCACTTGGGAAGCTGAAAACAGAAGGATCACTATGAGTCCAACCTGTGTAGTGAGACCCTACTAAATACATAAAGTAAAATAAAATAAAAATACAAATTTTCCTTTCATTTACATATAGAACAAGTCGTAGTTCTATACTGAACAAGACACATAAGAAGGGTCAGCCAGGGCTGGGGAGATAGCTCAACTATCTAAGCACCTGCCTCGCAAGCACAAGGACCCGAGTTTGATCCCTGGTACCACATGCCATGCTGGCCCTGAAACTCTCTGTACCAAATAAATAAATGCCCTTTCTCTTTCTTTGAGCCACCCAGTGAAAGTAGTTTGTCTGTTTGGATTGCTCTTTTAGTAGGGAGTCTGAGGTATCAAAATGTAAAGATCCAGGTGGGCCTGACAGCTCAGTGGACTAAAGCGCCTGCTTAGGCAGAACGCAGCAGCCAGGGTTCAATCCCCAGTGTGCCGTGCCAGCCCCGCCCCCGGGAGCGCTGGGACAGTGATTGAGGCTGGGCATGGTAGCACACGCCTGTGATCCCAGCACTTGGGAGGCTGTAAACAGGAGAATCACTACGAGTCTGATCTATGTAGTGACACCCTGAACAACCTGTAAACCCTCCCCTAAATACAAATAAATAAATAAATAAATAAATAAAGGTAAAGATCCTTACCCAAGGTCACATGGCTTTAAATTGTGGAACCAGAATATCAACATAGAAATAGCGGTATTTTACCATCAAATTAAGAAACTACTGGCTTTTGGATAGGCTCTGAGGCCTGAGACTGAATAGTATTACTGAAGGCAAATATAGAAGGAACAATAACATGGCAGTACCCTAACAGTGTGTGTGTGTGCGTGTGCATGTGCGTGTGTAGGATGGGTTGCCTTTGGGGTTTTTTTAGAGCTAAAATGTGTGGGGTGACTTCAGTGTTCTGAGCTTCTTCGGGTGATGGAACCAGGTACTGGGACAAAGGCAAGCTATGATTGGTGATGACAGTCTCCAGACAGAGAGGGGACATGGGCAGGGCTCTGGGCCTCCTCTGCATTTCTGTTCAAGCGATGAGAGTGCTGAGGGCTGGGGCAGCGGGATCTTATTCTTTTTTTTTTTTTTTTTGCGGAACCAGGGATTGAACTCAGGCCCTTCCACTTGCCAGGGAAGCGCTTATTCCACTGAGCCATCTCCCTGGCCCTTATTCTTGACAACAGGCTTTACATTCTCCGGAAAATCAGCAAAATCTACTGAGATTTCTGGCCTATAAAACCACAGGCTACAGAAATCTTTTTGTACTATACTCCTTTGCAAGTAATAAACAGTACTTTAACCTGCTCTTAGTTTTATATTTGATGATCAAATATTGATGGGAAAAGCAGCTGTTCCTACCAACATAATGGGTTCTGAAGTCTTTAAAATGCTGAGTTAAGGTCCGTTTGTATGAAGGCAAACGCTTCCACGAGCCCTCTTCACATTTCTTCATGAACTGGTCGAAGAGAAGTCGTAAGTCCTTGCTCCAGCTGGGGTTGGGGAGGGCACAGTCCTTGTCAACAACTTCAGAAACAAATGACCTCTAGAAGAAAAGGGAGAGTAGTAGGAGACACATCCTATTTAAGAATATATTCTCTTATTTTCTAGATTATCTTGCAGTTTTTCTTCCCAGAAGATGGTCATTTTGAAATTGAAGGGACCACCTGGGCCAACCTCAAGAGAAATGGGAGATTTGGAGACGGTGAATGATTTGCACATCACCCAACTAGCTTTGGCCAATGCCAATCATGCCCAGATGGGCTGGAGACAAAAAGAGATGGACAGGCATCATCCCCCACGTAAAGAGTGCACCAGTGGGCCGTGCACAGGAAGCGAGAGCTCACTTCAGGCAGGTTCTTAACACTTCAATACTGATTATGTCAAAGCTGAGTGTGGTGGTGCATGCCAGTAAATCCAGCACTCAGGAGGCTGAGGCAGGAGGATCACTGTGAATTTGAGGCTAGCCTGAACTCCACAGTGAGACCCTGGCTCAAAACAAAACGAAACATTCTAGCTGGAAAGAGTATTGTTTAAAAAAAGAAGAAGAGTATTGTAGACAAGGGAACACTGTATGCAAAAGCAAGGAGGCACAATACAGTTTTAAAGGGCCTTATCACAACTATACGAAGTAAATACTGATTATTATCCCCATTTTATTTTATTTTATTTTATTTTATTTATTATCCCCATTTTACAGATGATGAAATTAAGGCCAATGCAAGAGGAGAGGCAGGTGGCTGCACAGATCTAGGCAAAACCTCAGGAATAAACTAACTGGTTTGAACTCCTGATGTGCTCTCTGAGGTAGACTTGTGTTTATTTTGTAGTACTAGGGATGGAAGCCAAGTCTTCACCCAGCCTTCTTCATTGTTGAGACAGGATGCTACTAAGTTGCCCAGGCTGGTCTCAAACCCGTGGTCCTACTAGTTCAGCTTCCTAAGTAGCTAAGATCCCAAGAGATGCACCACTGCATCTGGCCTCCAAGATGTTAAACTAGGGAGTGATATGATCGGGTTTGGCCATAATACAAAACATAGCATGAGTGTCCCAGACGAATCAGACGGCTGTGTTTGGAGGCTGTTCAGCAGAATTATGGCAGCATGCAGCAGAATCTGGTGACTAGCTGAGGAAAAGGAGAAACCCAGGAGCAAGTCCCAGGTTTCTGAGCAGTAAGTTAGATGAATGACAGAACAAATTACCAAGAAAAGGAACAAAGAAAACAGGGACTTGGAAGAGTGCTTGGTGTCAGAGGAAGCAAGGCTGGTCACAATGATACTTCTCTGCAGCACCAAGCACTGCTTCTGCTCCAGCACCCAGGCAACAACTGGAATATAGCAGAGGCCCTGGAGATCTTAGAAGACAAAGTGTGTGTGGTGGTTGATACACTGTCAACTTGAGGGGTCAGAAGCTTGGCTGAATCTGTTCAGTGACTCCATGCATGCCCTGGGGAGGGGAACGGAGGGGAGAGGAGGGGAGAGGAGGAGAGGGGAGGGGAAGGGAAGGCCCGCCCTAGAGTGACTCTGAACAAAAAGGGTATACGGAGGGGCTGAGCAAGGATTCTGCAGGCCACTTCCTTGGAGGAGCTGCAGGTCCTCAAAGTCAGCGTGGAAGGAAGGGAGTGAGGCTTGATAAATGCTGCAGCTGCTGCTCCTTGCTCTGCTCTTTGCTATTTTCCACCGCCATGAATCGCTACCTTCTGCCTTGTGCCACAGCCTTGGAACCAGCCAAGCAGGGACTAAAGCCTCCACTAACTGTACACTAAACAAATCTTTCCTTCCTTAATTTGGGGCACCAGATATTTTGTCCTAGCAATGAGTAAAAAGTAACTAAGACAGTGTGACCTACCAAGGAGCAGAATAAGTGAAAACCCAGAGACTGGATAGGAAAATTGGTTCTTTTGACCACTGCAGCAATCTTGGGACAGTTAAAGTCACAGAAACCATCAACTCTACGGCGTTCCTCCTTTTCGCACCATTATTACTTCAGATATGATGCAGCTATGGCACTTGGATTGCACCTCTGGGCCGGAATGGGAAAGCTACACTTAAGGAGATGAAAGAACCAGCCTGCTGCTGACTCATGGGCTGGCCGGGATTTCTTTAAAACAGTGGGAACCTGCCTCAGGGACTCTGGAACTGAAAAAAAACAGGAGTCCTGGCTGTCCTGACTGTGATACCAGAGGGGAAACACAAGAGTGACCATTGCCCAGGAGCAATGAATCAATCTCTCTCTCTTTCTCTCGGTAACAGGGATTGAACTCGGGACCTTGTGCTTGTCAGACAGGTACTTATGTTGCTGAGCTATCTCCCTGGCTTTTTTTTTTATTGGGAACTTCAGAGCTCATATCCAAAAATCTGGGAAAGAAAAACAGAAGAACTCTACCTGTTCTTTGTTTTTCCCTATCTACTTATTTCTTACTTCTTTTTAAAAATATTTATTTTTTATTTATTTATTTATTTATTTTTTGTGTGTGGCCAGCTCAGCCCACCAGGGGGCGGGACCGGCTGGCATGTGGTGCTGGGGGATTGAACCGCGGTCCCTGTGCTTTGCTTGGCTTAGCTTGTTCTAAGTAGGTGCTTTAGACCACTGAGCTATCTCACCAGCCCTACTTATTTCTTACCTCTTAATGCAATGAACTATAGGATTTTGATGTGTTTCTTCCCATTTTTTTTTTTTTAAATGTATTTGAAAGACGAAATATAGGAAGTAAAGCCATGCTGTTATGTTGAGCTGTCGGGGACTCAGGTAATTTCTGACATTGCCAGTTAAACAGAAGACCCATTGCTATTATGGGCTACTGGACTCTTTTTGAATATTTTGCTGAGTTTACACACCTATAATATTCAATAACGGAACTTCGAAAAAATAGGGTATATCGATGAATGTCCATTTTGTATCTATGTATTCAAAGTGGTTAGGATAGATATATAATTGCATTCGCTTAATGAATAGAACGATTTGTTCTAATGGTGTTTGTAAATAGGATCTCAAGTCCGCATCTTGTACAGCAATTAACCACTAAGAAGAATATATGCAGGGTGTTATTTGTTGAAACTGTACTTCCGATTTGATTTGAAACTGTCTCACTGCTGTTTAACAATAAAATTTGGAAAAAAAAAAATAAAAGCATTGAAGGTAAAAATAAATAAATAAATAAATGTATTTGGTAGGGGCCGGGGAGATGGCTCAGTGGAATAAGCGCTTCCCTGGCAAGCGCAGGGGCCTTGAGTTCAATCCCCTGTTCTGCCAAAAAAAAAAGTGTATTTGGTACAGGGTCTCACTAGGCAGCTTTGGCCTCGTACTGATCCTCCTGTTCTGAATCTCCCAGCGCTAGGATTACAGGCATGTGCTATCACACCCAGTCTCTGCTTTTTTTTTTTTTTTTTTTTTGTAGTACCAGGGATCAAACTCAGGACCCTGTGCTTCCAGGCAGGCACTTATGCCACTGACCTGGCTCTTTTTTTCCTCTATATTGCTTTCACTTTATTGTACCCTTATAACGTAGGCTCTTATGAGGGTCTTACTCGTGAGAGGCAAGTGCTTTACTACTGAACTACGTACTTGTTTATAGAGTTCCATAAAGGAATAATGGTAAAGCTCATTCAATGAGCTGTGTATTTTTTTTCTTCCTAACTGCTTATTCCCTCAGATATGGCTATCTGGCTTTATTTTTTTCATTGAAAACTGAATATATTTTGGAGATAAAAAGAGATAATTTCATACATGCATACAATGTGTAATGATCATTCAAGAAATTAGCATTTCTTGGTTTTTTCTTTGTACTGGAGATCAAAGCAGGATCTTGCACTTCCCCCACCCAAGAAATTAGCATTTCTATCGCCTTAAACATTTACCATTACTTGGCATCAGGAATTCTCAAATTTTTCTCTTCTGCTTTATTTATTTATGTATTTAGGACAGGGTGTACAAGACCTCACTGTGGAGATCAGACTCATAGTGATCCTCCTGTTTAAAGCCTCCCAAGTGCTGGGATTACAGGCGTGTGCCACCACGCCCAGTCTCAATTGCTGACTCAGAGTGGCCCTGGGGCGGGGCCGGGCACTGGCACAGCAGGCCAGGGGATCGAACTCCCAGCCCCTGCATATGCCTACGGAGATGCTTTATTCGCTGAGGTATTTGGCCAGCCCTCTCTTCTGCTTTATAACATGATCAATTGTTATAAACTGGTTGGGTATGGTGACACATGTTTATAATCCCAGCACTGGGGAGGCCGAGGCAGGAAGATCACTGTGAACTCAATGTTGGTCTGAATTATATAGCAAAACCCTAGCTTGAAAAACAACAAAATGAAGTACAAACTGTTACCAACTGTATTGTGTTGGAAACAACTAGGGCTTTCTCCTCATGTATGACGGTATTTTACTGGTCATTCAGCTTCTGTCTTCCCTCCCTCCTTCCTACCCTCTGGTGGTAACTAGTCTACCTCAGTGAAATAAACCTTTTTAGTTTCCATGCATGAGTAACAACATTTAGGTTTTGTCTTTCTGTGCCTTGGAAATTGTGAATCTGGGTTCACAATTTTTTTTTTTTTTAATTGTCTTTTTGAGACAGGATCTTGCTATGTAGCTCAGGTGGGCCTTGAATGAACTTTGTAGCCTCGGCTGGCCTTGAACTCTCAATGATCCTCCTGCCTCTGCCTTCTGAGTGCTAGGATTATAGAAATGTGGCACCAGGCACGACTCCAAGATTTTTAAATGTAATTTTTCTCAATATAATTATAATCGCAAAATTTCTCAGTAGAGAAAGTCCTTTAAACTGATGTGCTATAATGTACTGAATCATTTTTATTGTCTCCAGCAGGATATACAGGAAGACCTCGAAGTCAAGGCCATCTTAAACTATATGATATCATAGTAAGACTCTGTCTCAAAAACAAGTTCACAATTTTTTGTTGCTCTAAATGAAAACATTTATTGGGATATCATGAATATAGTATTTTCTTTCTTTTGGATTATTTACAATACAAATCCAGTTCTAATTATGCAGCCTTTGAAGTTCATGAATTCTAGAAGTAATTCAACAAACACAACCCATCACAGGTTAATATGTGCTAACACATGGCAGGTGAGGCACACAGTATGTACAGCTCTAGAACTGTGAATCTGGGTTCACCCACCGTTCTCTTCTTAACCAGGCAGCTCTAGGCCTGACCAGTTCCAGCGTCTTTTCCTAGACCAGTGAAACACAGCTAATTGAAGTCTTTTAGAAATTAGAATCACTTCTTGGGGTCTTTTCCATGATTTGAATTAAAATCTTTTAAAGTTTAGCATTAAGCTAAAGCAATACTTTTTTGAGGTCTGGTTCAATGCCAAGCATAGGCAAAACAGAGAAGATGTAGGCTATGAGATCAAACGTCAGCAGTCTTGAATGTGAAATCCACAACAGAAATAGCGATGACACAGAAGTGCTTTCAGGTAACGTGAAGCCCACGCAATGATTCGTCAGGGTGCGAGTTGGGCTGGTCTGAGCAGGGAAACAGAGAATGAAACAACCAGGACATCAGGAAACTGCCAGAACTTCAGCCTTTGTGGAGGTAAAGTGCAAAGGGAAGACCAACAGCAAGACGTGGCTGGCAAAGTAGAAGGGGGACCACATCCCCAAAACTTCTAGGGGGTTTTAAATGACAAAGAGGTATGTACTTTAAAATATTAGGAAATATTTACATTTGATATGTATTTATGGCATAAAAAGCACCCACACTTGTGATATCAAAAATGTTATTAGGATGAAGCTATAGTCTAAAGAACTGTGAGGAATTTTTTTTTTTTTTTTTTTTTGAAATGGGTTTCTCTCTGCAGCTTAGGCTGGCCTTGAACTCAGTATGTAATCCAGCTTGGCTTCAAACTCATGGCACTCCTACCTCAGCCTCCCAAGTGCTGGGATTACTGGCATAAATCACTGTGCCCAGCTGTCAGAATGGTATTTGACCAAAACACTTTTTTCCGTATTATGTGAATAATACAGTTTTCTGTTTTAGGTTTTTCTTTCTTTTTCTTTTTTTTTTTTTGAAGAGGAGTCTTGATTCCAAGGTTGTCAGGGTTGTGACTTTGAAGATTTGGGTGGTAAGAAGTGTGTGTGTGTGTGTGTGTGTGTGTGTGTGTGTGTGTGTAGGAGGTACCAGGACAGAAACTGAGTTTGTTTCTCTAGATGGGCACTACAGTGCTGTGGAAAAGCACTTCAGTTCATGAAGGTGGAAACTGGGAGACACCTGAAAGGCACGAACTTGTAAATTCACAGAATGACCATGGAGCAGGAAAATGAAGAGGATCCCAGCCAGAACAAATCAGAAAAGGGGGGCTTTACTGAAGACGGCGCCTCCATAGGGGGCTGTGTCCTCCCAACAGCACCAAGCAAGGCTTTGCTTTCCTCCTACACTGTTTTTCTACAGTGAAATCTGTCACTGTGGGGCAACAGCAAGTGAAATTACAGGACAGAAGCAGAGCATCGGCTGGGGTGTGGCAGGACTTTCCAGCGCCATAAACTCTGCTGACCCTACGTTATACCTGTCCCCATACATAGTGGGGCAATAACCACCAACTTTCTCAGGGTGCTCAGCTGTACAGCTAACTCACAGCTGCCCAGCATTACCCCAGGAGGTGGTCTCCTCCCTCAATGACATCTGAGGAATACACGTGAGGGCTAGTCATTACCTTTGGTTATCCCAAATAGAGGAAAGGTCATGCTTGATCTTTGGTTATACATTTATAAAAGAAAAGGAATGACTTTGTTTCCTTTTAAGTTATTGAACACAGAAGCATGACTTATAGAGACTGTAAATACTAATACTTAAATAGTCTCAACACAGATTACAAGGCACCAACATGTAATTAAAGAAATTAATTCATCTTTATTGTAAGATCTACACAAGACATTTTTTTTTTTTCCAACAGGCAAGATGGTACAAGACTAATGACCAATCTGTACTCTCTTTTTTCGTACTAATTCTTCAGCAGAAGGCTGCAACAGCTTAATAGAGATGCCATTATAGACATTTTAACTTTGAAGAATTTATTCCTGTTCTCCTAATGTAGATTTTCTGTAAAGGAGTTAAATCCTTTACGAAATAACTTTCTTACTCTGTATATGAGGTGAGATTGACAAGTATGGTGAACATTTAAATGAAAAAAAAAAAAAAAAAAAGACAGCTTGCCATTAATCCTCAAAATACTCCTTTGAAATTCTCTTACTTGAACACACTCACCACATTGTTCTTGCCATTGTCTGAAGCAGTTCTGAAGTCCTCTTTCATGAAAGTCTACAGCTGCAGTTGTGGCTGTCCCCATAACCTGAACTGATTCAACACATTTACTCTCTGCTGGGGATATAGCTCAGCAGCACAGCGCCAGCCTAGCAAGCACAAGGTCCTGAATTCGATTCCCAGAAACTACCCCACCCCCGACAAAAAAAAAAGAACATTTATTTTCTACCTCAGTCATTTTGACTATGAAAAAAGCCAGAAGTTGGACAGTGCAAGATTCAGGGAATAAGGTGGATCAGGCACACCATGTTCTTACAATGTGGACTTTGTAAGGTAGTAGCAATGGTCCCCTTATTTATCATACCTCCTACAGACACTTTAAGAAAAAAAGACTTCCATAAATGCTGTAGAAAGAATGGTGGGTAAGATGATGGGAGGTCTGTCTGAAGAGGGCAAAATATTTTTTAGGGGGATTAATGGTAATTTGTCTTTTACTGTAGTACTTCTTAAAAATTCTCTCATATAT
>NW_004524624.1:8954175-8958074 GCF_000260255.1 Octodon degus | reverse complement strand
AAAAAAAAACCAAAACAAAAACATAAAACTGAATCACCTGCCTATAAACCTAGCACTCTGGGAGGCTGAGGCAGGAGGATCACAAGTTCCAGCCCAGCCTGGGCAAAACAGCGAGACCCTATTTCAAAGTAAAAGCCTGAGAAAGTCCTGGGTTCAATTCCCAGTCCTGGAAGAAAAAAACCAAAACCAACAACAAAACAATTTAAAAACCCCATAAGGGCAAAGCCCTCCCGTCCTTTCAGTGTCTTAGGGTTTGACCCTCTGGACTTACAGCCGGCCGAGGTAACTTATAAAGCCGGACCCCCGCCTCAGGCTCGCCCTCACCAAGCCGCGGCGCCTGGACTCACCCTCGCGGTTCTGGGAGCGCAGGGCGGCGGGAGCCCGCCTCCCCCGGCAGCCCCGAACGTGCGCAGGCGCATGGCGCAGCTCCTCAGCATGGCTCCGGGCAGCAGCAGACAAGCGCGGCTCTCGTCCTCACTGCGGCGAAGGTCGACGCGTTCCTTTCTACGCCGGCGGCCGCCAGTGAACTCCGAAAAAGGGCAGGGGCGGAGCCTTGGGGCGGAGCCTTGGGCGGGCTGAGCCCCGGAGTTGGAGGGCGTGGCTCTCCGGCCGACATCCAGCTTCCGCCTTCGAGTTCCGTTGCACTTTTGTTCCGAGCCCAGCCTAGGGCCTTTGGCGTTGGCACCGCTCCAAGTTTCCGCTCGGACGGTATCCTGGGGCTTCGCGACCGCGCTGCCCCAGGAGGGTTAGAGAGGTCTCCTCTTGTCTGTCGTTGGCCAATCGGTGGTTCTTATCTGTACGTGATTAACTCTCCGTAACGTGGAAGACACACACACACACGCACGCACACGCACATGCACATACACGCACACATGCATGCACCTTGGGCAGTCCCTGGGGTCGGCTCTCTAGGGTGCCGCTGGGCGCAGAGCAGGGACCGGATTGGAGCGTGGCTCTCCTGGCGGCAGAGGTGGAAGTCTCCCAGTCAGCCTTTCACAGAGAAACTGAGGACAAGATGCTCAGGTCGATGGACTTCTAAAGGCTCGTCCCATGCTGACAGTCATGGGCTCAGCTGCCACTTAATAACGTTCTGTACAGACTCTTCAGCTGCGCCTGGCCTCTTTCTTGTGAGTGCTAGAAAGAGTATTAAGTCATCACTACTCAGCTGGGAAGGTCTGTGGTGCTCTGGGCCCCTGGTGCAATAGAGTTAGTTTGTACAGCCTTATAGGAGGTCGACTGTTAAAATTTCAAGAATGTTGCCATTTCACGCATGTTAGCATTCTTTTTTTTTTTAATAAGATTTTATTTTTTTTACATTTATTTATTTAGTGTGTGTGTGTGTGTGTGTGTGTGTGGCCAGCTCAGCCCACCAGGGGGCGGGCTGGCTGGCATGTGGTGCTGGGGGATCGAACCGTGGTCCCTGTGCTTTGTCAAGCTTGTTTCAAGTAGGTGCTTTAGACCACTGAGCCATCTCTCCAGCCCCGTGTTAGCATTCTTAATATGTAAATTGTGTAGCCACAGGTGGTGGTGTATGCCTGTAGTCCTGCCTATTTGGGAGGCTGAAGCAGGAGGATCACCTGAGCCCAGAAGTTAGAGGTAGCCTAACAAGGTTAAAGTCTATCTTCAAACCAAATCGTGTAAAGTTATTAAATATTAAAAATAAAGCCAATTGATTATAAAAAGGTAATGTTACTGTAACTTTCTAATTGTATTATTACATTTTTTTTAATTTTTATTTATTTATTTATGTGAGTGTGTGTGGCCAGCTCAGCCCACCAGGGGGCAGGACTGGCTGGCATGTGGTGCTGGGGGATTGAACCATGGTCCCTGTGATTTGCTAAGCTCATTCTAAGTAGGTGCTTTAGACCACTGAGCCATCTCACCAGCCCCTGTATTACTACATTTGACTGTATTAGGCACTCGAGGTTATTTACCTGTATCGTATGGTAGAAATTGTCAAGATCAGAGACCACAAAGAGCAGTGGTATCTATTTGGGAATAACAGCATTGCAATGAGAATACACATGCTGTAGTAAAAATACATTGTGTGCATACTCAAAGAGGTTAAAGCAAGGGGAAAATTTATATACATATGATTGAATCCAGGGCCTAGTCCCCTCTGTACCACTTAGTTACATCCCCATCCTGTGGGAAATTTTGTAAAGGCTAAAAGTAGGAATTACTTATGTATTTGTTATGTATTTGGTACATGGTACAGGGTCTCACTATACTGCTCGGACTAGTAGTGATCCTCCTGTTTTCAGCCTCCCCAGTGCTGGGATTACAGGCATGCACCACCACATCCAGTCTGGTGGCTGGCTCAGTGTGCCTGGAGGGTAGGGCCAGCAGGCATGTGGTGCTGGGAACCCAACACAGGTCCCTGCACTTGCCTAAGAAAGTGGCTTAGGCCGCTGAGCTGTCTTGCTAGTCCTAAAAGAGGGAATTTAGGTAAGCTGCTTGGATACAAAGGAGGTTGGTTTTGGAGATCTGAGCCAGGAGCTGGCATCAGCTCACTGGCAGAGCTGCCTGTAGTGGGTGCATGAGCTTTCTAGAGCTTCTGGGCTGAATTACTTGAGTCTTAAGGGTCCTGGGAGGTTAGAGGAGAATGTCAACTTGATTGGCTTTGGGATCTGCCCCAGGGATTGGTGTAGCTCACTTCTGGATGGGTGGGGGTGGAGTGGGGTCATGGTGAGGCCCTGAGATCTAATTAGGGGTCCTCCCCCTTTCCTCTCGGGGGCACCTCCCTTGCTGTGCTTCTTGGCAGCCATAAGCCAGGCAACTGTGCTGCACCACACCTTCTACTGTGCTGTTTTTGCTTTGGAGCCCTCCGACCCATGGACTGAAATTCCTTGAAACCACGAGCCAAATGAAAACCATGTCTTTAAAGTATGGTGTGGCCTACAATGGGAAAGCTGATAAGACGGAATGTTCAAGACAGACTTGATTACAGAAATCTACATAGTTGGGCATAGCGGTGCTTGCTTGTAATCCCAGCACTTGGGAGGCTGAAGCAGGAGGATCGGCACAAGTTTGAGGCCAGCCTGGACTACATAGTGAGACCCAGCCAAAAAAAAGAAAAAAAAAGTGTGTGTGTGTGTGTGTGTGTGTGTGTGTGTGCGTGTTAGGTGTATGAGGCAAAAGGTGCCTGTAAAATGAGAAGGTATTTCATGAGACCCTAGGCAGGTGTGCATAGTTCTTCCCTTTCCTTATTTCTCTGCACTAGTTTTATTTGCACCTGACAGTAAGGAGTTTTGTCTCCGTACAGCAACATGAGAGAACACGAGGCGCACATCTCTTCAGCTTCACCTTCAGTGCCACGAATGCTGTAACTTGGAACCACACTGAGCACACTGAGTGGTGCTCCTTTATTAAACAGTTATCAGCCTGTCAGAGCCCTAGTTGACCCTGAAAGGAAGCCTAGATTCTGATGACTTCCTCCAGCTTTGGTGTCATTTTCTTCCTATGTCTTTTTTTTTTTTTTTTTTTTTTTTTTTTTTTTTTTCTGTCTGCGGAACTGGGGATTGAACTCAGACCCTTGCGCTTGCCAGGGAAGCGCTTATTCCACTGAGCCATCTCCCCGGCCCCTCATATTTCTTTGTTTGCAGTTCATTCAGATTCTTGTATCTGTGTGTGTGCGCGCACATGGTATTAGGGGTTAAATTTAGAGCCTTTGCACTGAGCTATATCCCCAACCCTTCTGTAAAATTTTTAATTTTGACACATGGTCTCACAAAGTTGCTAAATTTCCCAGACTAGGTTCAAACTTGAGATCCACTTCCCTCAGCCTCCCAGAACGCTGGGATTACGGATGTGTGCCACCACACCTAGCTGATTTATAGTTCTTGTATTTCAAGTTTAGAAAAATTTTAGTTCATTTTTCAATTATACATTTTGTGAGT
>NW_004524624.1:8945413-8953397 GCF_000260255.1 Octodon degus | reverse complement strand
CCCAGTCTAGATTATATTGCGGGATGCACAAAAAGGGCAGCCCAATTCATCCCCTTACTAGTGGGGCTGGGAGTCACAGCGGCCAAGGGGACAGGTTCAGCGGGGTTGCGGGTAGCAGTATATTCTTATACTAAACTATCTAACCAGCTGATTGATGATGTTCGAGCATTATTTGGTACTATTCAAGATATCCAAGACCAGATAGACTCGCTAGCAGAAGTGGTCTTGCAAAATAGGAGAGGCTTGTTCCTTCTGACAGCAGAGCATGGGGGAATATGTCTTGCTTTACAGGAAAGGTGTTGTTTTTATGTTAATAAATGAGGCATAGTTCGAGACAAAATCTGGGAGCTTCAGGATCAACTACTCAAGCGGAGACAAGAGCTTGCGGATGACCCCTTCTCCTCGTTGTGGGGAGGAATGTTCCCCTATCTTGTGCCCCTGTTGGGACCCCTCTTCTCACTCCTACTGTTGCGCATGATAGGACCTTGCATTTTTCAAAAACTTACAGCATCCATCAGCTCATGTTTAGATGCCTTTGCTGCAAAGCCCATTCAGATACATTATCTTCAGCTGGAAATGGCAGATCATCAAGAATATCGTGAAAGGGTCCCCCCAAATGGACCCTATAACAATGCGGCCTAATCTGATGTAGGTCCCCCTGGTGAGATGGACAAGTAGTCAATGATGGGCAACTAGGACCCACATGCAGTACCGCCGACCGCTTAAGACAGGAACAGGGCCTAGTGCTGCCCTGTAATCCCACGATGGGTAGGGTCTGGTCGATCTCATGTGAAGGAGTCCTTGACCCAAGCCAGGCATTGTCCCCGCAGGGTACTGTCAATTTCCCGCTTAATGTATTTAATAAAAAGGGGGGACATGTGGGGGGCAATAGAACGTTCTTCTTACACTTTCCCTTATTTGGACAAGAAATGCTACAGCACCAATCCCTGCTTACCTCGGCCTCTTCCTGTGGTCCTGGACCTCCACTACCAATCCATAACTAGTCCCACCCAACTACTTCCACTATACGGCTATTTAGACCCTGCTCACTTCCTCAATAAACGAGACTTGATCAGAAAGCCTGTCTTGTCTCCATCTCTTGTGTCTCTTGCCTTGTCCTGTTCATCCCCATTCCTCCTCCAGGTCACTACCCCACATGTTGACTCGCGGGATGAGTCAGATATAAGAGAAAATTTAACTCCCAACCTGCTAGATATTGGGTGTGCTGCATTTGTCTGCCCTGAAATCAAAGAATGAATTTCAGAAGACAGAGAAAGTTTATTGGTGAATAGGAATAACTCCTGAAGGGCCAGCATGATAGCTTAGCAGACTAAAGCACCCACTTAGGCAGAGCACAGCAGCTGGGACTCCTTGCCCTGCCCGCTGCAATTGCCCTGCCCCTGGGGCACACTAAGAGGGCAATTGAGACTGGGTATGGTGTCGCATGCCTGTAATCCCAGCACTTGGGAGGCTGAAAACAGGAGAATCACTATGAGTCAGATCTACATAGTGAGACCCTGTAGATCCTATTCTAAATTCAGGGAAGAAAAAAAAAAATCCGTGAGACCAAAAGGTTCCTGCAGGTGGGTTGCTGCCCAGGCACGTCATCGGGGGTAATTTATACAGCAAAGTCACAATGTGGGTTGAAGTATAATCAAGCTATAGGATTCCAAGTATAGCTGCTTAGCTAATATTGCCAGTAAGGAAGCGGGTCATGTAGCAAGGGTACATGGGATCAACTGAGGCATTTTGGGAAAGGATGATTCTGTATGCTGCAGTCCCCCATGGGGTGACTGATGTCTATTTGGGCTTTACTGGACCAGATAGAATATAGTATAATGCCAAGTTGGTGCTGATTAGCCCTCGGGGAGACCCTTAGGCCTGCTTGCTGCATCTTTATCTTGAGGCCTGATCTTCTTCAGATGCCCCTCCAGCAACCCTTCTAAGGTCTTTATTTTTTCTGCTGATTTCCTTGAGCCCAGTCTCTCCTGGACTGTGTATTAATTTCTGTCTGCCTCAGCTCCATTTGGGAAGGGATGTGGTGACTAGAGAGGCTGGAGAAGTGGACAGGGCCTTCAAGAGGACAGAGGACCAAACCGCGCACGACCATGCACTTGAGGACCACTCCGGAAGCAGGGGGTGGGGGCACAGAGAACAAGGTTGTCTAGTTTGTACCTCAGAAGCATCCTTATGGAAATCAAGGAAGCCCCTGAGTGCTCTAGAGTTGGGTGAGACTGGAGAATTGGTAAGGCCTGAGGTATTGAAGAGAAGGACTCCAGTTCCAGGGCTGGATGAGGAGTGGTAGAAAATACTGTAGAGTGAAGAAGGGCAGAGGAAGGGCTGGTGAGATAGCTCAGCAGACTAAGCGACTGCTTTGGCAAGCACAGGGACAAGGGTTTGATCCCTGGTCCCACATGCCGTGCTGACCCTGCTCCCAGGGTATGCTGAGCTGGCGACTGAGTGTGAGCATGGTGGTGTATGCCTGTAATCCTGGGGCCAGGGAGGCTGAAAACAGGAGGATCACCAGGAGTCTGATCTGTGTAGTGAGACCCTGTACCAAATATATAAATGAAAAAAAGAAAAAAGAAGCGCAAAGGAAAGAAGAGGGAGCCCTGGTTTAGGCATGTTGAGTTGAAGGACCTATAGATTGACAGAGAAGTTTGGAATATAGGAGACTGATCTGAAAATATCCTTTGATTTAAGGCATAGCATATCCGAGAATTGTGAGGGCTGTGGAGGTGGGAAGGGGAGGCTGCAGGCTGAGGATGCAGACTTGTGATCACGAACAGGAATAGCAGCCACACTTTAGAGAGCTCTGGGTGGGGCTGGTGAGATGGCTCAGTGGTCTAAAGCACCTACTTAGAACAAGCTTAGCAAAGCCCAGGGACCATGGTTCAATCCCCCAGCACCACATGCCAGCCAGCCCCGCCCCCTAGTGGGCTGAGCTGGCCACACACACACACACACACACACACACACACATAAAATTAAAAAAAAATCATAGAGAGCTCTGGGTGAAGACAGAGGGCTGGAGGCCCATGTGAATAGTGACTGATGGTTAAAATATGCTTTCATTTCCGGCCTACCTCCAGCCCACTTTAGGGAGCACTGGGTGAAGACAGAGGGTAGGAGGCCCGTGTGAAGAGTGACTGATTATTAAAATATGCTTTCATTTCCGGCCTACCTCCTCCTCTCTCCCTCACCTTCTGCCTTCCTTCCTTCACAGTGGAAAGTATATAAAGGAAAATTTCTCACTGATCATCCCAGTCCACACATCAGCCCACCTCGTGTGTGTGGGTGGGTGAGGGTACTGGGGATCAACCCCAGGGCACTGTGCCACCAAGTAGTATCCCCATCTTTTTATTTTTTCTTTCTAAAACTTTGAGACAAGGTCCTGTTAAATTGCCCAGGCTGGCCTTGAACTTGTGGTCTCTGTGCTTGTCTAGGCAGGCGCTTAGTCGGCTGAGCTATCTCACCGGCCCTCCACCAGATTTTTAAAATAAAAGTGTCAACTACACTTGCTAAGAAAACTGAAATGACACAGAGGTTAACAAAAATAAGGGCTAGCCAGATAATTCGGAGGACTAAACTCCTGCTTAGACAGGTATAGCAACTGGGGTTCAATCCCCAGTGTGCCATGCCAGTCCCACCCCTGGGGTGTGCTGAGTCTGCGACTGAGACTGGCAACTGAGACTGGGTGTGGTGGCACACACCTGTGACCCCAGTGCTTGGGAGGCTGAAAACAGGAGGTTCATTATGAGTCCAATCTGTGTAGTGAGACCCGGTACTAAATACATTTAAAAAAAAAAAAAAAAAATTAACAAAAATAAAAGTAAAATCTTGTCAGCCTGTCTTCTGACCAGATTCCTGAGCACTGAGGCCCAGAATGTGGTTAGGTACCCCCTCAGCTCTGAGCCTGCTGTTTAGACCACTCAGACTTCTCACACAAAACAGTTTTGTAGTCACACAAAGCTTTGCCTCCCTGCACTTCTCACCATTTGTCACCCCTGCTTTCCCACTACAGTCCTTAAAAAAACAGCTTATCTTCAAAAGCTCTTTTCTATTATAGGTCCATGTATTGTCATTCGCCACTGCCAGAGTATTTGTCAACTCTCTTACTGGATCTCCCACAGCATCAAAGGTCAATTACTGGTTACTTTTTAAGCTTCCTTTTCTCTTGGTTTCCATAGTGATTGCATTCCTGCACCTCTGGAAGTCGGCTGGGCTGCACTGCGGAACCATACACAGAACTTTCTGGTTGTCTTGGCTCCTTTCTCTTCTGCCCTCTAGTGTACTTTAGAGAGCTACTCTTTGACCACGTTCCAGTAAGGAGCTTGGATTTCAGTTGGGTTTTGTCGCTTCCTTACTGAGTCATTTTACACTTCTCTTGACATCAGGGGTGTCTGCAGTTAACCTTTGAATCGTGGGTGGTGAGCACTGTGTCCCAGCAGTGAGAAAGTAACTGTGACAACTCCCCATTTCCCACTTCAGGAAGCAGTTGGTGCCACCCGGGGCCAGATCTGGATGACATCTTGACTTCTCCTCTACCAGGTTTTATTTCCAATATCCAGTCACCAGGGAGGCCCACTGGAAGGCTCCTGCCATAACCGAGTTGAGAGAGGATGATGGCGTGGGTCGGGGTGGAAGCAGTGGCGGCAATAATTTTATACATATTCGAAGTGAAGGGACTAATACTTGCTAATAAATTATAAGCAGAGTGTACGGAAAAGGGATCATATCAAATATTTTGCCCTGAGAAATTAGAAGGATGAAGGCAAGGATGGAAACTAAGGCAGGAAGATGTTGGGAGAACCTGTTTTAGAAAGAAAGATCAGGAGTTGAGTTTTCTTGCCTTGTGTTTGAGCCTTGATCCCTCCTCATGCCCTGCACAAAATCTATTTCAGATGATTTGTGGATAGATCCGTGAAAAGTAAAATAAACTTCTAAAAGAGAACGCAAGCTCTTCATGACCTAAGGTAGAAACAGTGTTTAACAGTATATAAAAATCATTCATCATGAAAGGGAAAAAGGATAATTGGACTTCAGTATAATCAAGAGCTTTTATTAGTCAAAAAGTACCAATTAGAGAGTGAAAAGGCAAGCCTGAGTGTTGAAGAAGATGGTTGTTAAAACATATCTGATGAAAAGAAATCCTACACAGCAATAAGAATAAGGTGAACACAGCCATAATAATTAAAAACAACAACAACAACAAAAAAAAAACCACCCTCAAACAGGCACATGGAAAAGGAGACCAAAAACAAATGACCAACAAACAAATAAAAAGATAATTAGCTTTATAGTCATGAACAAAATACAAATGGACCAATACATACCCCTTACCACAGGCATTTTAAAGAACCCAGTAAGGGGCCAGGGATATAGCTCAGTGGCATAAGCACCTGCTTGACAAGTACAAGGTTCCAAGTTCAATCCCTGGTACCACACACACACACACACACACACACAAAAAAAAAATAATAATAATAATACCAAGTTTTGGTAAGGATATAGAACACTAGAATTCTCAGAATGTGCTGGTGAGAGTAAGATTGATAAAACCACTCTGGCAAACTGGCAGTATCTACTGAGGCTGCACTATGTCATATGACAACTCTACTATTCAAGTTCTTTTTGCGCCATTTGAGATAGGCTCTGGCTGTGTACGCCAGGCTGGGGTCAAGCTCACGCGATTTCCTTGCCTCAGCCTCCCACTGCTAGGATTATATCTCTCATCACACCTGGCTAGTTCCAGTTTTTGAAATAGGCAGTGATTGCATGAATACACCAATTTATATAAACCCATAGGAGGAGTTTGTATCATTCACTATTTTTAGACCATTTTGAAATGATAGATTATGTTTTGTCTGTTTTTATGACATGCTTTTTTTTTTTTTTTTTTTGGTGGAACTGGGGATTGAACTCAGGCCCTTGCGCTTGCCAGGGAAGCGCTTATTCCACTGAGCCATCTCCCCGGCCCCAACATGCTTCTTGTGTGTGTGCCACTCCTCACTCTTATAATAACTTTGAGAAGATTTAACCCGAATCCTTTTCATTGCTTATTTTTACTTCATTTTATTTTATTTTTTGGTGCCAGGGATTGAACTTGGGACCTTGCATTCACCAGGCAGGCACTTATGCTGCTGAGCTATCTCCCTGACCCCTCATTGCTTATTTTTAGGTGAAAGCAGTTTTCGCTCTTGTAAAATCAGGCAAGAAACCTTTTCTGACTGCAGCTCTCCCCCTGCTGAGGCTTTGGTGGAGCGTCATTAAGGAGTGCAAATTCACCAGCATGGTAAAGATCACAACAGCCATTAAAAAGGCCTGATAGTAAAATTCAAAATGTTTAAATAAGAAAGTTTGTTCTCTGCCTGTTTAGGCAGATGCAGGGGCCAGGGGTTCCATCCCCAGCCTGCCTTGCTGGCCCTGCCCCTGGGGCACGCTAAAACAGTGACTGAGACTGGGTGTAGTGGTGTGCGCCTGTAATCCCAGAAAGCAGGAGAAGCATTACAAGTCTGATCTGTGTGGAGACTCTGTAGACCCTGTACAAAAAAAAAAAAAAAAAAAAGCTGATGTTTACACTATTAGGAATGATTAATTTTTCCTAAGTATACACTGTATTGTAATGAAGTCTAGAATTACTGTAAAGCCATTAGGAGTCAAAATTGACAGTAATACACAATAAAATATTACTCAGCCAGAAAAAATGAAATTCTGTTATTGGCTGCAACATGGTTAGAATGGAGACATTGTATTAAGCAAAATAAGCCAGGCATAGAAAGACAGATACCACGTTTTCTGTCATATTTGGAAGCTAAAGTCAGTAGTGGAGAGTAGTAGAGTGGTTAGCAGCAGCTGGGAAGGGAGCCGAGGAGGAAGGAGGCTAGTGGACACAGGGGCGGTTGAATGGGAGGAATGACTTCTAATGTTCTGGTGCATAGTAGGGTAACTTTTGTTGATGGCAACCAATTGTACATTTCAAAGTACTTGGAATGCTCCCAATATAAAGTACTGATAACCATTTGAAGGCATAAGCAGAGTACTCCCCCAATCTGATCGCTACACACTATACACTTGTATTAAAATATCATATTGTACCCCAGGAATCTGTACAAGTGTTACTTTTTTAAATGGTTAACAAATACCAGGGCAAAAGACCACAAGTTTGGAAGACCAGTACTGAGGCTCTCAACTGAATTATTTTGTTCTTTAACAGACAGCTGACTCCAACATAAAATAAATCTTAGCTGGGTGTGGTGGCACCTGCCTGTGATCCCAGCGCAGTGAGGCTGAGGCAGGGTTGCCATGAGTTCAAGGGCCAGCCAGAACTACAAAGCAAGACCCTGTCTCAAAACACAAAACCAAAACATAAATGTCCTAGGGTTTTTTTTTTTTTTTTATGTATTTGGTATAGGGTCTCCCTATGCAGGTCAGACTCGAAGCAACCCTCTTCAGCCTCCCCAGTGCTGGGATTACAGACTTGTGCCACCATGCTCTATCTTGGTGGCCAGTTCAGAATGCCCAGAGGGAGGGCCAGCATGGCATGTGGTGCAGGGGATCGAACCTCAGTCCCTGTGCTTACCTAGGCAGGCACTTAGTCAGCTGAGCTAACTTGCCAACCTTGTAGTTTTTTCTTCAGACAGAATCTTTCTATGTAGTTCAGGCTGGCTGTGAACTTACTATGTAAACAAGGGCTGGCCTCAAACTCACAGCAATCCTCCTGCCTCAGCCTCCCAAGTGCTGGGATTACAGACATGTGCCACCATGCCCAACTGTATAGTTCTAGTTCTATTTTATGCTTCTTCTTTTTTTTTAATATTTATTTATTTTTATTTATTACATTTATTTATTGTGTGTGTGTGTGGCCAGCTCAGCCCACCAGGGGGCGGGTCTGGCTGGCATGTGGTGCTGGGGGATCGAACCGCGGTCCCTGTGTTTTGCCAAGCTTGTTTCAAGTAGGTGCTTTAGACCACTGAGCCATCTC
>NW_004524624.1:8933261-8945313 GCF_000260255.1 Octodon degus | reverse complement strand
TGTTTCAAGTAGGTGCTTTAGACCACTGAGCCATCTCTCCAGCCCTATTTTATGCTTCTTTGCAATCTCTCTCCCCTCTCTCCTCTCCCCTCTCCCCTCTCCCCTCTCCTCTCTCCTCTCTCCTCTCTGTCCTGTACTGGGAGTTAAATTCATGACCCTGTGTTTGCCAGGCAGGCACTGTGCCACTGGCATATACATATATTCCTATAAGACAAGCAGAATAACTCTGTATGTAGAAGGAACTTACTTATTTCTAATGCTGATGTTTAGGACATAGATTCCTATGACTCTTGGGGAGGGAGTCCATGTAATGAGTGAATGGTACCTTCAGTCCATCCTTACCATAAAGACAACAAAATACATTGCAGGGTTCCACAGTGTCTCTCATAATAAGCGGATGGCTCCAAAGCCATCAATAGAGAACTTAAAGAGGAGTGGAGGAGACCCAGAGGGGAGGCAAAGCAACACTTTCTGATAATTTCTACTAATTCAGAGAAAAGTGTACTGTGACATGCATACTTCAGATAATCCTTCATAAAAGTCTGGGTAGGAAAAAAAAAAAAGTCTTGGTAGGTATTGAGGAACAGCATCAAATCCTCCCAAGTGGGGATTAGGGTCAGGGAAAGAAGCTTCCAAGGCTTAGACTCTGTCACGTGAAGTCTGTTGGTAAACACTCTGCAAAGCTTGTAGGGCTTTACAAGGAAAAAGCACTGAGCCGCAAGTACGGTGCTAGCATGAGCGGGGACCTGGAAAATGGGATGTGGGGCGGTGCTACTCATGGGAGCCAGGTGGGCAAGGGGCAGGGCAGGGCTAGCAGCTGCAGGAAACTTGTTTGGTTTTTTTTGACAGGGTCTCACTGCAATTTAGGCTGGTCCTCAGCTTGTGGCTATTCCCAAGGGCATGCACTACCACCCTTAGCACGAAGCATTTAATCACAATATTGCTACACTTGTTTGAAAAATTTTAAGTCTGGAACTCTATGCTGATATATTACATGAGGAGAAGCGGGCTCTAAACATGAGTACTGGTCTAACAACTCTGACCATTTACTGGCCTGTGTAGAAACACATGAGGGGCAACACCAGATTCTTGCAAACTCTTACAACTTTTTTGTGTCATTGTGTGGAACTGTTTGCAGCTACATGTTCCACAACATTTGTGATTTTAATCTTTAGATTATAAGTAACTGTCTTCCATTTTTCTAGTTTTAGAGCTTCTTCTTTCATTTTGTTTGCAACTGGTTATAGTATCACCAACCACATACAAAGCAACCATCGCGTAATCTGACAGTTGTGGTGTTTGCGTTCTTATCAAAATTGCACATCACGGGGCTGGTGAGATGGCTCAGTGGTCTAAAGCATCTACTTTAGAACAAGCTTGGCAAAGCACAGGGACCGCGGTTCGATCCCCCAGCACCACAAGCCGGCCAGCCGCGCCCCCTGGTGGGCTGAGCTGGCCACACACACACACAATAAATAAATGTAATACATAAAAATAAATAAATAAATAATTTAAAAAAAATTTGCACATCACCCTGAAGTAGCCTAACAGTTGTTTCGGTTGCTGCTGCTGCTGCTGTAACAGTGTACCCCAAACTTAGTCACTTAAAGAGGTACAAACTAGGGCCAGGGAGATAGCTCAGTAGAATAAACGCTTCCCTGGCAAGCGCAAGGGCCTGAGTTCAATGCCTGGTTCCGGAAAAAAAAAAAAAAAAAAAAAGAGGTACAAACGTGTTACTTTCCAGTTCTGGAGGTCAGGAGCTCGAAACCTTTCGGGTAGGGCTGAAATCGGTGTCAGCAGGGCTGTTTTCTGCAGGCTGTGGGGAGAATGTGTTCCCTGCACTTTTTAGCCTATAGAGGGCGCCCGCGTCCCTTGTCTTGGGCTCTCAGCCGGCGATTACAAAGGTACTGCTGCTGCCTTGTTTCTCCCCGCTCTTCTGCCCATCTCCACGTTTAGGGATCCTTGTGATTACATTGGACTCACCCAATAAATCCAGGGTAATCGTCCATCTATAGATCTTTACATAAATATATATGCAAAGTCTTTTTCCATGGGAGATAACTTGCAGTTTCCTGAAACTAAGTTTTGGACATGTTTGGGGGGCTATTATCCTGCCTATGCACGTGGATAGTTAGCCACCAAAACAAACAAAAAGCTGGATGAAGAGCAGTATGGAGAGCTCCCCTGAGTGGGGATTAGGGTCAGGGAAAGCGGCTTCCAAGGTCTAGGCCTCTGTCGCGTGAAGGCTGTTGGTAAGCACTCTGCAGAGCTCATGGGGCTACAAGGAAAAAGCGCTGTGAGTTGTAAGTGCGGAGCTACCACGTGGGGACCCGGGAAGTGGGGTGTGCAGCGGAGCTTCTCCGGGGAGCTGGGAGGGCAGGGGGCGGGGCAGGGCCGCAAGGCGGGGGCTGCCCTGAGGCGTTTCTCGTGCTAGCCCGTGTGGGAGGCCGTTAACTGGTATCCATTTTATAATAGTATCAGCGGTTTTCTTAAGTTTCTAATCCCCTGCTGAGTTAAGTGTATGGCCCTTCTCACCTTGCCCACTCCCCGTGAATCAGTGAATCACGTGCTATGCCCCAGGGGTTGCACCTTCCCCCGTTGCCTAGATACCTGCTGAGCCCCTAGAGCCGAGACTTCCTCATTCCTACACCCTATATATACCCAGCACCTCCCCTAAATAAACGAGACTTGATCAGAATCCTGTCTTGTCTCCATTTCTCGCGTCTCCTGTCCTTTGTCCCCTCTTCAGTTCCCCGCTCCTCCCCCAGGTGACCTTCGTTGACTGACCGGCTGGTTCGGGACAGACCAGAAGCCACGGAAATCACAGCTATTCTGCGTGGAGGAGAAAATGAAGTGGGGAGCGGAAGAGCAAAGAGTGGGATTATAGCTGGACAGAGCGGCACAGGACTATGATCCTAGCTGCTTGGAAGGCCGCGGCAGAAAGACCAAAAGCTCAAGGCTAGACCTGGGCAGCTTAGCAGGACCCTGTCTCAAAGAAAAAGACTATAAGATTTTTTACAAGGCTGTTATTTATATTACCTTGGTTTCTGTACCACAGGAGATGCAGCACTCCTAATGATACAGGGAGAAAACTGGTCTCGGGTGGGTGACCTCCAAACCATAGGAGGAACCTCCAAATGACATAGAGAAAAACAATCTCCCGACCTAACCTGCATGAGTTCGTGTTCTCTAAAACCGAAGAATGAATTTTAGGAACAAACCGAGGTTATGAGCAGAATATATTTTTTGAGAGAAAGAAAGCTCCTGTCCAAGAGAAGGACAGGAGGAGGAACCGAGCTTGTAGTTCCCCAGGAAGCTGTCTCTTCCAGGGACTTTTATAGTGCAAAGCCGTGTGAGGCTAAAGTAGAAAGAATGGGAACTCGCTTAGGTGGGCAGGAGGTGGGACAAAACTATGGTCAACCAATGGGATTACATATGGGACAGGGTCTCTTTCTGTTGGGGGTTGGGCTAGTGACTCACTTGGATCTTTCCAGGTGATTGATACCTATTTAGAATATCAATCCCAGGTGCTATTCTTTTAGTATTTGTTTGGCCTTTAGGTCTTTAGGTCTGGTTCACAGCGGGAGCATCCGCCCCTCCCACAGTTGAAAGGCATCTCGTCCTCTGTTGTCTCCTTCGAGGGCCTGGCCCTGTCTGACTGACTATAATATTTTTATCTAACTGGGCTGCCTGCAATACTAACATTCTCGTTCACTCTTTGGAATGAAGCAATCCCAGGCACCGATATTGAGGAGCTACCAGGCTCTAGGTACTGATAAGGCATTTTATTTATTTGTTGGTTTTTCTTTTTATTAAGACAAAGTTTCATTATATAATTCAGACTGGCCTTGATCTCACTGTGTAGCCCAGGCTGGTCTTGACTTGCAGTGGTCGTCCTGCCTCAGCCTCCCAAGTGCTGGGATTTCAGGGAGCACCACCAGTGACACCTGGCAGGTGAGGCATTTTATATCCAGGGTGTGATGTTTAGCCCTCGCAGTTCTATTAGGGTATGGCCACTTTTTTCTTTTTTCTTTTTTTGAACTAGCATTGAACTCAGGAACGTGTACTTGCCCGGCAGGCACTTATGCTGCTGAGCTATCTTTGTAGCCCTCTGTCCACTTTTTTTTAAAATTTTTGTTTGTTTTTTTGAGTCAGGTTCTCACTGACTCAATTCAGGCTGGCCTTGAATTTCCTAGGTAACTCAGACTGGCCTCAAACTCACCAGAATCTACCTGCCTCAGCCTCCTGAGTGCTGGAATTATAGGCATGTGTTACCACTCCAGAGTTGAGGTACAAACACTTTTAAAGGCAAGGAGGCAGCTCCAAGAGATTAATGAATTTTCCTAAAACTAAACAGATTGTAAATTACTATTATTAGTATTATTAGTATTATTATTTTTTTTTGGTGGAAACATGGATTGAACTCAGGCCCTTGGGCTTGCCAGGGAAGCACTTACTCTACTGAGCCATCTTCCCAGCCCCAGTTTGTAAATTATGGAGTAGGAATTAAAACCCAGCTCTCTCTGTTAGGGTTTATGCATTTTAACTAAATCATAGGAAGCAAACCTCCTACCAGTTATTTTACACATGATGGGGCGTTCTCAGTTCATGTGTATAGGGAAGGCCAAAGCATAACCTCAGTGCTGTTCTCTACAATCCTACTGTTGAAACCTCCATGCCTCATTGTCAGAAACAAGTTTTGTTGGAAAGCTCAGATGTGGTCTGATGAGCTACATTAAAATCAAAGGGAAAAAGGAGCCAGGGGTGTAGTTTAGTGGTAGAGAGCTTGCACCAGGGGCCGGGGAGGGGGGGGGGTGAGTTTGCCTGGAGGACCTGCAGGGGCCCTAGAGGGCCACCAAGCCCAGAGCTCATTGACTGGTAGTGCATTTCTCCAAGGGGCCAAGGGACACTGTGACTAGGGCTACCCCTCTGTTTGGGAGTGGGAGTGAAGCTTCCAGGTTAAAAGTGATGTATTGCTTTCTTCCTTACTAATATGTAACATTTCTTTTCCTTTATTGGAAAAACAGTTTTTGATATTATCTTTCTTTTTAAAAAAATATATTTGGTACAGGGTTTCATTGTGCAGCTTGGGCTCACAGTGATCCTCCTGTTTTCAGCCTCTGCTGCGCTGGGATTGCAGGCATGTGCCGCCACACCTGAACTCAGTGTGCCTCAGGGTGGGGCCGGCCTGTGGTGCTGGGGATCTAACTCCAGTCCCTGAGCTTGCCTAAGCAGGTTCTTAGTCCACTGAGCTATCTCACTGGTGCTTGATATTATCTTTCAACTTTCCTCCTAATACTGTTCCGCATAATTTTTTAAAAAAATCTATTTAGTTTCTTTATTCCTTACAACTCGTGCTGTTCTGTTCCTCTCCTTCTTAGGATCATCTCTTCCCCTGAATTGGAGCTTGAACTCAGCACTTTTTCCACTGAGCTGTTTCCTTGTTTTGTATTTTTTATTTTGAGACAGGGTCTTGTTGAGTCACTAAATTTTGGGCCGGGTATGGCTCAGCTCAGCAGCACAATGCCTGCCTGGCAAGTGTGAGATCCTGAATTCGATTCCTGATACAAAAGAAAGAAAAGAAAGGAAGGAAGGAAGGAAGGAAGGAAGGAAGGAAGGAAGGAAGGAAATTTAACATGTTTTATATTGAAATAAGGAATTGATGTGGTGATTTATTTCGCTGTTGTCCATAAACTTTTTCAGACAACTAATCTCACAAACCTGTCCTGGAATCCAAAACATTTATGACTTAGTGTGGCCTTACACCTATACTCACATACATAAAATAGGAAGTGTTACATTTATTTAGACTCATGGACTCACTATAGAGCTAAATGAGCCCTCAGAGGACAGCTCATCGTGGCGAGATTATGTCAGGGTCTTCTGAGACCAGGGACTTGCTTTTCTTTCTTTGTGTGTGTTACTAAGGATTGAATCTAGGGCATTTACACTAGGGTACATCCCCTCCCTTTATTTATTTTTATTATGATACAAGGTCTTCCTAAGTCACTAAGTTGCCCAGACTGGGTTTGAACTTGTGATCCTCCTGTCTCAGCCTCCCAGCGTACTGAGATTCCCATAGCCGGCTCATGTCTTGTTCTTTGACACCAGAGTTTAGCCTGGAGTCTGGTCAGTAATATTTGATCTGTAAATATTTGTTAGCAGAATGAGAAAACTTGAGGTCTATGAAATGACTCAAATAATTTTTTACAGCAGTTTGGTAGTGGGCTGGGCCTAGGACTGGGCCCCACATTCACCCCATGTCAGTGTGTGCACTTGTGCCTTTTGAATTTTGCATTTTTCATTTAATAATATTTCATGTGTAGTATATATTTTCATATGTGGCCAGGGTGTACAGGGGGATAGATTTATTATAGGACATGTAATTTATAGGATTGTTTTATACTATTCTCTCAGAGTTGAAGGCAGAAGAGTGTGGGAGACCTGGCCACGCAACAGAGACCCAAAGAATCCAGCTGAGGGCCTGGATCCCACGGCAGTGTCCTGTATAAGCTCATGACAGTGTCCTCTGTGAATTCAGCTGGAGGCCGGGAGCCCAAGACGATGTCTCATGCAAGTCCATAATTAAGGATCTGCACTGGGAAGGCCCAGAGGTCAGCGGTGGAAACTAGAAGGTCTGTACAGAGGGATGAAGTTCTGCAACAGCTGGCTGAGGACCTGCGCTGGAGCCAGCAAGCGACGTTCAAGATAGGGGCAGAGCTCCTTGGAAGAGAACCACAGCCATCTAGTGACAGTGAGAATCCGAGCTCCTCCAGCATGAGGACAGCTGAGTTTATCTGAGGAAAAGCCCTGTGACAAGCTGCTCCAGAAGAATCAGCAGCACACCATCTTCCCCTCCAGTAATCTCAGCTCTTGGGAGGCTGAAGCAGGAGGATTGCTGGAGTCTGAGGCCAGCCTGGGCTACATAGTGAGTTCCAGGCCAGCCTGGACTACGTATCAAAATCCTATCTTAATAATATATAAAACTAAAATTTTGAAAAAAAAATAAAATAAAAAATAAAAAAAATTATATATATATATATATATCAACAGAGATGTGTTGTGTCACAACTTTGAAGATGTCCAAATTGAGTTTCAGTGGAATATAGTCAACACACGATCAGGACCTCTTTCCTCTGGAGGCCCCGCAGAAATCCTCCTTTGTTCTTCCCAGCTTGAAGAGATGGCTCACACTCCTTTGCTCGGGGTCCCCTTCGTCCATCTTCAAGCCCAACAATGGCCCTTCTCTTTGGGTCTTGGTTCACGACACCTTCCTCTGACCCCCTCTTCTGGCCTACCTTCTGCCACTGCTTAGGGACTCTTCTTTTTTTTTTTTTAAATATTTATTTATTTTTATTTATTACATTTATTTATTGTGTGTGTGTGTGGCCAGCTCAGCCCACCAGGGGGCGCGTCTGGCTGGCATGTGGTGCTGGGGATTGAACCGTGGTCCCTGTGCTTTGCCAAGCTTGTTTCAAGTAGGTGCTTTAGACCACTGAGCCATCTCTCCAGCCCCTGCTTAGGGACTCTTGTGACTGTATTGGACACACTTGGCTACTTCCTGCCCTCAAGTCAGCTGATTGTCAACGGTAATTTCCCTCTACACCCTTTGTTCTCTGTGCAGTTTGATGTATTTATAGGTTATTGGGTATAAGACGTGGCCATCTGTGGGTGCGTTAGTCGGCCTACCACATCAAGTACCAATGGAGTTTACATTTTAACATTTATTTAGCTAGTTGAAGAATGTAGTTATTTGCACATTTATTTATTTATTTATTGCTCTTTTGAGACAGGGTCTTGCTATGAAGCTCAGGCTGACTTTGAACTCACTTTGTAGCCCAGGCTGGTCTTGAACTCACAATGACCCTCCTGCCTCAGCCTCCTGAGTATTGGGATTACAGGTGAGCACCTCCATGCCTGGCTGCATAGTCTTTTAAACTGTGGGCACTTCCAGCACTTGTCCTGCCAGCACTTCTGATCCAACGTCCTTCCCATACCAAATTCTTGGTAGTGTTCCCTTTGCTGTCTCGAAACATTCAGACATAATGCTGTATCTGCATGCATAATTGCTGAAACCGACTGCGGCACAAGGAGAAATCAAAGGGAAATAATAAAACCTTCTCAATCCCACTGTGCGGTGCTCATGATCCCTACCTCAGGAGACAGAATGACCAATAAGAATCTTGCACGTCTGCACAGACTGCTGTGTTTGCAGCATCACCGCATTGGCTGACACAGCCGAGTTACGCTGGTGGTTCACATCTGTTGTTATTTAGTCTTACAAAGTATGAGCAACTCTTGGGTACCCTCCAAGCAACACGTAGCTTGGCTTTACCTGGACTCGATTTACACAAGAGCTGCATTCCTAGAAAATCCAGTAGTAGCCAAGCTGTGTCAAATGTTTTTTGTGCTTAGATGTAAAATGGCGGACAGCTCCAGGTCCAAGTAAGCATAAACAGTTTTCAACTGCATGAGGACCAGCCAGGTATACGAAAGACACGGGCTGCTTCACTATGGCAGAACCCTAGTCCCTGGCCTAACCTTATCTATGAAATGCCAATCATTGCGAGAACTAGAAGTATAGACCAAAACCTCAGGTCTGTCTGTCTGTCTCCCCTCACTTCCTCCCTCCCACCCTACTTTCTGGAAGTGACATCATCTCTGCGGAGCATCACTGGTAGATGGGGTCGGCATTGTACCTACCTGGGTTTTTCACAGGGAGAGGTGATAATAAACCTGGCATTTGTTGAATGCTGTATGTCACACACTATTCTTAATCCGTTTAAACTGATTTAACAACAACTTTCCAGTATAGGATCTACTGTTATCGTAAATTTTTAGGTAAGGAGGAATAAACCTTATCATGATTAAATTAATTCATCTAAAAAACCACCATAAGTAAAGAAATAGTAATTTAGGGGGCCTGCCCCTTAGTCAGTTCTTTAAGTGGCTGCTTCAACAAAGCGGCCAAGTTCAGGTTGCTGGGGTTCGATCCCCACAACTCAAGCCAGCCAAACCTGCCCTGAAGGCATTTGGAGCAAAAAAAAAAAAAAAAAGAAAAAGAAAAGAAAAGAAATTGTAATTTAAACCTAAACAGTTTGGTACCAGAACCTGTGTGAGTAACCCTTAGTGTCCACTCCCTTATGGTAGAAGCTGGTCAGTCCTGAATCAGTTCCCCTACGTACACAGGGGTTCTTTACAGTTCAGCAGAATACCCCAAGCTAACCTGATGAAGCCCGCTGCCAGGGAAACTGATCAAGTTTGTCCGACTCCTTTCTAGCTCCCTGGCCTATGGCTGTGTGTCTGTCTCTGTCTGTCTGTTTCTCACACACACATTCCTGAGCCCCACTCACATTATTCATTATTTCTTCTCCTGGTACTGAGTGAAAGAAGTGATGACCCAAGTGTGGTGGTGAGGCTGGCCTGGACTACATAGTGAGCTCAAGACCAACCTGACCTACATAATAAGACCCTGTCTCAAAAAAAAAAAAAAAAAAAAAAGCCAAACAAAAGGAGGAGGAGGGAAAATGATGAGATCATAGCTGCTGCAGATCTGTGAATGATTATATTAAAGACGGTGAAAATGAGTCAGGAACTGACTGCTCATTGGAAAGATAGTGTGTATTGTATTTTTACCATTGATGTAGTAACTTAGTTACAGTTGCTTGGTAACGATGCATCACTGAAAGTAACCGAAAAATTGAAATTGAGCCTGGCAAATGCTGTAGGGATTTGCCCACCCCTTCTAATGTCTCTAAATCGCATTACTCTAACAGGGAAACAAAAGTTCAGTAGTCCTCCAGGTTTTAACTTTTCCCTTACTCCTCCTCTGTGTTTGGCATCTATTTGAAACACTGTACCAAATTTTGCAGGTCACAACTTTGAATCAATGGTGTGGAATTGCTTCACAGTGGCTTTTTAAAATTGCTATTTTTAGCTATTGGCAAAACTCTAATACTACCACCCTCAATTAAAAGAAAAGCATGAAATGAATTTTACACCTGACCACACTGAATTTGAATTTATTAGTACCTCCAGTCTGAAAAATGTGTATCTAGCTATAACAAAATACCTGAGACTTGGTAATCTATAGAAGGTAGAAGATTGTGTACTGTTGGGAGCCTGGGAAGTCCAAGAACACTGTACCAGCACTGAGCAAAGGCCTTCTGCAGTGTACCAGCATCGAGCAAGGGCCTTCTAATAATTCTTCTTCTTCCTTCTTCCTTCTTCCTCTTTGTATTTGGTACAGGGTCTCACTACATAGATTAGACTTGTAGTGATTCTCCTGTTTTCAGCCTCCCAAGCACTGGGATTACAGGCGTATGCCACCATGCCCAGTCTTAATCGCTGTCTCAGTGTGCACTGGGGGCAGGGCCAGCACAGCATGCCCGGGCATTGAACCCTGACGGCTGTGCTCTGCCTAAGCAGATGCTTTAGTCCGTTGAGCTATCTGGCTGTGAGGGCCTTCTAGTTGTTGCATTGTAACACTGGAGAGGGTGTTACCTAGGGAGACAGAGCAACCACATGTCTGCTCCAGTCTCTTGCCTTCTTGTTACAAAGCCATCAGTCCCAGGGCTGGAGAGATAGCTCAGTGGTCTAGGTGCTTACCTGGCAGGCATAAGGACCTGGTTCAATCCCTGGTATACCATGCAGGCTGAAATTGGGAGTGGTGGTGCATGTTTGTAATCCCAGCACTGGGGAGACTGAGACAAATCTAAGCTGTACAGTAAAATCCTGTACCAAATGTATAAATAAAAGATTAAAAACAAACCAAAAAAGCCACCAGCCCTATCCTGGTGAGCCCATCCCGACAACCAGTTTCTGCAGCTTTGGGCATATCCATCGGAAATCCTAGACCCAGTGGCCAGAAATGTATTTGCATCTCTGCTGCATCAGGGCATTCATTTGGAAATCTAAAAGGGAGTTCTTTAATTAGGCAGATACCTGCTCAAATAACAGTTCCTTGGCTTGTTTATCTATTTATTTATTTGTTTGTTTATCACTACACAGCTCAGACTCACAGTGATCCTCCTGGTTTCAGCCTGCCCAGTGCTGGGATCACAAGTACGCACCAAACGCCTGATCTCAGTGGCACGCTCAGCGTGCTTGGGGGCAGGGCCGGTGAGCATGTGGCGTAGGGGACCAAAACCCCATCCCTGGGTGGGCGGGATAGCTCAGTGGTCCAAAGCGCCTGCTTAGGTAAGCTTAGGCAGGCGCAGGGAGACCACCGTTGGATCCCCAGCACCACATGCCGTGCCAGCCCTGCCCTGGGGCAGAAGCCTGAAAACTGGAGAACCACTACAAGTCTGAGGCAAAAACAAAAACAAACAAAAAAAAAAAACACAAAACTCAAAACCCTGGGGCCGGGGAGATGGCTCAGTGGAATAAGCACTTCCCTGGCAAGCGCAAGGGTCTGAGTTCAATTCCCAGTTCCGCAAAAAAAAAAAAAAAAAAAAAAAACACCCAATCCCTGCACTTACCTAAGCAGGTGTTTAGTCCACTGAGCTATCTCGCCAGACCTGCCTTGTCTTTTAAAAGTCTAGTTTCAAAACACCCCAGGATGCCTCGCTGATCATACCGGGGGAAGGAATGTGTCTGAATGTATGAAATTTTCAAAATAATCTTAAAACACGATCAACACAAGTTTCTTTATATAACTAAATGCTTCTAAGGGCCAGCCAGATAGCTCAGCAGACTAAAGCACCTGCTTAGGCAGAGCGCAGCCGCCCAGGTTCAATCCCCAGCATGCTGTGCCAGCCCTGTCACTGGGGTGCACTGAAAGGGTGACTGAGACTGGGCATGGTGACACGTGCCTGTATTCTTGGTGCTTGGGAGGCTGACAGCTGGAGAATCACTATGAGTCCGATCTATGTAATGTGACCCTGTAGATCCTGTAGACTCTGTCCTAAATTCATTAAAAAAAAAAAAAAAGAAAGATTCTTCTGGATGGTTAACAATCTAAGTTTGCAGACCAAAATTAGAGAAAAAGGAGGGATACAAGGAAAGCCAACATTTTGGCCCTAGCCTTCTAAGGTCAATTAAGACTCAGGAC
>NW_004524624.1:8925664-8926784 GCF_000260255.1 Octodon degus | reverse complement strand
TTTATTTATTTATTTATTTGGTACAGAGTCTCCCTATGCAGCTCGGGCTCCAGCCTCCCCAGCACTGGGATTACAGGCGTGCACCACCATGCCTGGCTTCAGTGCTTAGACCATGATCTAACTCCCAGGCCCTGTTTTTGCATTTAGTTTACTGGAACCTCCCTTGTCTGCTGCTCAGTAGGTTAAGTGTGGAAATCGCTTCTCTTTGCATCTGTCACATAGTCCTCCTGAGTTAAGTGTAGAAATCGCTTCTCTTTGCATCTGTCACATAGTCCTCCTGAGTTCAAGCAATCCAAGCAGCCAGTGGGCATCCTGGCAAATGCGCAAACTTTTTCAGGGGCCAAGGCTGTCCTTGGCGCCCCTGTCCCTGCGCCAGCAGGATAGATCTGTTAATGTGTTCCCAGAACCAGGTGGAATTCCTGCTGTCCTGTGCCCTGAAGGCTCCTTGTGATGAAGGCTGAGCAGGCAGAGAAGCCTGGTCAGAGTGGCTGCGTCGGTGGCCATGAAAGCACAGAAGCTGCCAGGTGTTAGGAGTTTGTAGGTTGATGGCTCCAGGCAGAGGAATTTGTCCACACCTCCGAGAAAGGGACAAGCCATTCCTTTGACAAGGCTCCACCTTGCACTTCTGGTTAGCCTTAGCAGCAATCTGACCAATTATAAATCTATCCTCTTTTCATCTCTGAAGACGTGATGTGATTGAGCAGCAATCAGCAGATTAGATGGATAGATTGATAGATAGATAGACACACAGACACACAGACACACAGACACAGACAAACAAACCCCAGCTATTTTCCAGGGTCTTTCTGCCTTGTAAACCCAGGCTGCCAGATGGAACAGGGAGGAGGCGGGTCCCTGGAATTGGACTGCCTGCCTTTGGGTCCTGGCTCTGGTCCTGGCCAGATGTGTGACTCGAAACTCTGGGAGTGTCACTTTCTTCATCTGTAAAGCAGAAGTGAGTAACTGACGTTGTGGAGACTTGGGGTGCCACGTAGTAGAACTCCAGTAATTCTCCTCCTCTGTTTCTCATCGTCCTTGGGCTGGCCCCTGATTAAATCAGCACAAAGACATGCAAGGGATGATTCAAAAGAAATGTAGCGTGTGTTTAAATTAAAATAAA
>NW_004524624.1:8920304-8924819 GCF_000260255.1 Octodon degus | reverse complement strand
TTAGTCCACCACACCCAAGCGTTCTGGGCTGTTGCCATAGTGATGCAGATTATTTTGTAAAACACTTGGCCTGGAGGACAGTTCATGAGTCACTGTCAGGGCTGGGTGGGGAGAGGGCGGGGAGGCTGTTTTCAATTTCAACCCCCAGGCTGAAAGTTGAACTGAGAGGCAGCTCTGGCCTCTGCAATAAATCAGAAACCTCTCTGATCTGGGGTTTGGTTATACGCGGTTAATTTGTTATGTGGACATTTTCTGTTTCCTTCTTTTGAGTGGAGGGAATTGAAGACAAATACTATTTTGCTTTTCTCTTTGTATCAAGAAGCTACAAAGTTCTTACGATCTAAGTTCTATTTTCCTGTAAAGTTTCCACATAGCTAAAACTGGCCAAAGGATTTTTGTGGCCTCTTTCTTTTATATGTATATGTTTTTTTATCAGTAGGAAAATGCAGCTCTATTAAAACTTAATGGACAATCCTACCAAAGCAGCTTTTGCCTCTGCAGGTTGACTACAGCTACAGTCGTCAGAAACACAGAGGGGGCCCGGGGAGATGGCTCAGTGGACTAAGCACTTCCCTGGCAAGCACAAGGGCCTGAGTTCAATCCCCCATTCTGCAAAAAAAAAAAGAAAGAGAAACTAGACTGAGAGAGGTGCCAGGCACACACTCTCCATAAGAATTTGTTAGAAATGGCTAAGAAAGCAAGGGCTATGCCAGATACATAAAATACCAAGGAAACCAGCTGCATCTCCCACCTGTGATAAGATACAAAGGAGATAAGGAACAGCCACCTGAGGATTCCTAATATATAAAAGACACACACACCTCACACACTTGTATGTCATTTTTACTTTAGCATTGACATAGGGGAAAATGAAACTCCCCACCTGAAAGGTACCTGGGATGAATTCCTGTTCTCTAAAACCCAAGAATGAATTTCAGGAACAAACAGAGGTTAAGAGCAGGTTATATTTATTGAGGGAAAGAAAGCTTCTGTTAGAGAGGGGGATAGGAAGGGGCCCAAGCGGGTTGTCCCTGGAAAGCTGTCTCTTCCAAGGACTTTTATAGAGAAAAACCATGTGTTGAGGTGGGTCTAAGGTGGTGGAGAAGACATGGGAACTCGCTAAGGTGGGCATGAGGTGGGACAATGCTATGTTCAACCGATGAGACTACAAGCACTGTTGGTCAGGTAAAATTGATTAAGTCCAGTACCAAATGAGGAAGTGACGGGCCAGCCAGCTAACTCAGCAGACGAAAGCGTCTACTTAGGCAGGGCGCAGTGGCCAGGGTTCAATTCCCGGCGTGCCATGCTGGCTCCGCCCTTGGGAGTCTGTGACTCACTACCAGTCCAAGCTATGTGGTGAAACCCTGTAGACCCTGCACTAAATACAAGAGAAAAAAAATTGAGCAAGCAAAACATACAAGTGGGCATGAATTTGGGACAGCATCTCTACCTGTTGGGGGTTGGGTTAGTGACTCATTTGGACTCTTTCTAGGTGATTGATTTAGAATATCAATCACTCATGCCCATCCCTAGGCAAGGGAGTGTCTGTCTCTTCCAAGTTGCAAACACCTTGTCTTCCATCTTGTCTCCTTGAGGGCCTGGCCCTGTCTGACGGTCCATATTTCTATCTAATTCAGTTGCCTACAATGAAACCACCTTCCTTTATTTGAAACTCTGCCTTGGGGCTGGTGAGATGGCTCAGTGGTCTAAAGCACCTACTTAGAACAAGCTTAACAGAGCACAGGGACCCCGGTTCAATCCCCCAGCACTACATGCCAGCCAGCCCCGCCCCCTGGTGGGCTGAGCTGGCCACACACACACACACACACACACACATAAATAAAATAAAATAAAATAAAAAAACTCTGCCTCTTTAATCTATCACATAGTTGCGTGTTCCTGATGTGAAGCCGTGCATGCATCCCACCCCACCACAGCATTTTTATTAAATTTTGTTTTTGTTTTAGTACAGGTGTGTAGTGTGTACTGCTTGCATTCCTAGTGGGAAGGTGGCACATGCACAGAACATGTCTCAGTCTCTTTCTGTCCCATCCTTCTCCACCCCATCTCTTGATTTCCTTCCCCTTTGGGAAAGAACTATCTCCCTCCTTCCTATTACCTATTTTTTATTTTGCTCTTTTTTTTTCCCCATCTGGGTTTCTCCTACAAGAAAAACCAAGCTTCTGTGTCTGATTTATTTCACTTAGCATTTATGGTTTCAAATCAGTACCATTTTCCTACAAATGACTCAAATTTATCTTTCTTTATGGCACAGCACTGTTCTAGTGCATGTAAATAACATGTTTTCTTTATCCATTCATCTCTCTTTCTCTTTTTAAGTGTATTTAGAACAGGGTCTACAGGGTCTCACTACACAGATTGGACTCATAGTGATCCTCCTGTTTTCAACCTCCCAGGCTCTAGGATTATAGGCATGCACTACCATGCCCAGTCTCAGTCGCTATTTTAGCATGTCTGGAGGGGGGGGGTGTGACAAGGCAGGCTGGGAGATCAAACCCCAGCCTGCTGTACTCTTCTAAGCTGGTGTTTTAGTCTGCTGAGCTATCTGGCCAGTCCTTTACTATATGACTTCTTTTTTTTTTTTTTTTTGTTGCAGAACCAGGGATTGAACTCAGGCCCTTGCACTTGCCAGGGAAGTGCTTATTCCACTGAGCCATCTCCCTGGCCCCTATATGACTTCTTGATGATAGCTATTCTTTCTCATATAAAAAGATTGGAAAAAAAGTTTTTTGGCACCAGAAATCAAGCTTAGGACCTTGTGCTCGCCAGGCAGGTGCTTGTGCTGCTGAGCTATTTTCCCAGCACTCTCATATAAAATAAAATTTCAGTGTTGTTTTAATTTGCCTTTCTCTAGTGTTGTAGTCTCCCTCTGTTGCCTTGAGTGATGGGATCCCAGCCAAGTTTCTAGGTTCTTGTGTGTGAGGAATAAAGAATTGGACATGGCATGTGATTGTGAGAAAAAAACAGAAAGGTTTTAATCAGGTGATAGTATGCTCAGAATAAGTGGACTGGAGCTGGTGGAAAGGAAAATGGCATGAGCGATGAAGCTGGTGGCTTTAAGAATTTAAAATGTTTCTGGATCTAGGGTGCTTCTCCTTGGGTCTTCCCACATGATTGACAGTGTGGCTGACAGAGTTGAGTCATGCCAACTGCATCTATTGCAAATGTCCTTTCCCATAATTCACTCTGTTATAGATGGATTTTCGAGATACAGTGCATACAGGCAAACCTTCAATGAGCTCCAAATGAAGAAAGGTTATTGCAGGCCATGTTGATAGGTCTTTTTTTTTTTTTTTTTTTTCGGAACCAGGGATTGAACTCAGGCCCTTGCACTTGCCAGGGAAGTGCTTATTCCACTGAGCCATATCCCCGGCCCCATGTTGATAGGTCTTGCACTCAGGAGTCCCCATTTGAGATTTCAGTGTTTTCCAGGACAGGCCCAGGTCTCTGTTTTTCTTGTCTCTGCCCTGGGTAGTGGGCCTGAGGACAAAGGTTGGGATATTGAGCCTGTGGCGTTGCCCAGGTCATAGTCAGTGAGGGGAGCAGCCCTGCGGCCCCAACTGTACTGTCTACATTACTTCTTCTTGCATCTTATCTCTTTACAAACATTCCTTGTTTGTAAATCAAGCACTCAGAGAGTATTCATCAGCATTTTCTTTCTAGTTAATTACATGGGAAGACATTTTTCAACTGGAAATATTTGAAAACCCACAAGCAACATAATTTCAAGATGGAAAATCTCTGGAATTTGCTGGCTGGTTCAAGTCAGCAAGTCTGCCTCAAAAAAGCCAAGAAGCTGAATCGCATGCTACCTCCTGGAAGAGCATGTCATAAGGCTCAAGTGGTTAGCTTGGATTAATATTGCTCAATCTCATTGACTTCCCATAGCATACTGGACAGGAGCAGAATTCACACAAGCCCTTTAGGAAGTGGCTTGCTTATAAAGCCAACAATTCAATCACTTAACTGGGTCTTATTGAGCTATGGCCATGAAAGGAGCCATGCTAGGACATAAGTGGGAGACTCTACACCGTAACCTCCACCCCTCAGAGTTTATGATGCAGGTGAGAGAAGACAAAATGAGTAGGAATAAAAAAGCTACCAATAATATGTTGTGTGTGATAACAATAAATAAATACTGCTGGCAATCAGTGATTCCATACAGGGAGGAGGATGAAATCACTCTGGGCTCTGACAGTGAAGAGAAGGTGGGCTTGGCATGACCCATGAAGGGCCAGGGGAGACAGAGGGAACTCTGAGGGGTAAGAGCAGAAACTGGGTCTCAGCACTGGCATTTGGCCCACGTGGGGATATTGAGACAGGATGGGGTAGGAAGGGGAGAAACTGAGGTCACCTCCTTGGTGTCAGGTGGGAGGAGAAACCAAAGGAAGCCAATGTAAAATTTGTTCAGAAGCTGGGTGTGGCGGCACACACCTATAATTCCAGCACCCTGGAGGCCGAGGCTGTGATTTTTTTTTTAATTGTTTTTTTTTT